>NC_041384.1:229925207-230010827 GCF_002162155.2 Triticum dicoccoides | reverse complement strand
AGTATTATTGTTGACATTACCGTTGAGGTAAAAGGTTGGGAGGCGAAACTATAAGCCCCTATCTTTCTCTGTGTCCGATTGAAACTTTGTACCCATAAGTATCGCGTGAGTGTTAGAAATTGTGAAAGATTAAATGATAGTTGAGTATGTGGACTTGCTGAAAAGCTCTTATTTGACTCTTTCCGACGTTATAATAAATTGCAATTGCCTCAATGACCGGGATCTTAGTTTGTTAGTTTTCAATGAAGTTTCTGATTCATACTTTAGCTTGTGAATGAATTGTTACTTTAGCATAAGAAATTATATGGCATTATATGTTGCTGTTCTAAAGATGAGCATGATGACCTCATGTCCATATTTTATTTTATCAACACCTCTATCTCTAAACATGTGGACATATTTTTCGATATCGGCTTTCGCTTGAGGACAAGTGAGGTCTAAGCTTGGGGGCGTTGATACGTCCATTTTGCATCATGCTTTTATATTGATATTTATTGCATTATGGGCTGTTACTAAACATTATATCACAATACTTATGCCTAATCTCTCTTATTTTATAAGGTTTACACGAAGAGGGCGAATGCTGGCGGCTGGAATTCTAGACTAGAAAAGGAGCAAATATTAGAGACCTATTCTGCACAACTCCAAAAGTCCTCAAACTTCACAGAGCATATTTTTGGAATATATAAAAAATATTGGGTGAAGAAAGAACTAGAGGGGGCCCACCAGCCAGCCACAAGGGTGGAGGGCGCGCCCCCGATCTTGTGGGCCCCCTGGCAGGCCTCTGGTGTCCATCTTTGGCTATATGGTGTGCTTTGACCTGGAAAAAATCAAAAGGAAGCTTTCGGGATGAAGCGCCGCCGTCTCGAGGCGGAACCTGGGCAAAACCAATCTAGGGCTTCGGCGGACCTGTTCTTCCGGGGAAACATCCCTCCAGGAGGGGCAAATCGAAGCCATCATGATCACCAATGATCCTCTCATCGAGAGGGGGTCAATCTCCATCAACATATTCACCAGCACCATCTCCTCTCAAACCCTAGTTCATCTCTTGTATTCGATTTTGGTCTCAAAACCTCAGAGTGGTACCTATGGGTTGCTAGTAGTGTTGATTACTCCTTGTAGTTGATGCTAGTTGGTTTATCCGATGGAAGATTATATTTTTAGATCCTTAATACTCCTCTGATCTTGATCATAAGTATGTTTTGTGAGTAGTTACGTTTGTTCCTGAGGACATGGGAGAAGTCTTGTTATAAGCAATCATATGAATTTGGTATTCGTTTGATATTTTGATGAGATGCATGTTGTCTCTCCTCTAGTGGTGTTATGTGAACATCGAGTACATGACACTTCACCATTATTTGGGCCTAGGGGAAGGCATTGGGAAGTAATAAGTAGATGATGGTTGCTAGAGTGACAGAATCTTAAACCCTAGTTTATGTGTTGCTTCGTAAGGGGTTGATTTGGATCCATATGTTTCATGCTATGGTTAGGTTTACCTTAATTCTTCTTTCATAGTAGCAGATACTTGCGAGAGGGGTTAATCATAAGTGGGAGGCTTGTCCAAGCAAGGGCAACACCCAAGCACCAGTCCACCCACATATCAACTTATCAAAGTAACGAACGTGAATCATATGAGCATGATGAAAACTAGCTTCATAACAATTCCCATGTGTCCTCGGGAGCGCTTTGCATTATATAAGAGTATGTCCAGGCTTGTCCTTTGCTACAAAAAGGATTGGGCCACCTTGCTGCACCTTAGTTACTTTATTTATTTGTTACCTGTTACGATTTATCTTATCACAAAACTATCTGTTACCGATAATTTCAGTGCTTGCAGAGAATACCTTGTTGAAAACCACTTGTCATTTCCTTCTGCTCCTCGTTGGGTTCCACACTCTTACTTATCGAAAGGACTACGATAGATCCCCTATACTTGTGGATCATCAATAACCATCTTTGATGTAATAGCGTTCCCAAGATATATGCGTCAAACATTTAGCATATGGAATAGCAAAAGTAGGATCATGCACATACAAGTCTTTTATGTGCTCAAAGCCAGTGACATTCAATTCAAGTTGGGTAACAAGCATGCATCTACGGGAAAGCGCATTCGCCATGACATTCTTTTTGCCTTTGATGTACTTGATGACATAAGGGAAAGACTCAATGAACTCACTCCACTTAGCATGATGCTTGTTCAACTTAGTTTGACCCTTAAGGTACTTAAGTGTTTCATGATCCGTGTGAAGAATGAACTCATGAGGGCGGAGATAATGCTCCCAAACATGCAATACTCTCAAGCATATAGCTCTTTGTCATAGATGGGATAATTGAGTTGCGCTCCGGAATTTTTTTCACTAAAGTAAGCTATGGGGCGCTTCTCTTGCATTAACACACCTCCTATGCCATAACCGCTAGCATCGCAGTGTATCTCAAAAGGTTTATCAAAGTCGGGTAAAGCAAGAAAAGGAGCATGTGTAAGCAAATTCTTAAGCTCATTGAATGTGGTATCTTGAGATGGTCCCCAAACAAAGGGTGCATTCTTCTTAATCAAAGCATGTAAAGGTAAAGCAATGGTGCTAAAGTTCTTCATAAATCTACGATAGAAACCGGCTAAACCAAGGAAACTTTGCACTTGTTGCAAATTTGTTGGTTGGGGCCAAGTTTTGATAGCATTGATCTTAGATTCATCTACATGAACACCCTTAGAAGACACAACGAAACCCAAGAAAACAAGCTTATCAACACCAAAAAGGCATTTGTCCATATTAGCATAAATGCACTCTTTCCTAAGGGTTTGCAACACGATTCTAAGATGGGTGACATGATATTTAAGAGATTTGCTAAAGGCAAGAATATTGTCAAAATAGACCACAACAAATACGCCAATGTAGGGGCAAAGAACAAAATGCATGACTCGCATGAAAGTACCGGGTGCTTCGTATAAGCCCATTGGCATAGCAAGCCATTCATATAAGCCAAATTTGGTCTTAAATGCGGTTTTCCATTCATCACTTTCTTGGATGTGTATTCGATAGTAGCCACTTTTAAGATCAATTTTGGAGAAAATTTCGGCTCCGCTAAGCTCATCTAGCACATCATCTAAGCGAGTAATAGGGTAACGATAACACATGGTAATATCATTGACAGGACCACAGTCGGAACACATGCGATATGTACCATCTTTCTTGGGAACAAGGATTACCAGGACGGCACAAGGGCTCAAGCTTTCACGGATATGGCCGTTGTCAATGAGTTGTTGTACTTGCAGTTGGATCTCCCTGGTTTCCTCGGGGTTGACGCGGTAGGGAGGCTTTTTATGAAGGGGGTGCTCCGGGGATGAGGTTGATGCGGTGTTCAATGCCTCAAAGTGGAGGTAGGCCCGGAGGTAGCTCATTGGGGAATACATCTTGGAAGTCCTGCAATAGAGAAGATAACACTAAAGGTAGATTGTGAGAGGTGTTAGTTTTGGGTGCCTCATCCTTGCACAATAGGAAATAGTGCATTACACTTTATGGGTTCTCACACACTTCTCTCATCTCACTTTTGGTGGCAAATAGGACTAAGTTTTTCTTGTCTCTCATCGTGGAGGCGCTCATTTTGGGCTTGTGGCTCTCACTCTCTTGTGTGGTGGTTCGCTCTCTCACTATTCTCTCCATGATGGGTGGCTTGTTTGTCATTGATCACTTGGCTTGGAGACATAGGTCGTAGCACATACTCCTTTCCCTTCATCTTGAAGCTATAGTGATTGGTACGCCCATTGTGGATGATGCCTCGGTCAAATTTCCATGGTCGTCCAAGAAGGAGGTGGAAAACATACATTGGAACGACATCACATTCCGAAGTGTCTTCGTTTGTTCCGATCTTGAAGGAGACTTGGACCATGTGCTCGACTTGGATAGTGCCGGAGTCGCTTAGTGATAATCCCCAAGTGCAGGGAATCATTGTAGCAATTCTCAAAGGTGGAAGTGATAAGTATGGAGTGTCGAACCCACAAGGAGTTAAAGGTAAGATCAATATTCTCTCAAGTCCTATCTGCCACTGATACGACTCTACGTACACCGAACGTTTGCTTCCAACTAGAAACGAGAAATGAAACTACGTTGTGGGTATGAAGAGGATAACATTGCATGATATCGGAGAGCTAAAATATAAAAGTAGGTGATGTTATCATAAAGTTAGAATATATTACTAAATATTATAAATTGCGAGTGTTGAATAATGATGGGTAGGTGTGAGGAACTATCCTAGGCAATCGTTAACAAGACCGGTGGTCGTCATTGCAATTTCATATGAGGGAGAGGCATAAGCTAACATACTTTCTCTTCTTGGATCATATGCCCTTATGATTGGAACTCTAGCAAGCATCTGCAACTACTAAATATCATTAAGGTAAAACCCAACCATAGCATTAAAGCATCAAGTCCCCTTTATCCCATATGCAACGACCCCCTTACTCGGGTTTATGCTTCTGTCACTCTAGCAACCCACTATAAGTGAATCATGAACGTATTGCAACACCGCACAGCGGGAATCACTCACGCTTGCACGACACGGAGGGAACAATAGGACAACACCAAAATAAAATATACAACTCATACCAATCTAGATCATCAATCAACCCACAGACAAAGGATATCTACCTAAAATATCATAGGATGGCAACACATTATTGGATCATAATATGTGGCATAAAGCACCATGTTCAAGTAGGGATTATAGTGGGGTGCGGGAGAGTGGACCGCGTAAAATAGATGAGGATGGTGATGATGATGGTGATGTTGATGAAGACGATCACCGCGGCGATGATTCCCCTCCCGATGGCACCCCGGTGCCACCGAGAGAGAGAAGGAGAGGTTCTCCGCCTTGTGCTTCCTCCTCCATGGCCTCCCACCTAGATGGGGAGAGGTTCTCCCTCTGGTCCTTGGACTTCATGGTGATGGTGGCCCCTCCGGGATTCTCCTCCATAGCCTCCGGTGATGATGGCCCCCTCCGGCAGGGTGCCAGAGAGGGCCTAGATTGATTTCTCGTGGCTACAGAGGCTTGCGGCAGCGGAACTTCCGATCTACGTTATTTTCTGGAGGTTTGGGAATTTATAGGAGAGGTTGGCATCGAGAACAAGTCAGGGGGCCCCATGGGAAGTCCATGAGGCATAGGGGCGCGCCCCCACCCTCGTGGGGCCCACAGGACTGCCCTTGGTAGATTTTTGTTCCTGTATTTTTTATATTTTCCAAAAAATTCTCTGTTGATTTTCATCGCATTCCGAGAACTTTTATTTCTGCACAAAAACAACACCACGGTAGTTCTACTGAAAACGGTGCCAGTACGGGTTAGTTCTAATCAAATCATACCCAAATCATATAAAACTATTGTAAACTTGGCATGAATACTTCATAAATTATAGATACATTGGAGACGTATCACTTAGCCATTGTACCTTGTAGGGATGCGGGTGCTTCATCTTGACCAAGTGTAGCTTGGAGCATAGTTCTTCACTCGCCAAGTTATGGCAACTTCCTCCGCCGATGATGACCTTCACGGACCTTCCATTGATGCCGGCCTTGGTGTGGAAGATATGGCATCATTGGTCTTCATCTTGTTGATGTTGAAGTGTCAAGACCTTGGAGACCACAAAAGTGGGGCTCGAATCTTCGTCACAAAAGACTTGATCATCTTCATCTTCGTTCATGCGCCAGTGCATGGCCACTTGCTCAAGGGCTTCCATTTCCTCTTCACTCACGGAGTCATATGTTCCATCGTCGTTGAGGATCATGGTGCGCTTGTTGGTACACTCAAAGGACTTGTGGCCTCGGCCTCTGCATGTGAAGCATTTGATAGAACTTGTCTTAACGATCTCATCCAGTGGAGTTGTCGATGATGAAGCTCTCGGCTTGAAGTTGCTTGTAGTAAGAGGATGACTTGCGGTTGTCAAAGTTTTCTTGTAACTCGACTTGTCGACGTTACTTATAGGAGGTTTGTTCGAGGTAAAGGGCATTTGAGTCATTTGTAATGCCCTCGATGTGGCTATATCTCCTACGTGTCGAAGCACGACTTAGAGGCATAACTGAATTGAAAGCAATGTCGCAAGTAAGGTAATCTTCACAACAACCCATGTAAAAAGATAATAGGGGAAAAGGTACGTAGTTGGCTTACACTCGCCACGTCACACAAATACATGAATAACATTACAATCATCCAATACACTCATGGTCCGACTACGACACCAAAATGAAAGATCAACCCCAACATGCGACACGGTCCCGATCACCCCAACTGGGCACCACTACTGATCACCAGGGAAAGACACATAGTAACAGCGAGAGTCTTCGTCGAACTCCCACTTGAGCTCAAGCGCATCATTTGGAACAGAATCATCGGTCCCTGCATCTGGTTTGGAAGTAATCTGTGAGTCACGGGGACTTAGCAATCTCGCACCCTCGCGATCAAGACTATTTAAGCTTATAGGTAAGGCAAGGTAATATGTGGAGCTGCAGCAAGCGACTAGCTTATATGGTGGCTAACCTGTTTGCAAAAGAGAGCGAGAAGAGAAGGCAAAGCACGAACGAAGAACTATAGAACAACCTACGTCAAACATTACTCCAACACCGTGTTCACTTCCCGGACTCCGCCGAGAAGAGACCATCACCGTTACACACACAGTTGATTCATTTTAATTAAGTTAAGTTTCATGTTATCTACAACCGGACATTAACAAATTCCCATCTGCCCATAACCGCGGGCACGGCTTTCGAAAGTTCAAATCCCTGTAGGGGAGTCCCAACTTAGCCCATCACAAGCTCTCACGGTCAACGAAGGATATTCCTTCTCCCGAGACATTCCGATCAGGCTCGGCATCCCGGTTCTACAAGACATCCTCGATAATGGTAAAACTAAACCAGCAACACCACCCAAATGTGCCGACAAATCCCGATAGGAGCTGCACATATCTCGTTCTCAGGGCACACCGGATTGTCCAAGGTTCCGGTAGGCCAGCCCAGAGTTGCCCCTGGTGGCCACCGGCAGCTGACAGGTTGGACCAACACTCAGAGGAGCACTGGCCCGGGGGTTTAAATAAAGATGACCCTTGAGTCCATGGAACCCAAGGGAAAAAGAGGCTAGGTGGCGAATGGTAAAACCAAAGTTGGGCATTGCTGGAAGAGTTTTATTCAAGGTGAACTGTCAAGGGGTTCCCATTATCACCCAACCGCGTAAGGAACGCAAAATCCAGGAACATAACACCGATATGACGGAAACTAGGGCGGCAAGAGTGGAACAAAATACTAGGCAAAAGGCTGAGCCTTCCACCCTTTACCAAGTATATAGATGCATTAAGATAACAAGATAATATGGTGATATCCCAACAATAAACAATGTTCCAACAAGGAACGATCTCCAATCTTCACCTGCAACTAGCAACACTATAAGAGGGGCTGAGCAAAGCGGTAACATAGCCAATCAACGGTTTGCTAGGACATGGTGGGTTAGAGGTTTGACATGGCAATTTGGGAGGCATGATAAGCAAGTGGTAGGCATTGTAGCATAGGCATAGCAAAAGAGCGAGCATCTAGCAAGCAAAGATAGAAGTGATTTCGAGGGTATGATCATCTTGCCTGCCAAGTTGTCAGAGTTGACTTGATCCTCGAAAGCAAACTCAACGGGCTCCTCGTTAGTGAACTCGTCTCCCGGCTCTACCCAAACAAGACAAACAAGCAAAAGGAACACAATCAACCACGTGTAACGCTCAACAAACATGATGCAAACCATGGTATGCTATGCGGGATGCGGTATGTGATGCATATGCGAGAATTGACAAGGAATGATTGAACCTGGCCTCAACATGGAAACCCAAGAGTGCCACTGGAAAGGTGAGGTGATTTAGGTTGAAATCGATATAAAGATCATCGGAATCGGATGCACGGTTTGGAAATGGCAAGCAAAACAAATATGGCACCGGTCTGCGATAAACAGCAAGTAGCCATCTAAAAGTATCAAGTTAAATATGCTACAACACTCAAACATGACAACAAAATACATGGAAGGGATCCACTCATGATGCTTGACAAAAGATGAACACTGAGCTATGGCCAAATCATCCATTAACAGGTTCAAACAAGCATGGCAAAAATGCAAACGATAACAGGTTTCAGACTTAGTGAAATTAACACAAGTCTGGAAATTAACATCAGGTAGCACACTTTGGAGCATGAAAACTATATGCTACAGGAACTTAACATGGCAAAGCAAGGCATGACATGAAGCTACTCAAAGCACTTCACAAAAGTCCCTTAGTGACCTTGAGCCAAAAGGGATCGGAAAATACAATTGCAAGAATGTTAACATGGCAAAAACATAATCAGATTACAGACTTGGTGAAAAACTGGAGCAAGCAAATCAGTTAACGAGTAGGCATGTTCACGAGCTTGATGCACTCACTACAGAGCATGGCATGACAAACTAAGCATGCACCCATCAAGACTACATATCATAGAAGCTAGACATGGCAAGAACAACAACATAGCATGCACGGATCACTAGCAACATCCTCGGCAAGATCGCTAACAAGACAACAATCTGCCAGGAATCACGAAATAGCAAAAGTAGAGCTCGATTGACTCAAGCTAGGGTGCTCCATAATAACAAGCAAAGACATGGATGGATAGAGAACCACAATGTTAACAAAACATCCTTACTGATCATCCTCAAACGAGGCACGAATCACTAGGAAACAACATGAACATATGGCATAATGACAAATTCAGGACAAGGACTTAGAGAAATTCTAAGCCCCTGAAATCAACATTAACGAATGCACTACTTTGCAAGCTTGTGCTAGTCACCACACATGTCACAAAAATACATGGTAAGCACCTCTGTAAAGATGGCATGGCATATAACGAAACTCATGTAGAGCTCAGGAGCATATCATGCACACATTAATCATGGCAAAAATGACAAATAGCTATTTGATGAAACATATCTGACAATTTAACTACATAGCCCTCTTCCAACAGCATTTCGGGCATCAAGATGAGCTCAAATGAAAATTATGCAATGAGATGAAATGATGTACTCTCTGAGGCGAACATTTTGATATGCTACACGTGCAAAATGGAGCTACGGATGCAGAGTTACGACATGAGGAAGAATGCAAAAATACTAGGGTTAGGAGGGAAAAAGTCAACCCCGAGATTTCCAGATCCAGATCGCACGCTTCCCGAGGTCGCCGGATCCGAGCTCGCCGGAGCTATTGACCGCGGTGGCCGGAGTCGAGGTCGAGGAGGAGGTAGCCGGGGCCGGGCGCCGGAGTAGGAGAAGGGGGCCGGCGGAGGAGCCTGCCGGCGTCGAAGCCGAGGCGGCGCCGGCGTCGGGCGGAGAGGCGGCGACCTCCGGGTAGTCGCTGGCGCGGCGAGGCGGCAGCGGTCGCCGGCGATGGGGCAGCGAGGCAGCAAAGCGGCGTCGGGTGGCGGCGGAGGAAGAAGAAGCCCCGGGCGGCGGCGGAGGAGACCCGGGCCGCGGGGGCCGGCCACGGGCCTAGCGGGCCCGCGCGGGATCAGCGGCGAAGTGGGTGCACGCTGCCACGTGGCGCACCCCGGTTGGCGGCGGCGACTTGTCTGGTGGCGGGTCGGACGTGTCCGGTGGCGGCGGGTAGAATTTTTAGGGTTTCAGGGAAGGAGACCCGAGATTTTCGTGGAGGGATCTATTTATAGGCATAGAGGGAGCTAGGAAGATCCAAATGGAGTGCGGTTTTCGGAAACGCGATCGTGATCGAACGCTCTAGATGATGGAGAGATCTTAGGTGGTTTTTGGGCCAAATTGGAAGGGTGTTGGGCTGCAACACTCACGAGGCCTTCTCGGTCCCTCGGTTAACCATTGGAGCATCAAACAAAGTCCAAATGACACGAAACTTGACAGGAGGTCTACCGGTAGTAAACTAAGGTCGCATGGCAAGTCTCGGTCCAATCCGGACATGTTTAACCCCCACACACGAAAAGAGGTAGAAAGGACCACCGGAGGAGATAGGAGCGCCGGAATGCAAAACGGACAACGGGAAAAATGCTCGGATGCATGAGACGAACACGTATGCAAATGCAATGCACAAGATGACATGATAAGAGATGCATGACAACGACAACAACACACGGAGACAAAAACCCGAACCCGAGGAAAATAAAATAACTTAGGCCGGAAATGGCAAGAGTTGGGATACATATAAAGTAAATTACATCCGGGGTGTTACATCATTGAAGATTGGTTGTTGGAGAAGCCGTAGGACTTGGAAGAGAAATTGGCATATTTGAAGTCACCTTGCACTTGTTGCTCCGCCTTGGTGGCTTGGTGCACTAGCTCGATGAGGTCTGAGTAAGGTTGGAAGTCAGCGATCTTCTTGATAGCATGATTGAGTCCATTCAAGAAACGTGCCATAGTTTGCTCATCATCTTCCGTGACATTAGCTCGTATCATGGCAATCTCCATTTCCTTTTAGTACTCTTTAACGCTCTTTGTTCCTTGCTTGAGTAGTTGGAGTTTCTTGAAGAGGTCGCAGTTGTAGTAAGTTGGTATGAAACGTGCTCTCACACTACAAAAAAACACACTTTCGTGATGATACGTGTTTGTCACAGTAGGTCACATTTTCTATCATGCATGTTCATCCATGACGATTTTATGACAGAATCAAGATAGTCATACCTGTGCTGTCGTAGAAGTGTTCCATGACATTACCAAATATATCATCACGAAAGTGTCCACTTCCATGACGATAAATGGCGCGTCATGAAAGTGCTTCCATCAAGGGTGACCGACATGTCGCATCCATCGTAACGGGTCACCGTTAAGCTATCAGGTCCAGTTTCGGATCCGATAACCCGTTAACAACCCGGACCAATGGGGATTTTCCACGTGCAAAATTCTCATTGGCCGGAGGAAACACGTGTTGGCTCACCGTTGGGACAGATGTCATCCACTCATTGGACAGGAGGCACCTATGATAGGTCAAAACGTGGCACGGCCCAACAGTGGCCCATTTCGGTGAAAAAGGCCGCCCCAGTAAAAATTAGCAGGCCAACCCATATAAGGCCTACTTGTGTCAAGTCCATTTAAGCCCACGTCCCATACGAGATGTGCCAATTCAGCCCGTCAATGGCCCATTAAAAATTTGACACCATTGCAGCCCATTGCTAGTCCGAGCCCGTTAACAGCCCGCTATATATTTGGGCTCAATATCGGCCCGATGTGATTTCTGCCTGTTAACGACCCATTCAAGGGATGGGCCAATTTTCAGGATGTACATCTTTCGGCCTTTTAGCGACCCATTTAAGTGTTGGGCCAATTTCCATCCCGGTGTGTCTTTCAGCCTGTTGACGGCCCATAAATGAGTTGGGCTATTTGTAGTCGGACCTTAGTTTTGGCCTTTTAGCGGCCCATTTAAGTGTTGAGCCAATTCCCGGCCCGGTGTGTCTTTTAGCCTGTTGACGACCCATAAATGAGTTGGACCATTTGTAGTCGGACCTGAGTTTTGGCCCTTAACGGCCCATGCTCTTCATGGTCCAATACCAGCCCAGTTTCTCTTTCGGCCTGCTAAAGGCTGACAACACAGTTGGGCCATTTACTATATGACCTGACTTTCAGCCTCTTAGTGGCCCATGCTCTTCATGGTCTAGTACGAGCCCGCTGTCTCTTTCGGCCTGCTAAAGGCCCACAGTATAGTTGGGCCCTATGTAGCCTGACCTTAGTAACGGCCTGTTACCGGCCCATGAAATCAAATGGGCCCACCTGTCGCCCGCTTCCATGTCGGCCTGTTAGCGACCCGGGAGGTAAGAGGGCCGACCATTAACTTCCGGCCTTGTAACAACCCATTAACTTAATGGGCCCACTAAAGTTCGTACATGTCTTTAGGCCAATTAGATAATTTGAGCCCATTACGACGAGCAATTATGCATAGGACCAAAACCGATCAAGCAAAGGTACGACATACAGGGAAAAACGTTGCACATCCAGCATATCTTACAGGAAATTACATCCAATGGGCAATCAAAGATTGATTCTAGTGCAAATAAATGAACAGAACCTAATGATCTACAATGTCACAATCTGCAACCTCAGCGTAGATGACGCCCATAAGCATGTGGGCAAGTTCTTGCTGCTTTGCTACACTGTCTATGAAAACATTGATCAGTTGTTGTTGCGCACGAATGTGCACCTCTGATTCCTCCACCATTTCCATCATTGCTTCAACCATTAATTGGTTCACAAACATACATTTTTCCGTTGCATTCAAGACAAAGGAAACTGAACAGATTCAGATGGCGATATTAGTAGGCTCATATTATTGATAGTGGAGAGTGTCTCGACCACTGCATCATAACATAAATTAGGAGGGGAACCGGACATATTAATCATGAGTTATTGCCATATTACCTGGCCTAGATTTATTGGAAAGAAACAATGGGGTTGCCTTGTTGTTTTCAGAGTTTGTCTTCTTATCTTCAGCAGCCTGCACCAAATTAACACACTAGCATTGCTATCATTGGCCAGGTCAGATAATAGGAAAGCAACATTGACACAACAAATATTTGGGTAACTAGACTACACCAAATTAACACAATATGGCACAGCTATCATCAGCCAGGTAAGGTAATACGAAAGCAACATTGACAAAATGAATGAATGGGTAACCAGAGCAGCACTACAATTCAGTAATGTGCATGATATGAGATAGTACACTCATGTAGCTCAGTATGCAAAACTACCAGGAAGTTTTCCTTACAAAAATCAACATTGGTGCCTTTAACATTTTGCTACAACTTATTTTAGATCAGATAAAGGTTGGATTCACGCAGATTAACAAAATACATGCTGATGTAAAAATATAGTGATATACAACAGGTACTTACATCAGCATTGGAGCACAGAGAATTCCCGCAAGATATTTTCCTCGAATACGATCCCAATGAAGGAAGTCTTCTATTGTTTAACATTATTTTCTAAAAGAGAGATGTGTAAGAAACATGTAGAAAATATGATCAGAATGCTATAAAATTTCATGATGCGAGGATACGCGCACGCTTCTTAGAATGGAGTTGACATATTTTTGCTGGACTGGAGCGGACTAGTTCTTTGGCCACTCGAATCTGCTTATTATCAGTGGGAGTTGGGTTTCTCTATGCTGGAGCAGTATCTATGAAAACTGGAGTTGGTTTATTATCTCATGGCGTTTGGATCTTTTGCAAATACCTGGTTTGTAACCCTTCAGATTCTAACATAGACGTCTTCCCCTTGCATGCCTTATATAGAAGAATGGTGCTTCAATTATAAAACATGCTACAAAAAAGATGGAATAGGTACTGAAGAATAGAAAGGCATGACATATTGACATGTATTCCCTCCACCCGGAAATAAATGGATGGGTCTAGGCATATTTCAGTTCTAGGTACATCCAGTTTTATCCATTTCCGCGGCATGTAATCCGGACGGAGGGAGTATGATGTAAGAGCTAGGGATACGACAGGACAACAGTGTAAAAAAACACTACTTGAATGTAAAACTGTATGCTAGCGGAATACATACAGAAAAACACTAAGGCAACATATGCGCGTATGATTGGGAAACTAAGATGGCATTGCAAGAGACCACTAGAACAACACTTCAATGTAAAAAAACATGGTATGTTAGACAGATGAAGTACATACTGATGAATAACAATGCATAAGATATTGAGAAGCATGATGTCCAAACTAAGCAGATGGCATCACGATAGAGTAGAATGATAGTACTTGAATTTGAAAACATGTTATCATGAATGGAATAGGTACTGAAAAACAGGAAGGCATGCCATATTTACATGCATGATCAGCAGGCTAAGCACAAGGCATTGCAACAGAGTAGATGCACTCCGGGACATTATATGCATGCTGTACCCATATCAAGGGCCAAGTTAGAGCAAGGACCTTATGGGGTGAATAGGATTCATCATCTTTCTACAAGTCTTGTGAAGAACTGACTTTACATGTTCCATCATATTGGGTATCATTGACGTCAAGTTTGTTGGCCATTACATTGCTCCGTGAGGTTCTTCTGGATAAATCAGTGTGTGCAATTATATCTGACATGCATGGAAGACAACTAGTAGTTAGATTTATGTAATGAGTGCCTGTAGGAGATGACATAAATAGTAGGACTAGGGTTAACTAGCAACAACAGGTCTAAAAAACTAAAGGGATAACACAGATGAAAGATACATAATATGTATCATTTGTACTTGAGATTAACTAGATGGCGCACAAAAGTATTAAGGAACAACATAGGTTATACTAGAAGTGGTATAATACTATAATCACCAGCCTGTGCGATAGCATTGGCTGATGGATGATAACTATGGAAAAACGTTACCTAAAGAACAAGTCTCTTAGCTAAACTATGGAACAACGTTAACTCCAGACCCGTAAGAGATCAGCATGAATATACAGTGAAATGTGATAATATATTTTCCATGCTTAGATGAATACCAAATCCATAAATGTTGCACACAAGTAAGATGATGGTACAACCTATCTGGTCGCCATCCATAGGAGTGAGCATCATGTGTTGACTTGTCGATGGCCCTGCAGTTGTTGTGGTTTTCCATGTCAGGCACGTGCATTTGATGCAGGGAACTATTGAGTGGGGACTATAGCTCCCTTTTGGTGTATGCTTCCCTTGTTGGAGCAGCTGCGGTGAGTCGGAAGACGGTGTGGCTGAAGATGCAAAAAACACATAATGTTAAGAATGACACATCTCTCTGATCTGAAGAAATACCCTAAGAGATCAACAACAAGGTACGAGAGTGGTCACACGTCTGTTGACTGAAGACTAAATTGGGGTCACACGATTTTATTTTATTTTGGTACTGTCTGATCTACGCCGGATGGCTTGATGGCCGTCTTGTGCCTCCCGACAGACACTGTTCAGAATCTCCCCTGAAGAGCCAGCGACCATCGGCAGAGCAGCCTGCCTTCGCCGTCCGTGGCCCCGACCAAAACCCCGCTCACCGCCCCACTGCACTGCTGTGGTTGCGCCGCCCCCGGGCCAATCCACAAAGACTCGCTGTCATCCAGATCTGGCGGTGGCAGTACCTTCAACCCACGCAACTCTAAGATAGCCATCTAAGCACCGCTTCCGTGACGAACTTGCGCCCCCGCACCCTTACGTTAGACACCAGCCAACCGGCAGCCTAGGAGCTCTGCCGGCTCGAGGGGTGCTGCTTCCCATTGGGAATTGATTGGCCCAGAATAAAAATTCAGACAACTGACGCCTAAATAAAGTGATTTGAGATGAGGGTGTGACCTATCTGGCGGCCCGGTGAAGTAGGCAGCTCTAGATGCCTAGTCGGTGAGGCCGGCGTGGTTGCGGTGGCTATCGGCGGAAGGGAAGCAGAGATGTCGCGATGGTCGATGGCTACGGGGAAGCAACACCGGGGCTTTGGACGGTTCCAAAGTTGGAGCCGCTCCGGCGCCATGAACAACAACGGGGGTGAATCGGCTCCGGTACGGTTCACGCGGCCGTCGTCGAGGCAGCTCCGGCACCACGGAGTAAGAGGCACACGGTCTAGTGCACGACGACAAATGGGCAGCGTCACCGGGATTGGAGAGGAGGGCTGCTGTGAATTTGGTGTGGTGGGGGCGCCATGGAGGAGGAGCTGAGGTTTCGCGGCTGGGGAGAAGGGAGCTTCCGGGGAGAAGGTGATTTGGCACCCACGAGGTATGAATGGGGAATTGGGAGGGGGAACCATGTCTTACAGACGCATTTGTGTGAAATGTGGGGGGGAGTTACAGTTCTACCCCTCACTTTAGGCTTCTCAGCTTGGGTCTGTGTACTGAGGGTCGGGGATAGTAGAGTAACTTTGCTTCTCCCAAATAGTGGGCGCGAGCGATTTCGGGCGAGGAGGGTGTGTTTTGAAATATAGTGGGCGCGAGCGATTTTGAGCAAGGAGGGCGTGTTTTCAAATATAGTGGGCGCGAGCGATTTCGGGCAAGGAGAGCGTGTTTTGAAATAGTGGGTGCGAGCTATTTCGGGCGAGGAGATGGTGTTTTGCCGACCATGGTTTATGAATTATTCGGCACATGTCATTTCAGACGAGGAGAAGGTGCGCTTGGATGAAGTTACGAACCTACCCTCGATGTACAACGGGCCAATTGATGCGTGTCCCACATAGGCCAGTAATTTCACGTCTCCCATTTATTTGCTCGGGCGAATTCCACCGAGCAGAGGTTGTTTAACGGTTCATTCAAATTTTGGGAGAACGAGCATCCACGTCTACCTTACCAAGTTGACTCGAATCAAATTTTGAAATATTAGCTTGCCACTTCTTTTTTAGATGGAGAGATGATGCCCAGGAGTAATGTGTTTTTACATGCTCGTTGCTAGCGATTTACTATATGACAAATAGTTGACCCACTCAAAAACGGGAATCAAACCCAAAATGAAATATCTCGATTCAATGAAATAGCTCGTTCACCAAGTCAAAATAGTGAACTAAATCCAAAGTTGAACACCTCAATCGAGTAGCATGTTGTACAATATTATAGTACTCCATGAACATGTTGAAAGTCAAATTAATGAACTCGTTTGATATACGCATATCTCCGTTCATGTGTGGATTGCAGACAACATGTTCTCCAATTTCAATATTTGAATGCAAGTATATATCAAAACATGGTTTATATCAGTCTTTGATGCATAAAACGCGACCTCCCCCTCTTCCGGACTCCTGCTCTCTCTCTCTCACCGACAATCTTCAATTCTGTCGCACGCATCCAACACACAAACCTTTTTGGTTCCTATCCCGCTCTCTCCATCTCTCTCTCTCTGTGTGTGTGTGTGTGTGGGGGGGGTCTTTCTAGTTCGCATGCATATATACTCCATCTATAGGTCTCTCTCGCACACTATGTATGATTCTCTAGTACAAGCTAAATATCTTGGGTGCACTCATCATACGCACACAAATTCCTTGGCTCGTTGCCTGTAACTCTCTCACACACCACTCTGTCGTCTCGGAGCTCTTCCCTCTCTCTCTCAAACTCTCCATCTACCTGGGTCACACATACACATGCATATCTCACTCGCACTTGATAGACCCATCTAAAACTCTATCTCTCCCCCTCGTTCTCTCTCCATCTCACACGCACACACAAACAATCTCATACCTAGCCAAGTATGATGGTCTCTCACTCAAATGTAGGCACACACAGTCCCCCCTATGTGTATGACTAGCTAATCTTAGTCTCCATCACAAACATGTGCATGGTCTATCTCGATTTCTATTGGGGCGTCTTTCTATCGCGCATGCACATCCCTCGATCTCCCACCCATATAGTTCCCTCACGATCTCGAGGGGATCTCTCTATCACAAACACACCCTCTCTCCCTCCCCATGCGTCCATGTTCTCCATGTGTCCCTTTCGACCTTTGTTCCTTGTTGGTCAGACCTTTATTGGACATGTCAATAATTGGAATTTAATATTTTCTTCTTTCATATCAACAATTGCACCAATCGTTCTAAGGAAAGGTCTACCAAGAATAATAGGACATGTAGGATTGCAATCTATATCAAGAACAATGAAATCTACGGGCACATAATTCCTATTTGCAACAAAAGAACATCATTAATCCTTCCCATAGGTTTCTTAATAGTGGAATCCGCAAGATGCAAATTTAAAGAACAATCATCAAATTCATGGAGACCTAACACATCACACAAAGTTTTTGGAATCGTGGAAACACTAGCACCCAAATCACATAAAGCATAGTATTCATGATCTCTAATTTTAATTTCAATAGTAGGTTCCCACTCATCATAAAGTTTTCCTGGGATAGAAACTTCTAATTCAAGCTTTTCTTCATAGGATTGCATTAAGGAATCAACGATATGTTTGGTAAAAGCTTTATTTTGATTATAAGCATGAGGATAATTTAGCACAGATTGCAATAAGGAAATACAATCTATCAAAGAGCAATTATCATAATTAAATTCCTTGAAATCCAAAATAGTGGGTTCATTTCTATGTAAAGTTTTGACCTCTTCAATCCCACTTTTACCAAAATTTTGCATCAAGATATAAAAACTCCGAATCATTGGGACGCCTTTTAGCTAAAGTTGACTCATCTCCAGTCCCATCATTATCAAGATTCATATTGCAAAACAAAGATCTAATAGGAGACACGTCAATCACTTTTAGATCTTCATCCTTACTATCATCTAACTCTTCCGGTTTGGCGGCCATCTTATTAACTAAGGTGTCCTGCTTATCCAAAATTTGGGTTATTAAGTTTTCAAGATGAGCAAACCGAGATTTCAAACCATAAAATTCCTTAGACATATCATCGAGCTCTTTATTCATGTACTCCATAAAACCTTTTTGCTCTTTAAGCTCATTTTTGAAGAAATTATTATGCTTAAATTGCAAGGACGTAAAACTTCTAATGTTGTTTTCAATTTCTTCCAACCTTCTATGGTGAAGATCAATACTTTTTGGAAGAGACATCGTGACACACAAGCACACAAGAAGCAACCAAAAAGAGACGAACGGAAAAGAGGCGAGCGGAAAATAGGGCGAATAAAACGGCAAGGGTGAAGTGGGGGAGAGGAAAACGAGAGGCAAATGGCAAATAATGTAATGCGAGGGATAAGAGTTTGTGATGGGTACTTGGTATGTGTTGACTTGTGCGTAGATCTCCCCAACAATGGTGCTAGAAATAGCTTGTTGACGGGAGATCAAATGTTGACTTGACTTGGTGCAACCTCCCCGGCAACGGTGCCAGAAATCCTTCTTGCTACATCTTGAGCATGTGTTGGTTTTCCCTTGAAGAGGAAAGGGTGATGCAGCAAAGTAGCATAAGTATTTCCCTCAGTTTTTGAGAACCAAGGTATCAGTCCAGTAGGAGGTAACACACAAGTCCCTAGTACCTACACAAACAAACAAGAACCTCGCAACCAACGCGATAAAAGGGGTTGTCAATCCCTTCACGGTCACTTACAAAAGTGAGATCTGATAGAGATAATAAGATAAATATTTTTGGTATTTTTATTGTATAGATTGGAAAATAAAGATTGCAAAATAAAAAACGATAGAAATAGCAAGTGGATAGGAAAATAATATGATGGAAGATAGACCCGGGGGCCATAGGTTTCACTAGTGGCTTCTCTCAAGACATCAAATTCTACGGTGGGTGAACAAATTACTGTCGAGCAATTGATAGAAAAGCGCATAGTTATGAGAATATCTAGGCATGATCATGTATACAGGCATCACATCCGCGAAAAGTAGACCGAAATGATTCTGCATCTACTACTATTACTCCACACATCGACCGCTATCCAGCATGCATCTAGAGTATTAAGTTCATAAGAACAGAGTAACGCATTAGGCAAGATGACATGATGTAGAGGGATAAACTCAAGCAATATGACATAAACCCCATCTTTTTATCCTCGATGGAAACAATACAATACGTGCCTTGCTGCCCCTGCTTTCACTAGGAAAGGACACCGCAAGATTGAACCCAAAGCTAAGCACTTCTCCCATTCCAAGAAAGATCAATCTAGTAGGCCAAACCAAACTGATAATTCAAAGAGACTTGCAAAGATATTAAATCATGCATAAAAGAATTCGGAGAAGAATCAAATATTGTTCATAGATAATGTTGATCATAAACCCACAATTCATCGGATCTCGACAAACACACCGCAAAAAGAATTACATCGAATAGATCTCCAAGAGAATCGAGGAGAACTTTGTATTGAGATCCAAAGAGAGAGAAGAAACCATCTAGCTAATAACTATGGACCCGAAGGTCTGCGGTAAACTACTCACACATCATAGGAGATGCTATGGTGTTGATGTAGAAGCCCTCCGTGATCAGTTCCCTCTCCGGCGGAGCACCGGAAAAGGCCCCGAGATGGGATCTCACGGGTACAGAAGGTAGCGGCAGTGGAAATAGGGTTTCATGGTGCTCCTGGATGTTTTCAGGGTATATGGGTATATATAGGAGGAAGAAGTAGGTCGGTGGAGCTGCGAGGGGCCCACGAGGGTGGGGGGCGCGCCCTCCTGCCTCGTGGCCTCCTCTCTCTTCTTTCTTGACGTCCACTCCAAGTCTTCTAGATCACGTCTGTTCCAAAAATAACTCTCTCGAAGGTTTCATTCCGTTTGGATTCCGTTCGATATTCCTTTTCTGCGAAACACTGAAATAGGCAAAAAAAACAGCAATTTGCACTGGGCCTTTGGTTAGTAGGTTAGTCCCAAAAATAATATAAAAAGGTATATTAAAGCCCATTAAACATCCAAAATAGATAATATAATAGCATGGAACAATAAAAAAATTATAGATACGTTGGAGACGTATCAGTCTAGTGTGAACATTTTGAACGGATCGGCTCTTACTGCTGTGCACAACATGATCCTTATTTTTGTGTTCTCAGTGTTTACAAGTTACTAATAGTTCCTTATTTCTGTTTGCTCAGTGTTTACAAGTTACCGATCAATCACTAGCTAGCCTACTAATGCGCTCCTGGCAGTTTTAGGTGCGACGCAAGATCCGAAGTGGCTATTTTTTGAACAATAATGCCTACCTCTGAACAAACTGACAAGCTTCTCTGAAGAAAATTCCATGCGAATCTTAAGAAACTGCCAGCAAAAATGTTCGCAAATGCCTTATCTCCTAGCGAACGTTCATCAGCTAATGCGATCCTACACGTACACCATCCGACCTACTTGATCCTACACGTACACTATCCAACCTACTCGATCCTACACGGATAAATAGCGGATCATGCATGTACTACATCCATTCCGGTTTACAGGGCTCAATTCAAAAAATGACCTACTCGATCCTACACGAACAAATAGCGGATCACGCACGTACTACCTCCTTTCTGGTTTGCAGGGCTTAATTCAAAAATCTCACCAACCAAGGTAGATGATGAGTGGTGGAATAATTTTTGACAAGGAGGGAGTGCCTCATCTGTATGATTCGAGGGAACTTGTTTGATCGTCATGCCGGCGTGCGACCCAGCATGGACGGGACGCACCACTGACGGGACGGGACGGGACGTCACAGTTATAATTTCAGTTTTTCTAGTTTCCACGGCAAGCTGGCGCGCTAAGCCATGCCTGCTTATGCATTGAATTTCGATGACCACGATGACCGTCACGTTTCCCATGACACGCTGGTTCACCTACCTTCCGCCTCCAATTACTGTTTCCCGGGCTTCTCCGGTGGCACCATCACCCAACTTGCCCTATCCTCATAAGCCCCCATCGGCCCGACGTCACTCACCACTTATCCTCGCTCTCGCCACATCCGCCATGCCCCCACCCATCCGCGAGAGCGACGCCGGAGGCGGTCACCGCCGGAACTAGTGTTCGGTTTTTCACCGGAAGGCAGACAGAGGGAGGAGGCATTCTATCGGTCTTTAGATGGCAATGTGGAGTATGAGGAGTTGTTGGAGCATGACCGCCTTGCAGAGGAGCAGCGTATCGCCGATTTGCGCCGCCAACGGGACATGCAGCAACAATGCACCAACGTTCTGAGTCGTGAGCAGAGCGCCCGCAACTGGGCCGACTACATGGAGGCAGGAGCCCGGCAAATAGCCCTGGAGGCTGTCGGGCACGCACGCGTTTGCGACGCCGAATTTTACTACTAGCTCGTCAAGTGGGTTTCCAGCTTGGAAGCCGAAGCTTCAGTGGACCACGCCAGCATGGAAAGGGCCAACACACGCGAGCAACACGCCCTATCGCACCTCTGGCAAGTCTGAGGCGAGGTGGAGGACGCCGGTGCCGGCGTTTAGCATGTACCGCAGATGCCAGCCGACATCGTCTAGTTAGCTAAGAGTAAGTTAGTACTTATACACTACTAGAGTACTAGTGGGAGTAGATAGTTAACTTGGCTATGATGGTTTTCAACATGGAAGTTCAGTACTAGTGGGATCAAACCGGTTACTTTGCTCTGAATGTTGAACTTTCCGTTTGAACGTATGGAATGGGCTGTTATTTTTTTAAATGGGTTGTATTTGTCCGCCACGGGTTTAGAGGCTGACTTGTGGGCCTACCAGGTTGACGTGTACACAATCAAGAGATGATTGTACGTGGAGAGGATGACAGCAGGGACCCACCAAGGTCATGGCAGTACGCAAGCAAGTGCCTCCTTATTTCAAGCCAATAAAAAATTGCTCCTCCTAATAGATTTCTGACATCTGGGTCCCATGCCATTGTCAACGTAGTCAATAAACGAGAGAATTGCACGACGAGCGGCTAACACCAGGGACCTAGCAGCTCGCCCAGTTATTTTTGTGTTGGGTTAATTTGATAAATGCCACTCCAAATCTGGTGATTCCGAGAAATGCCACTGCAATTTCCAAACTTTGAAAAATGCCATTTCATGCCATTTCCAGTGGCATTTTTCCAAGCCTGGAGTGGCATTTTTCAAAGTTTGCAAAAATTGCAGTGGGGTTTTTCAAAGTTTGCAAAAATTGCAGTGGCATTTTTCAAAGTTTGGAAATTGCAGTGGCATTTTTATGAATCGCCATAATTGGAGTGGCATTTATCTAATTTGTTTTTGAGACAGAAGTAGGGTGTCAACTGGGCTGTGCGGGGCACTCTGGCCTGTCTAGACAGCCTTTTCTTTTATGTTTACAACAAACCAGTGTGACGCCCCAAGACCGACGCTCTAGAAGACTTCCATATTTCCGTGACCTCCATGTGTTTCATTTATGCTTGCTCTATTTATTATTTTGCATTGCATCATGTCATCATGCCATCATGTCATTTCATTTTATAACTCAATTAAATAAATTGCATGGATCTTCGGTCCATTTAAACCGAGGGAATTCACATGGTGATTCTCTTTACAACATATCCTCCCAATATTAGGGAGCTATATTAAATATTGCTTTAATTTGGAATTCACCATAACACGCTTGCAAATTATCCCAATGCCTTTGTTATCTTAATTCTTGGTCTCCAACCTTGCCATATATTCTTTCACCATATTCCGGAGCTCCACCAAAAATCCGAACATTTTTGGACCTTCCTTTTACCAAGTCCTAGTTCGAACCCATTTGAATTAAATTCAAATGAGTTTGAGTTTACATCGTTCAATCATGACCTTTTCTATTTTCTCAGAACAAGCATATTTTTCTGAGTCCAGGAAAATTATCCCCGTGCCCAAACTCTTTCTCTAGCCTTTTCTTTTTTTCCTTTATCTTCCTCTTTATTTTTCTTTTATGAAAAGAGGAAGCGAGAGAGAGAAGAAAGCCTGTCAGCCACCTGGGCCTCCATCCTCCGCCGCTAGCAAGCTCCGACCTGGAGGTCAACTCTGGCGCCCCTGCCTCGCGTCGTCCCACCACCTCCGTCGTGCCGTTCCTCAAGCTCTTCGGTCGCCTCCTCCTTGAGCTGCCCGTCCAGGAGCACCACGCTGATACGTCTCCAACGTATCTATAATTTATGAAGTATTCATGCTATTATATTATCTATTTTGGATGTTTATGGGCTTTACTAAACACTTTTATATTATTTTTGGGACTAACCTATTAACCAGAGGCCCAGCCCAAATCGTTGTATTCTTGCCAATTTCAGTGTTTCGAAGAAAAGGAATATCAAACAGAGTCCAAACGGAATGAAACCTTCTAGAGAGTTATTTTTGGAATGGAAGCAATCTAGGAGACTTGGAGTAGACGTCAGGGAAGCTTCGAGGAAGCCACGAGGCAGGGAGGCGCACCCAACCCCCTGGGCGCGCCCCCACCCTCGTGGGCCCCTCGTGGCTCCCCTGACCGACTTCTTTCGCCTATATATATATATATCAATATACCCTAAAAACATCGGGGAGCAGAATAGACCGGGAGTTCCGCTGCCAGAAGCCTCCGTAGCCACCGAAAACCAATCTAGACCCGTTCCGGCACGCTGCCGGAGGGGGAATCCCTCTCCGGTGGCCATCTTCATCATCCCGGCGCTCTTCATGACGAGGAGGGAGTAGTTCACCCTCGGGGCTGAGGGTATGTACCAGTAGCTATGTGTTTGATATCTCTCTCCTGTGTTCTTGAGGTGGTACGATCTTGATGTATCGCGAGTGAGGGAGTCCTGGATTAGGGGGTCTTCGGATAGCCAGACTATATCCTTTGGCCGGACTGTTGGACTATGAAGATACAAGATTGAAGACTTCGTCCTGTGTCTGGATGGGACTCTACTTGGCGTGGAAGGAAAGCTAGGCAATACGGATATGTATATCTCCTCCTTTGTAACCGACCTTGTGTAACCCTAGCCCCCTCTGGTGTCTATATAAACCGGAGGGTTTTAGTCTGTAGGACAACAGACAATCATACCATAGGCTAGCTTTTAGGGTTTAGCCTCTCCGATCTCGTGGTAGATCAACTCTTGTAATACTCATATCATCAAGAATAAATCAAGCAGGACGTAGGGTTTTACCTCCATCAAGAGGGCCCGAACCTGGGTAAAACATCGTGTCCCCTGCCTCCTGTTACCATCAGCCTTAGACGCACAGTTCGGGACCCCCTACCCGAGATCCGCCGATTTTGACACCAACATTGGTGCTTTCATTGAGAGTTCCTTTGTGACATCGCCGTAAGGAAGGATGCCTCATCTCGTTGTTAAAAACAACATTACCGCCGGGGGAGCTCTGGCTGTCGGCCAAACTCTCCGGCTAGGCAGTTTCGTCATGACCGCCTGTTCGGTCGCTGCACCGACGATGACTTCTCGGGTCATCAAAAACAACCTCCACGTCGGCTCGGAATTCGCCGAGAAGATGGATCGAATGGAGCTCTCTTGCCTAAACGAACTCTTGGATCGCATCGCCGCCTTGGGAGTCGATACGGACTATGATCGGATTGGGCTTAAACCCGATCGAAGGGAGATTAACTCTCCACCGGTCACCATCATGTTGCGGTGGTGGAGGAACAATGCGGCGATTCTTCCTCTATCTTGAGGACTAACTATGTCCGAATTCCTGAGCTCTCTGAGCCGGATACCAGTTTACGAGAGGACATCACCCAAACCCTGAACCTAGAGTCAGGCAGCGAGCCAGACTCATCGGGCAACATACTAGAATCCAAACTTCCAAGATCGGAAACCCCTCGGCCCCTGGGTCTTAGATCGGGTAGGGGTCCGGACTCAAATCCACCCACCCACCCAGACATAAACGATCTTTCCCACATCAGGAAAGAGCCCCATGAAACAATACATCATTATTTGGCCAGATTCTTCCTTATGATGGACAAGGTTAAGGACTGCCGCGAGGAAGACGCAGTCTCACTTTTCTGCAATCACTGCACGGACAAGGGAATCCTTAACGCCATAAGTCGCCATGACATATCACGCTTAGCCGACTTGGCGTCCATAGTACGAAAGTACTGTGCGATGGAAAGTGCCTGGAAAACCGAAACGAAATTTTGGGATAATCCGGCTCCGAATATGCACCCAGTCCGAGGTAAAAGGGTGCACTATCATAAGACACCCTAGTTCATTACAAAGAAACAAAAACCATCTACAGGGCACGTAACCGTATTGGAGGGATGGCTTAACGGACCCTGCAAAATTCATAGCACAGCGGATACAATACCAACCCACAGCCTTAGAGCATGTTGGATACTCCGGTAGGTAGCCAAAAGTGGTGAGGATCTTCTTATCCCAAATACCACAGAGCACCATCCCGTGGATAACAACACGGTTTAAACAGTCTTTGAGACCTTCGCGTCAAATAATAGGCGCAAGCGAACACTCCGCAGCATTGCCGAAATCTGCCACGTAGCAGCAATAAATCCATGGAGTGACACGGCTATTACCTTCAATGCCAGTGACGAACCTAAATTCCAAACAGCCAGAGCACCAGCCGCACTGGTCCTCAGTCCAACCGTGGACGGCTTTCGACTCACCAAAGTACTCATGGACGGCGGCAGCGGATTAAACCTCATCTATGAGGAAACTCTTCAAAAAATGGAAATAGATTGGAACCGCATTGATCAAAGTAGCACAACCTTCAGAGGAATCATACCTAGTCAGGAAGCACTATGCGCTGGGAAAATCACACTAGATGTGGTATTCGGTACGCCAGAGAACTATAGGTCCGAAGAAATCACATTTCAAGTGGCCCCGTTTAACAGTGGATACCACACCCTTTTAGGACATGAGGCGTTCACGATCTTCCAAGCTGTACCCCATTATGGGTACATGAAGCTCAAAATGCCCGGGCCCAACGGAATCATCACTCTCGCCAGTGATCTGGACATAGCACTCCGCGCCGAAAACAAAACAGCCGCACTGGCCCTCGAGGCATTATCCGAAGCCCTCTCGGTCGAGGAATTAACCATGCTACGCTCCACGGTGGACAGGGACGACGTGATACTCGACAAGAGATCCAAGTCCACCTCTTTTAAACCAGCGGATGAAATAGTCAAATTCCAAGTCCACCCAACGGACCCTACAAAAACAGCCTCCATCAGGGAACAGTTAAACCCCACCGTGGACGCCGCACTATGAGAGTTCCTGCGCAAGAATTGGGACATATTCGCCTGGCATCCCTCAGACATGCCAGGAATCCCACGCAGGCTGGCCGAGCATAGCCTCAATATCCTAAAGGGATTCAAGCCGGTCAAGCAGGCTCTTCGGCGTTTCTCTGAACCTAAGAGACATGCCATGGGAGAGGAACTAGCCAAGTTATTGGAGGCCGGATTCATCAGAGAAATAAAACACCCGGACTGGCTAGCAAACCTGGTGATGGTACCAAAGAAGGATAAATCCTGGCGCCTTTGTGGCGATTTCAAGGACCTCAATAAAGCTTGCCCAAAGGATCCCTTCCCCCTCCCCCGCATTGATCAAAGTATTGATGCTACCGCAGGACATGAGTCATTGTGTTTACTCGACGCATACTCCGGTTACCACCAAATCAAGATGGCGGAGTCCAACCAAGCCGCAACGGCATTCATCACACCATACGGTCCCTTTTGTTTCAACACAATGCCTTTTGGGCTCAAAAACACTGGCGCAAAATATCAGCGCATGATTCAGACATGTCTGGAGAAACAAATCGGCAAAACAGTAGAGGCATACGTAGATGATGTGGTTGTCAAAACTAAACACATCGACTCTCTGATAGACGACTTGAGGCTCACATTCGACAACCTCCAAACATACGACATCAAGCTCAATCCGGAAAAAATGCGTTTTCGGCGTACCAGCCGGCGTACCAGCCGGAAAGCTCCTGGGTTTCATTGTCTCCAGTAGAGGTATTGAAGCTAATCCGGCCAAAATCCGAGCTTTGTCACAGTTGGCTACCCCAACATACCTCAAACAAATCCAGAAGTTAACTGGATGTGTGGCGGCTCTAAGCCGCTTTATCTCCCGCTTAGGAGAAAAGGCATTACCCCTTTATCGGCTCCTTCGGCGCACCGAATGCTTCGAGTGGACGGACGCTGCCACAGCCGGATTGGAAGAAATAAAAGCCATACTGGCAACCAACCCAATCCTGGCCGCGCCAAACATCGGCGAACCAATGCTATTATACATTGCAGCAACTCATCAAGTTCTAAGCGTAGTGCTCATCATCGAACGAGAAGCGGACGGACATAAATTCCCTCTTCAAAAGCTGGTATATTATGTATCCACTGTCCTCACTCCATGCAAATCACGGTACCCACATTATCAAAAGATAGCCTATGCAGTATTCATGGCATCCTGGAAACTGCGACACTACTTTCAAGAGTGTTCGATTACAGTAGCCTCGGAGGTGCCACTCCATGATATTATAAACAACCACGACGCCACGGGCCGGATTGCCAAATGGGCCATTGAGCTCCTCCCGTTCGACATAACATACAAACCTCAGCGAGCCATTAAATTGCAAGTATTGGCCAACTTTGTCACCGAATGGACGGAAGCCAAACTCCCTAAAGAGTACGGCGCATACTCCAATTGGATTATGCACTTCAACGGCTCCAAAATGCTGGCTGGACTGGGGGCTGGCGTCGTCCTGACGTCCCCAACCGGAGATACAGTTCAATACGTACTGCATATATTGTACACAGACTCCAACAATGCAGCCGAATACGAAGCCCTGTTACATGGTCTTCGGATGGCAGTTTCCATGGGCATTCAGCGCCTGGAGGTGCGTGGAAATTCGAACCTCGCAATATCCCAAATAAATGGAGACTTTGATGCCAAGGATCCGAAGATGGCGGCCTATCATAACGCCGTCCTAAAGATGTCAGCTCGGTTCGAGGGGCTCAAATTTCACCATGTGGCTCGGGAAAACAATCAGGCGGCGGATATCCTCGCCCGCATCAGCGCAAAACGCGATGCGGTCCCCCCAACATCTTTTTAGAGATGTTGTTTAAGCCATCCGTGGTATGGGAGGGGGACACCGGCAATATTAGTCCGGACCCGGCCACAACACTCAGTACCGAACACTCTGACATAATCGGAGGCTCTGCCACCGAAATAACACCTTCAGCCCACGTAATAATGGCCATCATAGCCCCGTGGACAGAACCATTCCTGGCCTACCTAACTAGGCAGGAACTTCCGGAGGACCAAAATGAGGCACGCTGCATAGTGCGGTGATCTAAGGCCTACAGGGTCCATGAGGGAGAATTGTATAAAAAAAGCACTACCGGAGTCCTTCAGAGGTGCATCTCCGAAGAGGAAGGGCGGAACCTTTTGGGAGAAATTCACGCCGGACTTGGCGGCCACCACGCCGCAGCTCGGGCTCTTGTAAGCAAGGCCTTCCGTACAGGATTCTATTGGCCGACGGCCCGGGCAGATGCACAGGACTTGGTCCAACGCTGCGCCGGTTGCCAGCCTTTTGCAAATCAAAGCCACATGCCACCCATCGCCCTCCAAACAATCCCCATTACGTGGCCCTTCACGGTCCGGGGGCTTGACATGGTTGGACCCCTTAAAGGGGGAACCCACAAGAAAAAAAAAATACTTACTGGTCATGGTGGATAAATTCACCAAATGGATAGAAGCCAAACCTGTTAAAACAGCCGAATCCAGACCGGTGATAGACTTCATATCCGTGGTCGTACACCGTTATGGCGTCCCCCACAGCATCTTCACGACAACGGCACGAACTTCACGGCCAATGAGGTAAAACTCTGGTGCAGCAAAATGGGCATCAAGCTCGATTATGCTTCAGTCTATCACCCACAAACCAACGGCCAAGTTGAGTGAGCAAACGGTCTTATAATGAGCGGCATTAAACCCAAATTAGTGCGGTCCTTAACGGCATCTAACACGCACTGGGTAGAGGAGCTCGACTCCGTACTCTGGGGGCTGCGGACCACGCCGAATCGTAGTACCGTATATACACCCTTCTTTATGGTGTACGGCGCAGAGGCAGTCTTGCCCTGTGACATAATTCATGACTCACCTCGAGTGCGCATGTACGAATAAAGAGAAGCCGAGCTCGATCGACAGGACAGTCTGGACACCCTGGAGGAGGAGCGCGACGTGGCAAAAGCCCGTTCCACATTTTATTAGCAACAAGCTCGCAGATACCAAAGCAGAGAAGTACGAGCCAAAACTTATAACGTTGGCGAACTAGTTCTACGCCTGCCGGATAAGAAAAAGAACAAGATCGAGCCCAAATGGGAAGGTCCCTTCATTATCGACCAAGTTCTAACTGGTGGAGCGTACCGTCTGCGGGATGCATCGACTAATCGACTCGAGCCGAACCCATGGAACGCGGCTAGGCTCCGAAGATTCTATGCCTAGCGCCGGACTCTATGTTCGTCTCCTTCCTTTGTCCATTTTTTGCATATACATTATCTGTCTTGTTTTTCTTTCTTTCTTTCTTTCTTTCTTTCTTTCTTTCTTTCTTTTATTCTTTCTCTAGGCCTTCAATAGCCAACTTGTGCCTCGCTTGCACATTATAGATGCGCTAGCCGCGCTCATCATACCTGGGGGCTTCTTTCATAGAAGCTTAATTATTTATCTTGCCTCATGCCCCGCACATGTGTTATACTTCCGCATGTACCTTTTTTCACCATTATATGCATCGATATGACTGAAGTTTGGGCCAAGATGGGTTGCCTGGCTCTTGTATTTATGCCCTACGTTCTTGTTAATTCGGCTAGGGCATAAGGGGAGCACCTCTGCGATTGTTACTGTCGGGTCAGCCCGATGTGTACCTCAGACTGGGTGAAGCTGAAAGCTAGCGTTCTTAAGGGAATATTCGGTCGGTGAACAAAAGATGATATTTATTTATTTTCCATATGTGCCCCCAGATGTTTTTTCCTGCATTTCCTATCACAGTCCGGAGATGCACTTTAGGGCATGTGTACCCTGGGAAAGGAACCCTTAACGGAACTATTCTCCCTGGAAGACGTTTCTTACTACCCATGTAATATAACATAACTAGTTGGGCACTTGTGTGAGGCCCCGAGACCGATGTGCCAGGTGTCCTCCAGTTATTCGCTGTTGTTGCCTTGTCATTTCTTGCGTGTCATGCATTGCATATCATGTCATCATGTGCATTTCATTTGCATACATGTTCGTCTCATGCATCTGAGCATTTTCCCCGTTGTCCGTTTGCAATCCGGCGCTCCTATGTCACCCGGTGTCCCTTTCTACCTCTTTTCGTGTGCGGGTGTTAAACGTTTTCAGATTGGACCGAGACTTGCCATGCGGCCTTGGTTTACTACCGGTAGACCGCCTGTCAAGTTTCGTGCCATTTGGACTTCGTTTGATACTCCAACGATTAACCGAGGGACCGAAAAGGCCTCGTGTGTGTTGCAGCCCAACACCCCTCCAAAGTGGCCGAAAACCCACCTAAACCCCCTCCATCATCTCGGTCATTCGATCACGATTGCGTGGCCGCAAACCGCACCTCATTTGGAGCTTCCTAGCTCCCTCTACCTCTATAAATAGACCCCTTCATTTTCGTTTTCAGATCTTTTCCTCGAAACCCTAAAACTCCTCCCTCAGCGCCGCCGGACATGTCCACTCTGCCGCCGGACGGGTCCGCCGCCTCCAGCCACGTCGCCCGGACCTATCACGAGGCCCCACGTCAGCTCCGCCGCCCCTCTCCTCCACTCAGGCGCCACCACTTGGCAGCCCTGCCTTCCTCCACCGCGCGGGCCTGCGGCGCCCAGATCCGGCCCGCCCGGGCCCGAACCGCCACTACTCCGCGCTTGGTCACCCCGCCGCCTCGGGTGCTCAGCACTGCCGCAGTGCCGCGCCTCACCTTGCTCCGGCCACCGTCCGTGCTCGCCGGAGTACAAGGACGTCGCCCCGTCGTCCTAGCGCTCCCCGCCGCTGACTCGGAGCGCTGCTGCCTTGATCCGACCCAGGAGGGGCCCCGAGAGGTCGCCTGCCTCCAGATTCGCCGCCGCCTGCCGCGGTTCCTACCATCACCGTCGTCGGAGCCGAGCTCCCTCTTGCCGCCGCCGCCATCGGGAGGATCGGGAGGCGCCCCGAGCCGCCATCGCCGTTGACCGCGACACCCGCGCTGGGCCAGGCCCGCGCCTGTCGGCCCACCTTTCCTCTTCCTCCTTCCTGGGCCGAGCCCAGTGGTGAGCGCCCTCTATATCCCGCCTGTGCGCCGTTTACTATTTGACGCTCGCTAAACTTCGTCTAAGTCCTGAAATTTTCAGATTCATATGCCTCTTTTCATCATGTCATAACTCATCATCCGTGCCTCCGATTCATGCGTGTAGCATATAAAAATGTTCGTCTCGACGAGTACATCATTTAATCTCATTGCATCATTTTCATTTGAGCTCATCTTGATGCCCAAAATGCTGTTGGCAGAGGGCTATGTGATGAATTTGGCAGATCTGTTTCAGCAAATGGCATTTTGTCATTTTTGCCATGATTAATGTGTGCACGCCATGATCCTGAGCTCTACATGTGTTTTGTTATATGCCATGCCATCTTTACATATGTGCTTACCATGTATTTTTGTGATATTTGTGGTGACTAGAACAAGCTTGCAAAGTAGCGTAATTGGTAATGCTGATTTCAGGGACTTAAAATTTCACAAAGTCCTTGTTCTGTTTTTGTTGTTATGCCATATGTTCATGTTGTTTCTTAGTGATCCGTGCCTCTTTTGAGGATGATCAGTAAGGGTTTTTGTTAATATTGTGGTGCTCTATCCATCCATGTCTTTGTTTGCATTTATGGAGCACCCTAGCTTGAGTCAATCGAGCTCTACTTTTGCTATAAAATGATCCTGGCAGATTGTTGACTTGTTTAGCGATTTTCCTGAGGATGTTGCTATTGATCCGTGCATGCTAGGATGTTGTTATTGCTATGTCTAGCTTCTATGCCATGTATTCTTGATGGGTGTATGCTTATTTTGTCATGCCATGCTTTGTAGTGAGTGCATCGAGCTCGTAAACATGCCTACTCGTTAACTGATTTGCATGCTCTAGTTTTTCACTAAGTCTGAATCTGTTTATGTTTTTGCCATGTTCACATGCTTGCCATTGTATTTTCTAGTCCCTTTTGGCTCAAGGTCACTAAGGGACTTTTGTTAAGTGCTTTGAGTAGCTTCATGCCATGCCTTGCTTTGCCATGATATGTTCTTGTAGCATGTAGTTTTCATGCTCTAAAGTTTGCTTCCTGATGATAAATTCCAGACTTGTGTTAATTTCACTAAGTCTGAAAACTGTTATCATTCGCTCTTTTGCCATGCTTGTTTGAACCTGTTAATTGATGAATTAGCCATAGCTCAGTGTTCATCTTTTGTCAAGCTTCATGAGTGGATCCCTGCCATGTATTTTGTTGTCATGTTTGAGTGCTGTAGCATATTTATCTTTCAAGTGGCACTCTTGGATTTCCAAGTTGAGGCCAGGTTCAATTATTCCTTTCCAAATCATGCATATGCATCACATACCGCATCCCGCATATCATACCATATTCATGTGTTGGTTGTTTACTATGTTGTGTCCTTCTTTCCGGTGTTGCTTCTTCGGATTGGTTCCGATAACGTCGTGTTTGTGAGGACCCGTTCGACTACGTCCGTTTGTCTTCTTCATGGACTCGTTCTTCTTCCTTGTGGGATTTCAGGCAAGATGACCATACCCTCGAAATCACTTCTATCTTTGCTTGCTAGATGCTCGCTCTTTTGCTATGCCTATGCTGCGATACCTACCACTTTCTTATCATGCCTCCCATATTGTTGAACCAAGCCTCTATCCCACCTTGTCCTAGCAAACCATTGTTTGGCTATGTTACCGCTTTGCTCAGCCCCTCTTATAGCATTGTTAGTTGCAGGTGAAGATGAAGTTTGTTCCTTGTTGGAGCATAGAGATGTTGTTCCTTGTTGGAACATGTTTACTTGTTGGGATATCACAATATCTCTTATTTAATTAATGCATCTATATACTTGGTAAAGGGTGGAAGGCTCGGCCTTATGCCTGGTGTTTTGTTCCACTCTTGCCGCCCTAGTTTCCATCATATCGGTGTTATGTTCCCGGATTTTGCGTTCCTTACGCGGCTGGGTTATAATAGGAACCCCTTGACAGTTCGCCTTGAATAAAACTCTTCCAGCAATGCCCAACATTGGTTTTACCATTCGCCACCTAGCCTTTTCTTTCCCTTGGGTAGGCCTGCCCAAGGGTCATCTTTATTTTAACCCCCCTGGGCCAGTGCTCCTCTGAGTGTTGGTCCGACCGAGTAGACTGGGGGGCCACCTCGGGGCAACTTGAGGGTTGGTTTTACTCGTAGGATGTCTCATCTTAGTGTGCCCTGAGAACGAGATATGTGCAGCTCCTATCGGGATTTGTCGGCACATTCGGGCGGTGTTGCTGGACTTGTTTTACCATTATCGAGGATGTCTTGTAACCTGGATGCCGAGCCTGATCGGATTGTCTTGGGAGAAGGAATATCCTTCGTTGATCGTGAGAGCTTGTGATGGGCTAAGTAGGGACACCCCTGTAGGGATTTGAACTTTCGAAAGCCGTGGCCGCGGTTATGGGCAGATGGGAATTTGTTAATGTCCGATTGTAGAAAACCTGAAGTTGACCGTAATTAAAACACATCAACCGCGTGTGTTACCGTGATGGTCTCTTGTCGGCGGGGTCCGGGAAGTGAACACGGTGTTGGAGTTATGCTTGACGTAGGTTGTTCTAGGATCACTTCTTGATCATAGTTGTTTCGATCGTGCTTTGCCTTCTCTTCTCCCTCTCTTTTGCGTATGCTAGCCACCATATAAGCTAGTCGCTTGCTGCAGCTCCACCTCATACCTTTTACCTACCCATAAGCTTAAATAGTCTTGATCGCGAGGGTGTGAGATTGCTGAGTCCCCATGACTCACAGATGCTTCCAAAACCAGCTTGCAGGTGCCGAGGATACCGTGCATATGACGCAACCAAGCTCAAGGAGGAGCTCGATGAAGATCTTGTCCTTTGTGTTGCTTCGTTCTAGTTGATCAGTAGTGGAGCCCAGTTGGGACGATCGGGGATCTATGTAGCTTTTGGGTTAGTCTTCTTTTATTTTGGTTCCGTAGTCGGACCTTGATTGTATCTGGCTGATGTAATGCTTTATTCATGTAATTGTGTGAAGTGCTGATTGTAAATCAACTATGTATCTCTTTCCCTTATGTATTACATGGGTTGTGTGAAGATTACCTCACTTGCGACATTGCTTTCAATGCGGTTATGCCTCTAAGTCGTGCTTCGACACGTGGGAGATATAGCCGCATCGAGGGCGTTACAAGTTGGTATCAGAGCCTTCCCCGACCTTAGGAGCCCCTGCTTGATCGAATCGTTGGCGTTGTTGAGTCTAGAAAAATGTCTTGAGTCATTTAGGAATTATATATATCAGAGAGTTAGGACTTCTTTTTACTCCTTAGCCCGTTGATCGCTCTGGTGAGGCATCCTGACGTAGAGTTTGGACTCTTCTCTTCTCAAATTTCACTAAATTTTTTTAGGATCACGCGGGTATATTGGAATCGTTCCGATCGATTTGTGACGAGAACATTGTTCTTGGAGCCTCCTGTCATTTAGGGCTTGTGGCAGTGTCCCGGGGAGTTGAGCTCCGAGGTGTTGTCATCACAATTTTATCATTGCAGTTCTGGAATACCTGAGTTTAGTTCGCCGACATCGAAAATCTCTTTTATGCAGTTGTTGGTGAGATAACCTCGACGCCACCCAGTACTGGGGCGGGATTTCGGGAGTATTGCCATAACTCGTATAACGAATGCTTTTCAAAGGTTGAGGTAAACGATTTCCGAAGGTTTCTTGGTTATGTGTTGAAGGATGGATACAGCTGGATGTAGGATTTGTTAGTTTGGGTGAGATATTATGCTTCCCCTGTATCCCCAACACCTGATTGCATAACCGGAAAATTTCGGGAGTTTATAAGTGGGAATTCAAGTAGCTCTTAGGATATCTTTCCGACAGATATATTATATGAAATTGGGGTTCGACGTCTAGTGGTCCGCCTATTCACGGTTGGTTTTACAGTGGTCTCGTTGTGTCTTAAAGAGTCCTTGGCTATGCCGACTCGGGGACGCTTCGTATGTCATGTGCACAGCCTTGTACATGATGGTGCTGTACGATCGAGCCCGTGTAGGCCCCACCACAAAAACTTCGGACGAAATCTCTATCATATGTTTGTTACGGCTTACTCTGCAAGCCAATCCTTTGTTTTGTTTTGAGTTGCGGTATTCGAGTTGCTTCATTGTCAAGTATTGATTCCATACCTTCCCCAAATGGTGTTCTCATACTCCGATGTGAATACCAATCCTTCATGATAATCGATATTGTCATGTCAATCCTTTTCAACTGGCGTGTTTCTCTTCAAGTGGATCCGATCATTTCAACATCCGCAAGATCAACTCAAGTCTTCTCAACGGTATTTGTTTCATTCGTCTCCAAGATGCCTTTGTTTTCCCGCCCACCCTTCCTTTCTCTTCAAGGACCCAGAGTTCTTAATCAAGTATCCTTTTATTCTTGTGAAGTCTCTCCATCCTTTTCCGTCAATATTCTTATCCGGTGATTCTCATGAAGATCCTAACGGAACCTCAAGTTCGTCATTCCTCATTCTTTTTCTTCTCCGGTGGAACCAATTCAAGCTTGGTTGATCATATCCTTTCCTCGTTTCAAATGCCTTCTCATACCGGTGCACCGCATAATAATTCACTTCTCGCTATTCATTTGTTCCGACGTGCTCAAGCTATCTCAAAAGGCTCGTCTTGTCATTCAAGATCCGTTCAACCTATTTCAAGGTTGTTATCTCTTTCAAGCCATTTAATTCAACTGGTGCATTCTCCTTTTCAAGTAATCATTCAATGGTGTATCTTTTGAGTGGGCCCTAACCCACATGTCTTTTCCCAGGTTCTTACCTGACTCTTCTTATTTTCCCGGAGTTATTCTCAAATTCATTTCAAAGTTTGACGTAAGAATGATTCATCATAAGTCAAATGTCTTCTCCAAATATCTTTCAAATTCTTTCACCGTTGGCTCAACCTTTCTATTCTTCATTCCGGAGCGTCTAAATAATTCATGGTGGTGTTTCTCGTTGTCATTCTTGGATTTTGAAGACTGAAGAAGAGTTTCTCTTTAATCTTATCCACTCTCTTCAAGATTCGTGGTTCTAGCTGATATCCTCCTCTCATAATTGTTTTCATTGTGGGAATTCTTTTCACCCATCCGGAGCAATCCAGGAGTCATTTCAGTTTGATTCTCCGGAGCCCATCATCTAAGATCTATTCACTCCAGCTTTCAGCCCTCATACTCTAAATCATACCGCTGCTTAAATCAAGGATTCTCTAATCAACTCGTAATCTCTTTGTTCTCATGGATCTAAATTCTCTCAAGTATCTTCGTTCTTTTTATAATTCTTCCCGGTGTTTCTTTATCTTTACTTCGTTCATTTCCAATTCTTACGGTGGTTCGTTCAAGATTCTTCTTACCTTGTTATCATATCAATTCATTTGCTGTTTTCAATCCTACCGGTGGATTCGTCGAAGACCTTCCCAAGTTTGCACTATATCTCGCTTAATCCTTTCTACGAGAATAAGTAGTATGCCAATTCCATTGCTTGTCATCAATTTGAATTGGTGAAGGATAAGCATAATGTAATTCTTATTCTTGTTTCATCGAGTTTATTCAATTCCTTATTCCGGAGGTGCATCATATCACATTCTTGGTTCAAGATGCTTTATCTTTTCTTTTCCCGGAGTTCCTAGCTCTCGCAATTACATCACCATGGAGATTCATTTAAATCATTGCGAGGCTTCAACCTTATTCTTTTCATCCTCCATTTCGATTGATCATTTCTTTTATTACCGGAGTTCACATGAAGGCTCTACAAGATGGTTCATCAAGGATTTAATTCTTTCTCGAAGTGTTTATCGAGATTCTTTTCAGAGGAGCTCAAGTATTCTTTATCTTGCATTTTAAAGTGCAATTCTTTCAACCGTATCATTCGAGGTGGTATTATGTCATTCTTGATAATTTGAGTTCATGTCTCATGATTCACATGTTGTTAAGAATGAGATATTTTAAATCCATCAACCTCTTCGCTGGAGTTATCTTGGGTTATATTTCACCTAAAGCCTTCCCTAAGGATTGTTGATAATTATGGTGCTTATAAGTGACCCAAGTTCTTCATCTATCCTCCCGGTGAAATAGTTTCTCGTCTCCTTGTTCATATCAATCCAATCAAATCTTTTCCGTGAGTGGCAAGTTGTCACCTCATAATTTTGGGATGTTCTCCATAAGCCCACTACAACCTTGTTCTTTTTCGTTGTTGATAATCCAACAACTCCGTTCTAGCATTTGTCGTAAGCGTGCTCTCCCAAGATCTTGTGTTCCCTCCGTTCATTCCATCTTCATTCTTTCATTTCTTCCGGAGGCTTTGTAATGTTGCTCTCTTCAACCCATCTTCTTATTTTGTCAGGATCGTGTTCTTTTCGTGCTTACCCATTTATCTAGAGTATTGTGCCCCTTTGCTCAAGTCCTTTTGATCCTATCAAGTCTTGCATCCCTTCTCAACCGGAGTGTTGTTCAAATTTGTTCTTCCTTGTTCCTCTTTCTTAATGGAGTGCTTTCAACTTTGTTTTTCTCCGTTGCTTTCTTTCTTTCATTTTGCTCAACCTTTTCAAGGTTCTTTGGTCTCACTCGTTTGTCAAAGGAGCAACTTAGTTTTACCTCTTCAATTCCTATTCCGCTTTCCCTCCGGTGCCATTCTAGATCTTGGGACGAGATCCTCTCATAGTGGTGGAGTGTTGTGACGCCCCGAGACCGATGTGCTAGGTGTCCTCCAGTTATTCGTTGTTGTTGCCTTGTCATTGCTTGCGTGTCATGCATTGCATATCATGTCATCATGTGCATTTCATTTGCATACATGTTCGTCTCATGCATCTAAGCATTTTCCCCGTAGTCCGTTTTGCAATCCGGTGCTCCTATGTCACCCGGTGTCCCTTTCTACCTCTTTTCGTGTGCGGGTGTTAAACGTTTTCCGATTGGACCAAGACTTGCCATGCGGCCTTGGTTTACTACCGGTAGACCGCCTATCAAGTTTCGTGCCATTTGGACTTTGTTTGGTACTCCAACGGTTAACCGAGGGACCGAAAAGGCCTCGTGTGTGTTGCATCCCAACACCCCTCCAAAGTGGCCCAAAACCCACCTAAACCCCCTCCATCATCTCGGTCGTTTGATCAAGATCGCGTGGCCACAAACCGCACCTCATTTGGAGCTTCCTAGCTCCCTCTACCTCTATAAATAGACCCCTTCATTTTCGTTTTCGGATATTTTCCCCGAAACCCTAAAACTCCTCCCTCAGCGCCGCCGGACATGTCCACCCCGCCGCTGGACGCGTCCGCCGCCTCCAGCCACGTCGCCCGGACCTATCACGAGGCGCCACGTCAGCTCCGCCGCCCCTCTCCTCCACTCAGGCACCGCCACTTGGCACCGCTGCCTTCCTCCACCGCGCAGGCCCGCGGTGCCCAGATCGGGCCCGCCCGGGCCCGAACCACAACTACTCCGCGCCTGGTTGCCCCGCTGCCTCGGGCGCTCAGCACCGCAGCAGTGCCGCGGCTCACCGTGCTCCGGCCACCGTCCGTGCTCGCCGGAGTACAAGGACGTTGCCCCGTCGTCCTAGCGCTCCCCGCCGCCGACTCGGAGCGCTACTGCCTCGATCTGACCCAGGAGGGGCCCCGGGAGGTCGCCTGCCTCCAGATCCTCCGCCGCCCGCTGCGGTTCTGGCCATCACCGTCACCGGAGCCGAGCTCCCTCTTACCGCCGCCGCCATCGGGGGGATCGGGAGGCGCCCCGAGCCGCCATCGCCGTTGACCGCGGCACCCGTGCTGGGCCAGGCCCGCGCCTGTCGGCCCACCTTTCCTATCCCTCCTTCCCGGGCCGAGCCCAGTGGTGAGCGCCCGCTATATCCCGCATGTGCGCCAGTTTACTATTTGACGCTCGCTAAAATTCATCTAACTCCTGGAATTTTCAGATTCATATGCCTCTTTTCATCATGTCATAACTCATCATCCATGGCTCCGATTCATGCGTGTAGCATATCAAAATATTCGCCTCGACGAGTACATCATTTCATCTCATTGCATCATTTTCATTTGAGCTCATCTTGATGCCCGAAATGCTGTTGGAAGAGGGCTATGTGATGAATTTCGCAGATCTGTTTCACCAAATGGCATCTTGTCATTTTTGCCATGATTAATGTGTGCATGCCATGATCCTGAGCTCTACATGTGTTTTGTTATATGCCATGCCATCTTTACATAGGTTCTTACCATGTATTTTTGTGATATTTGTGGTGACTAGAACAAGCTTGCAAAGTAGAGTAATCGGTAATGCTGATTTCACCAAGTCCTTGTTCTGTTTTTGTTGTTATGCCATATGTTCATGTTGTTTCCTAGTGATCCGTGCCTCTTTTGAGGATGATCAGTAAGGGTATTTTGTTAATATTGTGGTGATCTATCCATCCATGTCTTTGTTTGCATTTATGGAGCACCCTATCTTGAGTCAATCGAGCTCTACTTTTGCTGTAAAATGATCCTGACAGATTGTTGACTTGTTTAGCAATTTTGTTGAGGATGTTGCTATTGATCCATGCATGCTAGGATGTTGTTCTTGCCATTTCTAGCTTCTATGCCATGTATTCTTGATGGGTGTATTCTTAGTTTGCCATGCCATGCTTTGTAGTGAGTGCATCGAGCTCGTAAACATGCCTACTCGTTAACTGATTTGCATGCTCCAGTTTTTCACTAAGTTTGAATATGTTTATATTTTTGCCATGTTCACATGCTTGCCATTGTATTTTCTGATCCCTTTTGGCTCAAGGTCACTAAGGGACTTTTGTTAACGACTTTGATTAGCTTCATGCCATGGCTTGCTTTGCCATGATATGTTCCTGTAGCATGTAGTTCTCATGCTCTAAAGTTTGCTTCCTGATGATAAATTCCAGACTTGTGTTAATTTCACTAAATCTGAAACCTGTTATCATTCGTTCTTTTGCCATGCTTGTTTGAACCTGTTAATGGATGAATTAGCCGTAGCTCTGTGTTCATCTTTTGTCAAGCTTCATGAGTGGATCCCTGCCATGTATTTTGTTGTCATGTTTGAGTGCTGTAGCATATTTATCTTGATGCATTTAGATGGCCACTCGCTGTTTATCGCACACCGGTGCCATATTTGTTTTGCTTGCCATTTCCAAATCGTGCATCCGATTCCGGCGATCTTTATATTGATTTCAACCGAAATCACCTCACCTTTCCAGTGGCACTCTTGGATTTCCATGTTGAGGCCAGGTTCAATTATTCCTTTCCAAATCATGCATATGCATCACATACCGCATACCGCATATCATACCATGTTCATGTGTTCGTTGTTTACTATGTTGTGTGCTTCTTTCCGGTGTTGCTTCTTTGGGTTGGTTCCGATAACGTCGCGTTTGTGAGGACCCGTTTGACAACGTCTGTTTGTCTTCTTCATGTACTCGTTCTTCTTCCTTGCGGGATTTCAGGCAAGATGACCATACCCTCGAAATCACTTCTATCTTTGCTTGCTAGATGCTCGCTCTTTTGCTATGCCTATGCTGTGATACCTACCACTTTCTTATCATGCCTCCCATATTGTTGAACCAAGCCTCTATCCCACCTTGTCCTAGCAAACCGTTGTTTGGCTATGTTACCGCTTTGCTCAGCCCCTCTTATAGCATTGTTAGTTGCAGGTGAAGATGAAGTTTGTTCCTTGTTGGAGCATAGAGATGTTGTTCCTTGTTGGAACATGTTTACTTGTTGGGATATCACAATATCTCTTATTTAATTAATGCATCTATATACTTGGTAAAGGGTGGAAGGCTCGGCCTTATGCCTGGTGTTTTGTTCCACTCTTGCCGCCCTAGTTTCCGTCATATCGGTGTTATGTTCCCGGATTTTGCGTTCCTTACGCGGATGGGTTATAATAGGAACCCCTTGACAGTTCGCCTTGAATAAAACTCTTCCAGCAATGCCCAACATTGGTTTTACCATTCGCCACCTAGCCTTTTCTTTCCCTTGGGTAGGCCTGCCCAAGGGTCATGTTTATTTTAACCCCCCTGGGCCAGTGCTCCTCTGAGTGTTGGTCCAACCGAGTAGACTACGGGGCCACCTCGGGGCAACTTGAGGGTTGATTTTACTCGTAGGATGTCTCATCTGGGTGTGCCCTGAGAACGAGATATGTGCAGCTCCTATCGGGATTTGTCAGCACATTCGGGCGGTGTTGCTGGACTTGTTTTACCATTGTCGAGGATGTCTTGTAACCTGGATGCCGAGCCTGATTGGATTGTCTTGGGAGAAGGAATATCCTTCATTGACCGTGAGAGCTTGTGATGGGCTAAGTTGGTACACCCCTGTAGGGATTTGAACTTTCGAAAGCCGTGCTCGCGGTTATGGGCAGATGGGAATTTGTTAATGTCCCGTTGTAGAAAACCTGAAGTTGACCTTAATTAAAACACATCAACCGCGTGTGTTTCCGTGATGGTCTCTTGTCGGCGGGGTCCAGGAAGTGAACACGGTGTTGGAGTTATGCTTGACGTAGGTTGTTCTAGGATCACTTCTTGATCATAGTTGTTTCGATCGTGCTTTGCCTTCTCTTCTCGCTCTCTTTTGCGTATGTTAGCCACCATATAAGCTAATCGCTTGCTGCAGCTCCACCTCATACCTTTTACCTACCCATAAGCTTAAATAGTCTTGATCGCGAGGGTGTGAGATTGCTGAGTCCCCGTGACTCACAGATACTTCCAAAACCAGCTTGCAGGTGCCGAGGATATCGTGTAGATGACGCAACCAAGCTCAAGGAGGAGCTCGATGAAGATCTTGTCCTTTGTGTTGTTTCGTTCTAGTTGATCAGTAGTGGAGCCCAGTTGGGACGATCGGGGATCTGTGTAGCTTTTCGGGTAGTCTTCTTTTATTTTGGTTCTGTAGTCGGACCTTGATTGTATTTGGCTGATGTAATGCTTTATTCATGTAATTGTGTGAAGTGGCGATTGTAAGCCAACTATGTATCTCTTTCCCTTATGTATTACATGGGTTGTGTGAAGATTACCTCACTTGCGACATTGCTTTCAATGCGGTTATGCCTCTAAGTCGTGCTTCGACACGTGGGAGATATAGCCGCATCGAGGGCGTTACAACTTGTCTGTTCAAGCACTAATGACCCCTACGCCTGGTCTCCACGCATACCCCGGTTCTTATATAACTGAGCGGGTATTCGCATACACTCCGGACTATCGGGTCCCGAGGTTGAAGCGAAACGGTTCGCCATGACAAATGATCTACAATCCGGGTAGCTGGCATTATACATGTCACTTTAATTACATAGTCATGCAGACTGACTAAATCCCTCTTCTATACCATCCAACAGGCGGCCTAGCCTACAATCCTGTTGGGAATACTTTGCGGCTAATTCTACTTGCCCATAAACTAAGCTAACGGGAATCTCTTTTTAGTAGGGCTCCACAGGTCCGACCTCGACCATGTGATTTGGGTCAGCCTTGGTATACCGCATCTTCACCACGGCCCAGGCTTCCCTGGCACCTTGACGGCAGGCCGATATCTTCCATAATCAGAAGCGCCGCCGTGCTCCCTTGAGCTTCTCCGTAAGCTCTGCAACGCCTTCTGGCAAGGAGACGGATGGCCACCAGGCCTGGGCAACACCTTGCATCACCTGCCGAACTTGTTCATGCAGTTGTGAGAGCTCAGATAGAAGATCACCCGCAGACCCGGGCATTTCCTCTGTGGGATGACCCGTCAGCATACCTACAGACATAACGCTGTTAGTCGGCTTCTTCGCCGAACTCCTTCAAAAGGATTCGTTCAAGCACTTACTAAAAATGCTGCATCAAAGCCGCTTATTCTCCTTCTCGGAGTCTGCAAGCTGGGCTCGAACGTCTTTCAGTTCCACGCTCAGCTTGGTATTGGCGTCTTGGAGATTGTTTTTCTCCCGCCTGATCTCAGTCAGCACACGTTCGCCAGCCTGTAGCTGTCGCACGACATGCTGGTCCTCTGGATTTTCTCCGGATTCATCTGCAACATCTATTGTTAGATCTGCAGCCACGCCGCACACTATATGGTAACCATCATTATTTAAAGTAAATGTTACCAGCGGGGGACTTTTTTGGTTCCTTCAATGCGGCAATAGCGGCCCGCAGTTGGGTCTTGCATTCCTCCAGCTCCTGTGATAGCCGAGTATTCTTCTCTGTAAGAACCTGCACAATCCTTAAATCAGTTCTGCTAACTATTTCAAGTCTTAGGGGCTACTGATACATATAATCGTCAGATTTACTTACCCGTACATCCTTTACATACTGATCCGTGGCTCTGGCTAGACCATCTTGAGCAGCATGGAGGTATGCCTCTCCAGAATTGAAGGCATCAAATGCCTCTGGTGAGAAACAAAGCGTCGCGGAGTACGGCCCGGCGGCGCCTATGATTCATGGCGCTTTCCACTTCTGAATTTGTGGCGGATAATCTATCCGCATCCTTTGTAGGAGGATTATCCTGCGCCCGCCCCATATCGGCTTCCGCCTCTATGTCCGGTCCTGGCGCCCGACTGGTGGAAACGTAATTAGCAACATCGCCGGACATATTCCGGCGAGCGTTTTTTCTGTTAAAGAAACACGGGCGTCATTACATTTCGAGAAAGATGACAACCACAGAGCGGGGTTTCTGTTATACCTTTGCGCCAGCGTCTCCGTCCTGACCGCCTTCCTTTTTGGTTTGCCCGGCCTCGGTGCCTCTTGTTGGCGAGTTGCTGCGGGCTCGGCAGGGCGTCCCGAATGCCTTCCCTGTAAAAATGCCGTATGTATATGGTAGGTGAAGTGTCTAAAAGGGGATCCTAGTTTTTGGAGTTGGGATTTTTGGTTTTTCTTACGTGCGATGCAGGAAGCAGTCCGGGATAGTCGTTCGTAATGGCCACCATGGCATCATCGCAGCTTAACTGATAGAACTCTGGTCTATCAGCTCCACGAATATGACCGGATCTTCTTCGAGTCCGGAGTCGAGGGCCCGGTCAGGGTCCTCTGGTTGTGGGGAGGGGCTGCTCACCTCCTTTATGGCTTTTCGCAGTTCCTGCCACAAAACGGCAAGGTGAATACCTACGACAAACAATGCGGGAAAGAATGGGAGTAAGGAGATATGACTCACCTAGCTTGGAGGATTGTACATGAGAATCCATCTCGTGGCTTGATGCGGATGAACTCCTCTTCCTCTTCCTTGAACAATTCGGACAGAATTTTTGCTAAAGCGGCAGCATTGTCCGGACCCTTACGCTCGCAACGGGTGGCGTCATCCGCCTTGTTAAGACACCACAAGGGGTGCCCTCGATATTGAAGTGGTTGCACTCCCCGCATTATGCATATTGACATAACTTCGATTACTGTCAATCCTGATTGAGCCAGTGCTTTAATCCGGTTCATCAGGTAAAGGACTTCTCCATTGTATTCCTCCTGGGGGGCTCCATGGGCACCAACTTCGGCATTTCTTCAGAGGGGCATTGTTGAACTCAGGAAGACCTCACTGAACAGGGTCTGGAAGGGGATCGTCCTCCATATAAAACCATTCCAAAGGCCAGTCTTCGGACGACTTCTTCGGGGTACCGGACAGGTATCCGGTTCCGGCGATGCGCCATATTTTGGCTCCGCCCACTTGATAAAGTGACCCCCTTTGTGTGCGAGGGACGAGGAAAAATAGCCTTTTCCACAGCTCGAAATGACCCTCGCAGCCCAGGAACAACTCGCAGAGAGCAACATAGCCGACGATGTGTAAAATGGAGGCAGGGGTGAAATTGTGTAATTGGAGTCCTTAGAACTCCAGGAGCCCACGGAGGAACGGACGAATTGGAAATCCAAGTCCCCTTAATAAATAAGGAACAAGGCAGACCGGTCCCCCGTAGAGGGACTGGGGAAGCTCTCCGTTTGCTCCCCGCCATTGTAGGTGGCAAGCCCGGCTCGAACGGGCACCATGTATGCTGGAGGGAGAAATCCCTTAGTCTGCAATTCGATTAATCGACTGTGTGGGATTGAACACCTCTCCCAATCACCCGGCTTAGGGCTACGGGGGCGGGAGGAGGAGCTACGGAGGTCGGCCATGCTGGAATGGATCTTTCCAGAGCGCGCTCTGATGGATTCTCGCTGGGGGAGGATGGTATGGATTGGATCTGAGAATCCCCATCCTTTTAATAGACAATTTATTTATCTGTTTAGGGGGCGAATGTAAAAACGCCCTGGCGCCTAGTATTCATTCGGCGGGTGAGAGATAGCCCTTATTGGGCGCAGATGCCAAGAGGTCCAAACATTTATGGGACCGGACACTGCTTAACAAACATTCGAAATTTGGAGAAGAACCCGCCTTGCAATGCCGAAGACAACACTGCGCGCCGGACTCGTCGTTATTGAAGCCTGGTTCGGGGGCTACTGAGGGAGTCCTGGATTAGGGGGTCTCCGGACAGCTGGACTATATCCTTTGGCCGGACTGTTGGACTATGAAGATACAAGATTGAAGACTTCGTCCCGTGTCCGGATGGGACTCTACTTGGCGTGGAAGGCAAGCTAGGCAATACGGATATGTATATCTCCTCCTTTGTAACCGACCTTGTGTAACCCTAGCCCTCTCCGGTGTCTATATAAACCGGAGGGTTTTTTGTCCGTAGGACAACAGACAATCATACCATAGGCTAGCTTCTAGGATTTAGCCTCTCCGATCTCGTGGTAGATCAACTCTTGTAATACTCATATCATCAAGAATAAATCAAGCAGGACGTAGGGTTTTACCTCCATCAAGAGGGCCAGAACCTGGGTAAAACATCGTGTCCCCTGCCTCCTATTACCATCCGCCTTAGACGCACAGTTCGGGACCCCCTACCCAAGATCCGCCGGTTTTGACACTGACAGCGAGCTTTGCTATTATAGTTGGATCTTATGATGTTTCTCCCCCTCTACTCTCTTGTAATGGATTGAGTTTTCCCTTTGAAGTTATCTTATCGGGTTGAGTCTTTAAGGATTCGAGAACACTTGATGTACGTCTTGCATGTGCTTATCTACGGTGACAACGGGATATCACGTGATCCACTTGTTGTATGTTTTGGTGATCAACTTGCAAGTTCCGTGAACTTATGCATAGGGGTTGGCACACATTTTCGTCTTGACTCTCCAGTAGAAACTTTGGGGCACTCTTTGAAGTTCTTTGTGTTGGTTGACTAGATGAATCTGAGATTGTGTGATGCATATCATATAATCATACCCACAAATACTTGAGGTGACATTGGAGTATCTAGGTGACATTAGGGTTTTGGTTGATTTGTATCTTAAGGTGTTATTCTAGTACAAACTCTATGATAGATGAACGGAAAGAATAGCTTCATGTTATTTTACTATGGACTCTTGAATAGATCGATCAGAAAGGATAACTTTGAGGTGGTTTCGTACCCTACCATAATCTCTTCGTTTGTTCTCTGCTATTAGTGACTTTGGAGTGACTCTCTGTTGCATGTTGAGGGATAGTTATATGATCCAATTATGTTATTATTGTTGAGAGAACTTGCACTAGTGAAAGTATGAATCCTAGGCCTTGTTTCCTAGCATTGCAATACCGTTTATGCTCACTTTTATTACTTGTTACCTTGCTGTTTTTATACTTTCAAATTACAAAAACCTATATCTACCATCCATATTGCACTTGTATCACCATCTCTTCGCCAAACTAGTGCACCTATACAATTTACCATTGTATTGGGTGTGTTGGGGACACAAGAGACTCTTTGTTATTTGGTTGTAGGGTTGTTTGAGAGAGACCATCTTCAACCTACGCCTCCCACAGATTGATAAACCTTAGGTCATCCAGTTGAGGGAAATTTGCTACTGTCCTACAAATCTCTGCACTTGGAGGCCCAACAACATCTACAAGAAGAAGGTGTGTAGTAGACATCAAGCTCTTTTCTGGCGCCGTTGCCAGGGAGGTGAGTGCTTGAAGGTATGTCTTTAGATCTTGCAATTGAATCTTTTAGTTTCTTTTTTATCACTAGTTTAGTTTATAAAAGAAAACTACAAAAAAATGGAATTGAGGGTACCTCATATGCTTCACCTTTTTAATATCTTTCATGAAAATAAGGATTCCGATAATTGTGCCAAAGTGCTAGAAGAAGAATGCATCAAAATTCTTGGCACTAAATATTTGTATGACGAGCATGATTGCAATGTTGTTAGTATGAACTACTTGAATATCCAAAGTACTAATGATGATTGCACCAGTCATGATGAAAATGTCTCTTATAAGCATGTCAACTTTTGTGGAGTGCATAGAGTTTGCAAGTACACACCAAATAGGGAATATAGATTTTGCAAGAGGCATAAGTATTTAGAAACCAAATGGTTGCAAGAGAGGCTAGATGTTTGTGCTGAAAATTTAAAATTTCTTTGCCATACTAGTGAACTTTGCAATGAACATGGTCATTTAAATCTCCAATGCAAATTGTTTCATGATCATATCGTGTCCAAAAATTGTGATGATTTGATTTCCCTTGCACATCATAATGAACTTAGTTTGCTTTTGGGTTATGAAGAAATGAAACATATAACTAAGCATATTCCAGAATACAACCTTGAGAAATTCCTCGATATTGATCTAGAAGAAATTTTTATGTATTGTGCGGTGAATTGCATTGAAAATCCTTATATTGCCAATTACATAAATAAAATAAAACAAATAGAGGATGAAGAGAATACTAATGAAAGGGAAGAGTCTTCCCAATATCCTCCTATTATTTCTTATGATGAATCACATAATGAGGAGGAGCCTTCTATTCAACCAATCTCATTAATAAGGAGCTCCAAAAAGAGGATTGAACCCACACATAATGTGAAGAAGAAAAATAAAAGATGGAGAAGTAAAGGTGAAAAGGTATCCCTCCCAAATTATGTTGCCCCTATTACTCATTGTGATGTTGATAATTGCTATACTATTGGTGCTATCCATACTATTAATGATGAGAGTGATTATGCTTATGATATGAAAAGGCCCAAGCTTGGGGATGCTATGTTTGATGAAAATGCCATGTTTTAGAATTTATTTTCTGCAATTAATGTTTGTCCCAAGCTTGGGGATGCTATGTCTAATGAACATGATATTTTTAATCTCCCAAGTTTTGATATGCAAATTTATTATGATGATAGCATGCCTCCTATTTATGATGATTATATTGATGAAAGTGGGTTTGGAAGAGTGTCAACTTTAGGAAGTGATGATCCCACTATTTTGGAGGATGTTGAGTCATATTATGATAATTGTGAAATTGGATTTGGCGAGGTCATGACTTTATTTAGTAATGATTCGACTATCTTGGAAGAGGTTTCAATTGATTATGATGAGAACAAAGTTGCTACTTATGATGATTATTGTGATGACACGTATGCTATAAAAAGTAGTGATTATTATATTTATAAAACTTGTCATGATTATGATTACCCTTTTTCTGAACTTTATTCTTTCAACGTGGAAACAATTTATAGTATTCGAGTCTCTTATGATACTCCCACTATTCCGAACGAGAAGAATTTTTCTTATGTGGAGAGTAATACAATTTCTTTGCTTGTTGATCATGAAAAGAATGCTTTATGTGATAGTTATATTGTTTAATTCATTCATGATCCTACTGAAAATTATTATGATGGAGGAACATATGCTTGTAGGAATTGCAATAATATCAAGTTTCCTCTCTATGTGCTTAAAGTTTTAAAGTTATGCTTGTTTCGCCTTCCTATGCTAGTTGATTATTGTTCCAATAAATTGTTTGCTCACAAAATCCCTATGCATAGGAAGTGGGTTACAATTAATTGTGCTATTCATATTCTTCATGATGCTCTCTTTATGTTTCAATTCTTATCTTTTGTGTGAGCATCCTTGAAATCATCATGCCTAGCTAGGGGCGTTAAATGATAGCACTTGTTGGGAGGCAACCCAATTTTATTTTTGTTATTTGCTTTTTTCTCCTGTTTAGTAATAAATAGTTCATCTAGCCTATGTTTATATGTGGTTTTATGCTTTTAATCAGTGTTTGTGCCAAGTAGAACCTTTGGGAAGACTTCGGGAAAGTCTTTGCGATCTTGCCGTAAAAAACAGAAACTTTAGCGCTCACGAGATTTGCTGCCATTTTTTAATGGAGAGTGCTATTTAGTTAATTATTTTTGAAGATGATTAATATATAAATTCCTCACGTCCAGAAATTTATTTTAGAATTTTTGTGGTTCCAGAAATATTCGAAACCTACAGATTACTACAGACTATTCTGTTTTTGACAGATTCTGTTTTTCGTGTGTTGTTTGCTTATTTTGATGAATCTATGGCTAGTAATAGAGTTTATGGACCATAGAAAAGTTGGAATACAGTAGGTTTAATACCAATATAAATAAAGAATGAGTTCATTACAGTACCTTGAAGTGGTGGTTTTTTTCTTTTACTAACGGAGCTCACGAGTTTTCTGTTAAGTTTTGTGTTGTGAAGTTTTCAAGTTTTGGGTAAAGATTTGATGGACTATGGAATAAGGATTGGCAAGAGCCTAATATTGGGGATGCCCAAGGCACCCCAAGGTAATATTCAAGGACAACCAAGAGCCTAAGCTTGGGGATGCCCCGGAAGGCATCCCCTTTTTCGTCTTTGTTCATCGGTAACTTTACTTGGAGCTATATTTTTATTCACCACATGATATGTGTTTTGCTTGGAGTGTCAATTTATTTTATTAGGATTACTTGCTTTTATTTAGAACAATGTTTTGCATCTTTTATTTAAATATAAGTGGCATGGATAGCCTTTACTATGCCTATTTTACAAGTCTTCATGTTGCTGTTTGAAAACAGAAAGTTTACCGCTGTTGCAAAAATTCCCTAGAAAAGTCAGAACGTGATAACATGTTGAAAACTTTTGCATATTAAGATCTGATAAATTTACCACTCTGGGAATTTTCTTTCATAATTTTTGGAGCTAGGGAAGTATGGATCTTGCTGCTTTCTTTACAGATTGTCCTGTTTAGGCAGATTGCTGTTATGTTTGCATTGTTTGCATATGTTTGCTTCTTTAATGATTCTATTTGAGGATAGGACTATTAAATATGCAGAGGCATTTAGTATGAAATGTTGAATAATAATTTTAGTGATTTGCTACAGTAGAGTATGATAAGGTTTTTGCATTGGTTTATACTAACTTATCCCACGAGTCCTTGTTGAGTTTTGTGTGGATGAAGCTTTTGAGATTTAGGGAGACCGTGATATGAGAGGAATTAAGGAGACACAAAAGCTCAAGCTTGGGGATGCCCAAGGTGTTGGGGATATTACTACTGGACGTAAACCGGCCAGGAGTGGCCGGGTTAACTCTATAAGAATTGGAAGCCCAAAAGATAAAGGATGATGTCGCTTCATGAAGGCCCAAGGCCCTAAGGCGGGTTAAGGCCTGTAGACATAAACCGACATTGTCATGTAACTTCTATTATAAGATAGGAGGAATAGAGACCGAGTTGGACACAATGATGATCCGGCCTCGGGACTCTGTAAACCGGCGGGCGTCGACCTGTGTATATAAAGGGACGACCCGATGACAGTTTAGGGACAACACACAACAAATCGAGAGCTAGGCAAAGAGGATTCGCTCCCTGGTCATCGAAACCCTAGCAATACCATCACAACTGGAGTAGGCCTTTACCTTCATCGAAAGGGTCCTAACCAGTATAAACTCTTGCTTCCCTTGTCTGTTTTAACCCCTTTAAGCTAACCCGTAGCGATGGCTCCACGACTAAGTCCTATCACAAGGATATCTGCCGTGACAACTCCACGACAGTTGGCGCTCACCGTGGGGCTATCGCATGATGGTTTCGAGTTCTTGAAGGGCAGCTTCGAAGGGTTCAAGGGATACGCTGTGGGCCGGATGACTAAAAGTCGTCGCGGCAAGCTCTACATCGACGACGCGGGATGGGGTCCCGAGGCCGGTTCAATTGAATACGAATACCGGGTCCCCTCTGGAGGAATTCACGTCTTCATCGGCAAGATCGGCGAACCGGGCCCTGAGCCGGACACCTGCACCGACCTCATGAAGACGTCTCGGCGTGCAAGCTCTGCCCAGGTTCGGCCCGCAGCAAGACATGTCTTCGTAGGTGTCATCCACGGAGCGGAATATGAGGATGGGCCGGCATCTGATGGAGGAACCATTGTCTGTTCCAACGATGAGTCTTCAACCGAAGAGACCGAGTCACTGTACCAACTGCAGGATGGCCAGATTAGTGGAGGTTCTGATGGCAACAGTATTCCGTACCCCCTCGATCTGCCAAGCTGGGTCACGGTCTTCATGGCCGGTACACAGCCAGCACAACCCTCTTCTACGGCTGCGGCAATGATCTCCGGTTCAGCAACAACAATGCCAGCAGGGGCAGGGGGCTCTGTGCTGCCTCCGGCTCAGGTTTTGTCCAATTTATTCGACGCTTTAGCAACATTGCTGGCAGCAGAGGTGGATGCGGAAAACCGAGATCAGCACAACGCGGAGATTGCAAAGGTGAAGGATCAGATAACTCAGGCTAAAGCGAACCTGGCAGCAGAGAACGCCAGGATGGCTACAGAACGGGCCGAGTTAGAAGCTCAGGCCTACCGGCTTAGGCTGGATCAGAGTGCCTCAGATGATGTCATGAGGAGGAGATACCGGTCGCACCTCCCGCCGGGTTATGAGCCAAGAAATCTCTTCAACACGCCAGGAGCAGGAACCACTAACCAGCCAGTGGTAAACCGGACGGAGGCACTGGTAACGGGAGCGCCGGTTCAGCCGCGCATGATGGACCCGCCTCGTCAGAACAACATTTTGTCACAGCGCGTTCCGACGCCCCCGGGGCATTACTCCAACTTGTTAGATAACATTGTGGCCACCGCTTCACGATTGGCAGCTCTCCCGATAGATGGCGAGTCACCGGTGGCGGTTGAGACACGACGGGTAACTCCTCCAAACGGCTTTAACCCAGCAGCAGGCTTATTCGCATAGTCGTGAGAGGATCCATTCCACCCCCGTCCAATCTGAAGTTACAGCAGGCATATTGATGAACCGACTGTGTCAAGTAGTGCGCGGCACCGTAACCTGACGGGTGGTGGTGCTAATGCACAAGATGTGGTGGATCATGGCCGAGCACGTCGAGAGGCCGAGTTAGCAGCTCAGCACGCAGCTCATCAGCCTACTCTAGTTCATCCGACCACCTCAGTGGAGCCGACTGTGGTCTTTAGTTCTTTGGGGGTACCATGCCTCACCCCGGCCTTGCGTAATGTGCGACTTCCCAAGGATTTTAAAGGCCATCGCAAGGTGCCCAATTACATTACCGATTTGCCCCCTGAATCATGGGTTGAGAGTTATGAGATGGCAATGGAGATGCTGGATCTGGATGAAGCGGTGCGTGCTAAGTATTTCACCATGATGTTGGAAGGAACGACCCGTACCTGGTTAAAGAGTTTACCAACTAATTCCATTGCGTCATGGGCCGAGTTAAAGAGCCAGTTTATCCAGAATTTCAAGGATACATGTAAGCAACCCATGTCAATTGTGGACCTAGCCGCTTGTGTTCAAGAGGATGGATAGTCTACGACCCATTGGGTGAAGCGAGTCTCAGCTATTTTGCATTCATCATACCACATTAATGCAGATACAACAATTTTGATGTTGGAGGGCAACTGCCGGTTCATGCCATTAAAACTGAAGTTGGGAAGGCTCAAACGTCACTGTAATGACATGTCCACGCTTATGGCCGCTTTGGTTAAGTATGCCGATTTAGATGGTACCAAGGACCCTGATTCTGAAGAGGACAAACCAGGGAAAGGGAAAAGGAACGACAGTGCCAAGGGGCATCAGCATAACCCGGCAGGTCATGGGAACAATGGTAAGCGCAAAGCTGACAATAGCCTGGACTTTGTGCCTAACACCAACACCCAGGATAACGGTCAGCATCGTAAGGGCAAACTGCCCCAGAGGGGCGGAGGGCCATGCCCCAATCTGGAGAGCCTGTTAAATCAACCTTGTCCAAAGCACGGATCGAAGGAGAAGCCAGCGTCGCATCTTTGGAAGGATTGCTTCATCATGCGAGAGTTCAAAAATTCTAATATGTTTCAATATGACAATGGCCCACCCTACGGTTCAGGAGGCGGTTTTCATGGGTCGGGTTATGGAGGCGGCATCTCTGGTTCAGGATTCCAAGGTAATCAAGCCGGACATGGTAATCAAGGTAATCAGGGCAATCAAGGAGGTTATAACCATTAGGGGAATCAACAACAGCAGCAATCGGGTTATCAGAGCAATCCGAAGCAGTTGAATAGCGGGCAGTACCATGTCTTTACCACTAGCTTGTGTAAGCAGGATTAGAAGCTTCACAAGAGGGCCGTGAACTCCGTTGAACCGGTGGTGCCCCAGTATTTGCGCTGGTCTGAACAACCCATTTTGTGGAGTCGGGAGGATCATCCGCCCCGGGTTGATAATCCGGGTCATCTCGCCTTAGTGGTGGCTCCTCAAGTCGGGGGCTACAAGTTCACCAAAGTACTTATGGATGGAGGGAGCAGTATCAATATCCTTTACAATGATACCTTCCGTCGCATGGGGCTGACAGACAAGAGTCTTAAACCGCCGAACATCGTCTTTCATGGAGTGGTGCCTGGTAAATCGGCGTACCCAGTTGGCAAGATAGCCCTGGAGGTGGCTTTTGGAGACGATCATGATTCAAGATCAGAAACTTTGACTTTTGAAGTGGTGAAAATCAAGATTCCATATCATGCCCTATTCGGAAGGCCGGCTTATGCTAAGTTCATGGCGAGGCCGTGTTATGTTTATCTGCAGCTTAAGATGCCGGGTCATAAGGGGACCATCACGGTACATGGGAGCAGGAAGATTTCTTTAGAATGTGAAGAAGGGGATGCAACTTATGCTGAGTCAGTTTGTGCCACAGAGGAGCTGAAATTTTATAAGGACAATGTCGATCCGGCAGATATGACTTCTCTGAAAAAGCCAACTACAGAGCATGATCCGACGCTAAAATTTAAATCGACTGCAGACACTAAAACGGTTGATTTTGTTCCTGGCGATTCATCTCAGTAGTTCAGCATTAACGCTAACCTGGATCCAAAATAGGAAAGCGCACTCATCGAGTTTATCCGTGAGAACCGGGACATCTTTGCATGGAAGCCTTCAGAGATGCCAGGTGTACCGAGGGAACTCGCTGAACACACCCTTAATATAGATCCTAAGTTCAAATCGGTCAGGCAGTTTCTCCGCCGCTTCAACAAAGAGAGGTGTAAGGCTATTGGTGAGGAGGTAGCCCGGCTTTTGGTAGCATGGTTTATCATGGAGGGTTTTCACCCTGAGTGGCTAGCTAATCCGGTGCTGGTACTTAAGAAAAACGGCACTTGGCGTATGTGTGTGGATTACACAGACTTGAACAAGGCCTGTCCAGCTGATCCCTTTGCTCTCCCGCGTATTGATGAAATTATTGATGCTACGGCGGGTTGTGACCGTTTGTGTTTTCTGGATGCTTATTTTGGTTATCATCAAATTAAAATGGCAGTTAAGGACCAGGAGAAGACAGCTTTCATAACTCCCTTTGAAGCCTTCTGCTATGTGTCTATGCCTTTTGGGCTCAAGAGTGCCCAAGCGACTTATCAGCGCTGTGTTCAGAATTGTCTTCATAAACAGATTGGGCGCAATGTTCATGCTTATGTGGATGATATTGTGGTGAAATCTAGGAAGGAGGAAACATTGATAGAGGACCTGAGGGGGACTTTTGATAACCTCCGGGTCTATAACATGATGCTTAATCTGGCTAAATGTGTCTTTGGTGTTCCGGCAGGCAAGCTCTTGGGTTTTCTGGTGTCCAATAGAGGCATTGAGGCTAACCCGGAGAAGATCTCAGCTATCACGTCCCTGGATAAACCGGCATGTATCAATGATGTTCAACGTTTGGCAGGCCAGATTGCAGCTTTAAGCTGGTTTATCAGCTGGATAAACATTGATAGAGGACCTGAGGGGGACTTTTGATAACCTCCAGGTCTATAAGATGATGCTTAATCCAGCTAAATGTGTCTTTGGTGTTCCGGCAGGCAAGCTCTTGGGTTTTCTGGTGTCCAATAGAGGCATTGAGGCTAACCCGGAGAAGATCTCAGCTATCACGTCCCTGGATAAACCGGCATGTATCAATGATGTTCAGCGTTTGGCAGGCCGGATTGCAGCTTTAAGCCGATTTATCAGCCGCCTTGGGGAGAAGGCTATTCCTTTGTATCAGATGCTAATGAAAACAGATGATTTTGTCTGGAGAGACACGGCTGATAAAGCGTTTGAGGATTTGAAGAGACAGTTGGCCGAGCCGCCAGTCCTTGCGGCTCCGGTTGATAAAGAGCCCTTATTGCTATATGTGGCTGCTAACGCCGAGGCTGTTAGTGTGGCTGTCGGTGTCAAAACCAGCGGATCTCGGGTAGGGGGTCCCGAACTGTGCGTCTAGGCAGGATGGTAACAGGAGGCGAGGGACACAAAGTTTTACCCAGGTTCGGGCCCTCTCGATGGAGGTAAAACCCTACGTCCTGCTTGATTAATATTGATGATATGGTAGTACAAGAGTAGATCTACCACGAGATCGAGGAGGCTAAACCCTAGAAGCTAGCCTATGGTATGATTATTGTTGCCTATATTGTCCTACGAACTAAAACCCTCCGGTTTATATAGACACCGGATGGGGTTAGGGTTACATAGAGTCGGTTACAATGGTAGGAGATCTACATATCCGTATCGCCAAGCTTGCCTTCCACGCCAAGGAAAGTCCCTTCCGGACACGGGACGGAGTCTTCAATCTTGTATCTTCATAGTCCAACAGTCCGGCCAAAGGATATAGTCTGGCTGACCGGACACCCCCTAATCTAGGACTCCCTCAGTAGCCCCCGAACCAGGCTTCAATGACGATGAGTCCGGCGTGCAGATTGTCTTCGGCATTGCAAGGCGGGTTCTCCTCCAAATTCCCTGTACCTGTTTGAATAAAGTCCGGTTTCTTGTAGATGTTGCGCCCCTTGGCTTCTACGCCCAATAATGGCCGCTTCCCATGTGTCAAACAAATATGGAAAGGCTGAGTGTTTTTACATTCACACCCCTAGCCGCGTAAATGAGCTGCCCTATTTAAGGGGACGAGGATTTAGATCCAATCCACACCTTCTCCCCTCCGCGAGTGTTCACCAGAGCGCATCCGACAAAGGTCCATTCCACCATGGCCAGTCGTCGCAACTCCTCCCCTCGCCCTTCCAGCCCTAAGCCTGGATATTGGGAGAGATGTTCCATCCTGCATAGAGAGCTAGTGATACTCCAGACCAAGGGATTTCTCCCCCCGGCCTATATGGTCCCGGTTTGAGCCGGTCTTGCTGTCTACAACGGCGGAGAGCAAGCAGAGAATGCCCCTAATCCCTCCAAAGGAGAGTGGGTGTGCCTCGTTCCTTACTTAATAAGGGGGCTCGGATTTCCAATCCATCCATTTCTCCGGGGGTTGCTGCAGTTCTACGGCCTCCAGCTACATAATCTCACGCCTGCCTTAGTACTGCATATCGCGAGCTTTGTAGCCCTCTGCGAGCTGTTCTTGGGTGTCGAAGCTCATTACGGACTGTGGAAGGAGCTATTTTGCCTTGTGCCCCGTTCCAAGAAGGGGTCAATGTATCAAGTGGGCAGAGCCGAAGTGTGGCGCATCGCCGGGACCGGATATCTGTCCGGAACCCCAAAGAAGGCGTCCGAAGACTCGCCCTCGGAGTGGTTTTATATAGAAGACGTCCCGCTGCCGGATCCTGTCCGGATCGGCCTCCCTGGATTCAACAGTGCTCCCTTAAAGAAGCGCCTAAGCTAGCGCCCACGGATCCCTCAGAGGGGAGGTGACAGGGACATCATTTACCTGATGGGCCGAATAAGATTGTTAGCCCATTCCGGACTAATCATGATCGGGGTTATGGCCGAATGCATTATGCGGGGGGTGCAGCCGCTTCAGTATAGAAGCCACCCCATGTGGGACTTCAACGGGGAGGACGACGCCACCCACTACGGCCGTAAGGGGCCAGATTCAGCTGCCGCTCTACTAAAGATCTTGTCCACTTTGTATAAGGGAGAAGAGGAGGAATTTCTCCGCGTCAACCCTCAGGGTGGATTCTCCATGCACAATCCCCCTAGCTGGGTAAGCGGCCGTATTTACTTGTCCATCCGTTTTGTATTCCCATTGTTAAATATTCAGTCTAACGACTTCAATGCAGGAACTGCGCCGGGCTGTTAAAGAAATAAGCAGCCCTCCTCCACAACCCGAGGACCCAGGACGGTCCCTCGACCCGGCCTCCCAAGAGGATCCGGACATATCTGTGGAGCTGATTGATGGATTGTTCCATCAATTGAGCAAGGACAACGCCTTGGTGGCCATTACGGTCGATTACCCAGGGCTAATCCTGACCCCCCAGGTACCTGAGATCGAAGTCCCAGTACCCCGAATAGGTGTCCGCCCACTCGTGTTCAGTTTCCTGATTGCAACCGAACTTTGCAGGGGAGGTATTTAAGGCGGAAGGCCGAACCTGCGGCGACAAGCCAACGAGGGGCCGTAGGGCCCCGCGGGCAGAAAAGAAGTGCAATCCGGACCGAGGCGTCAGCGCAAAGGTATGGCGCGCCCCCTTATCCCAGGTGTTATACCTTTGAGGCATATTGACACTCACGCTCTTTTCAGGACAAAGAGACCTTGCCGGACTACATCCGGAGAGGCTGCCAATCGCACCTCCACCAGCCAGGCTCCAAAGCCTGGTCAGGAGGCGGAGGCGAACGCAAGGCGCGCGCCAGACGCTCCTCCGACGGAGGATGTGGACGGGTTGTCTGCCACCAACTCTGAGGTGGAGAGTGCCATGAACCACAGGCGTCGTCGGACAATTCTTCGTGACGCTTGTTTCTCCCAAGGGGCGTTAGATGCCTTCAACTCAGGAGATGCCTATCTCCGTGCCGCTCAAAATGGTCTAGCCAGAGCCACGGAGCAGTATGTAAAAGACATACGGGTAAGAAAATTCTGGTAATTATATGTATATACCAGTAGCCCCCGAGACTTGAAATAGTTAGAATAACTAATTTAAGGATCATTTGTGATGCAGGTTCTTATGGAAAAGAATTCCCTACTGTCCAAGGAGCTGGAAGAGTGCAAAGCCCAACTTGAGGCCGCACTAGCCGCGGCAGGGGAGCCCAAGGAGACCCCCTCTAGTAATATACACTTCGAAAGATAAGTACTTTGCGAAGCACGACTTTGGTGCGAATCTGACAAATGAAATTGCAGATGGTGCCGGATTGAATCCGGAAGGGCAACACCTCCTACGCCAGCTAAAGGCTGGTGAGAAGGTGCTGACAAAGGTGAGGCAGGAGAAGAACGATCTCCAAGATGCCAACACCAAGCTGGGCGTCGAGCTGAAAGATGTCCGTGCCCAGCTGTCAGACTCCATGAAGGAGAATCAGCGGCTTCGGCGCGGCATATTTAGTAAGTGCTTGAACGAACCTTTGAAAGAAAGTTCGGCGGGGAAGTCGACTCACAAAGAAATGTCTGTAGGTGTGCTAACAAGTCGTCCTACAGAGGAGATGCCCGGTTCTATGGGTGATCTTCTTCCCGAGCTCTCGCAACTGCTCGATCGAATTCGGCAGGCGATGCAAGGCATCGCCCAGGCCCTGTGGCCATCCGTCTCCATGCCTGAAGGTCTTGGAGAGCTTGCGGAGAAGCTAAAGGGAGCACAGCGGCGCTTCCGATTGTGGAAGATATCAGCCTGCCGTCAAGGCGCTAGGAGGCCTGGGCCATGGTGAAGAGGCGGTACGCAAAGGCTGACCCCAACCACATGGCCGAGGTCGGTCCTGTAGGGCCCGATGGGAAGGAGATCCCTGTAAGCTTAGTATACGTCCAAGTAGAGTTGGCCGCAAAGTATACCCAGCAGGGCTATAAATTAGATAGCCTGTTAGATGGTATTGAAGAGGAATACAACCAGTCAAAATGACTATGTAATTTAATTGACATTTATAATGCCTTCTAGCCGGATTGTAGATCATTTGTCATGGCCGACCTTTTCGCTTCAGCCTCGGGACCTGACGGTCCGGAGTGTGTCCGAATTCCCATGCGGTTATATAGGAACCGGGGAGTGCATGGAGACCAGGCATAGGGGTCATTAGGGCTTGAACAGACAAGTGCCCGACTAGTTATGTTATATTACATGGTTAGTAAGAAACATCTTCCAGGGAGAATAGTTCCGTTAGGGGTTCCTTTCCCTGGGAGGCATGCCCTAAGGTGCATGTCCATGCTGCGAAAAGAAACGCAGGAAAAACATCTGGGGGCGTATAGATAAAAATAAAAAAAGATCATCTTTAGTTCACCGACCGAATATTCCCTTAAGAACGCTAGCTTTCGGCTTCACCCAGTCTGAGGTACACGTCCGGCTGACCCGGCAGTGACAATCACAGAGGTGACCCCTTTACCACCTAGCCGAACAATCGGGAACGTAGGGGTAAGCACAGTAGCCAGGCAACCCAGCTTGGCCAAAACTTAAGTCATATTGATGCATATAATGGTGAATAAAAGGTACATGCGGAATTGTGACACATGTGTTGGGCATGAAGCCCGTATGAATAAGCTTCTGTTTAAAGAAGCCCCCAGGTTTAATGAGCGCGGATAGAGCGTCACTTTATGAGCCTTTAGAGGCTATAAAAGAGAGAGAGAGAGAGAGAGAGGAAGAGAAATGTAAGACAGAAAATATATAAAAAATGGACAGAGGAAGGAGATGAACACAGAGTCCGGTGCTAGGCATAGAATCTTCGGAGATGTGCTGCGTTCCATGGGTTTGGCTCGAGTCGGTTATCCGATGCATCCCGTAGGCGGTACGCTCCACCAGTCAGGACTTGGTCAATTATGAAGGGACCCTCCCACTTGGGCTTGAGTTTGTCCTTTTTCTTGTCCGGTAGTCGTAGAACTAATTCACCAACGTTGTAATTTTTGGCCCGTACTTCTCTGCTTTGGTATCTTCGAGCCTGCTGTTGATAGAATGCGGAACGAGCTTTTGCCACGTCAAGATCCTCCTCCAATGCGTCCAAGCTGTCTTGCCGATCGAGTTCGGCTTCTTTTTCTTCGTAAATGCGCACTCGAGGTGAGTCATGAATTATGTCGCAAGGCAAAACTGCCTCTGCGCCGTACACCATAAAGAATGGTGTGTATCCGGTGGTGCGATTCGGCGTGGTCCGCAGCCCCCAGAGTACGGAGTCGAGCTCCTCTACCCAGTGCGTGTTAGATTCCTTGAGGGACCGCACTAGTCTGGGTTTGATGCCGCTCATGATAAGACCATTTGCACGTTCGACCTGGACGTTAGTTTGTGGGTGATAGACAGAAGCATAATCGAGCTTGATGCCCATGTTTTACACCAGAGTTTTACCTCCTAGGCCATGAAGTTTGTGCCGTTATCGGTGATGATGCTGTGGGGGACGCCGTAGCGGTGTACAACCCCGGATATAAAGTCTATCACCGGTCCGGATTCGGCCATCCTAACAGGCTTGGCTTCTATCCATATGGTGAACTTATCCACCATGACCAGTAAGTATTTTTGCTTGTGGGTTCCGCCTTTAAGGGGTCCAACCATGTCAAGCCCCCAGACTGCAAAGGGCCAAGTAATGGGGATAGTTTGGAGGGCGATGGGTGGCATATGGCTTTGGTTTGCAAAGAGCTGGCAACCGGTGCATCGTTGGACTAAGTCCTGAGCGTCTGCCCGGGCCGTGGGCCAATAAAAGCCTGTACGGAAGGCCTTGCTTACAAGGGACCGGGCTGCAGCGTGATGACCGCCGAGTCTGGCATGAATTTCAGCCAGGAGGTTCCGCCCCTCCTCTTCGGAGATGCACCTTTGAAGGACTCCGGTAGTGCTTTTCTTATAAAGCTCTCCCTCGTTGACTCTATAGGCTTTAGATCGCCGCACTATGCAGCGTGCCTCATTTTGGTCCTCGGGGAGTTCCTGCCTAGTAAGGTAAGCGAGGAATGGTTCTGTCCACAGGGTGATGACGGCCATTATTACGTGGGTTGAAGGTGTTATTTCATTGGAAGAGCCTCCGATTGTGTCAGAATGTTCGGTGTTGGGCAGTGCGGTTGGGTCCGGGCTGTTATTGTTCAGCTCCCCTTCCCATACTACGGATGGCTTGAACAGCCTTTCCAAGAAGATGTTGGGGGGGACTACATCGCGCTTTGCACCGATGCGTGCCAGGACATCTGCCGCCTGATTATTTTCCCTGGCTATATGGTGAAATTTGAGCCCCTCGAACCGAGCTGACATTTTTAGGACGGCGTTGCGGTAAGCTGCCATTTTTGGATCCTTGGCATCGAAGTCTCCATTTATTTGGGATATTGCGAGGTTCGAGTCCCCGCGCACCTCTAGGTGTTGGATGCCCATGGATACTGCCATCCGGAGACCATGTAAAAGGGCCTCATATTCGGCTGCATTCTTGGAGTCCGTGTACATAATCTATAGTATGTATTGAACTGTGTCTCCTGTGGGGGATGTCAAAACAATGCCAGCTCCCAGTCCGACCAACATCTTGGAGCCGTCGAAATGCATGATCCAATTTGAATATGTGCCATATTCTTTAAGGAGTTCGGCCTCCGTCCATTCTGCGACGAAGTCGGCCAAGACTTGCGATTTGATGGCTCATCGAGGCTTATAAGTTATGTCAAATGGGAGGAGCTCAATGGCCCATTTTGCAATCCGGCCCGTTGCGTCACGGTTGTTTATAATATCATTAAGTGGTACTTCCGAGGCTACTGTTATTGAACACTCCTGAAAGTAGTTTCGTAGCTTCCGGGATGCCATGAATACCGCGTACGCAATCTTTTGATAATGCGGGTACTGTGATTTGCAGGGAGTGAGGATAGTGGACATGTAGTAGACCGGCTTTTGAAGGGGGAATTTGTGTCCGTCCGCTTCTCGTTCAGCGATGAGTACTGCGCTTACAACCTGATGTGTTGTTGCAATGTATAATAGCATTGGTTCGCCAATGTTTGGCGCGGCCAGGACTGGGTTTGTTGCTAGTATGGCTTTTATTTCGTTGAGTCCGGCCGTGGCTGCATTCGTCCATTTGAAGTGTTTGGTGCGCCGAAGGAGGCGGTAAATGGGTAGGGCCTTTTCTCCCAAGCGGGAGATAAAGCGGCTTAGAGCCGCCACGCATCCGGTTAACTTTTGTATTTGTTTGAGGTCCTTTGGGATATCCAGTTGCGACAGAGCTCGGATCTTGGTTGGATTTGCTTCAATTCCTCTACCGGATACTATGAATCCCAAGAGCTTTCCGGCTGGAATGCCGAAAACGCATTTTTCCGAGTTGAGCTTGATGTCGTATGTTCGGAGGTTATCAAATGTGAGCCTCAAGTTGTCTACTAGAGATTCAACATGTCTTGTTTTGATGACCACATCATCTACATATGCCTCCACTGTTTTGCCGATCTGGCTTGCCAGACATGTCTGAATCATGCGCTGATATGTTGCGCCGGCGTTTTTGAGCCCGAAGGGCATTGTGTTGAAGCAGAATGGCCTGTATGGTGTGATAAATGCCATTGCGGCTTGGTCTGGTTCTGCCATCTTAATTTGATGGTAGCCAGAATATGCGTCGAGGAAACAAAATGAATCATGTCCTGCGATAGCGTCGATAATTTGATCGATGCGGGGGAGGTGGAAGGGATCCTTTGGACAAGCCTTGTTAAGGTCTTTAAAATCAACACACAGGCGCCAGGATTTGTCCTTCTTTGGTACCATCACCAGGTTGGCTAGCCAGTCCGGATGTTTTATATCTCTGATGAATCCGGCCTCCAATAGCTTTGCTAGCTCCTCTCCCATGGCCTGTCTCTTAGGTTCGGAAAAACGCCGAAGAGCCTGTTTGACAGGTTTGAATCTTGCTTGGATATTTAAGCTGTGCTCGGCCAGCCTGCGTGGGATTCCTGGCATGTCTGAAGGGTGCCAGGCAAAAATGTCCTAGTTCTCTCATAGGAACTCTCGCAATGAGGCGTCGACATAAGGGTTTAACTGTGCCCTGATGGAAGCTGTTTTATTGGGGTCTGTTGGATGGACTTGGAATTTGACTATTTCGTCCGCCGGTTTAAAGGAGGTGGACTTGGATCTTTTGCCGAGTACCACATCGTCCCTATTCACCGTAGAGCGCAGCGTAGTTAGCTCCTCAACCGCTAGGGCTTCGGATAGTGCCTTGAGGGCCAGTGCGGCTATCTTGTTTTCGGCGTGTAGTGCTATGTCCAGATCACTAGCGAGAGTGATGATCCCGTTAGGCCCGGGCATCTTGAGCTTCATGTACCCGTAATGGGGTATTGCTTGGAAGACTGTAAACGCTTCCCTCCCTAGCAGAGCGTGATAACCGCTGCTGAACGGAGCCACCTGGAACGTGACCTCTTCGGACCTGTAATTATCCGGCGTGCCGAACACCACATCTAGCGTGATTTTTCCTGTACAGCGCGCTTCCCGACTGGGGATTATTCCTCTAAAGGTTGTGCTGCTTCGCTCAATGCGGTTCCAGTCTATTTCCATTTTTTGAAGGGTCTCCTCATAAATGAGGTTTAATCCGCTGTCGCCGTCCATGAGTACCTTGGTAAGATGAAAGCCATCCACTATTGGACTGAGGACCAATGCGGCTGGTGCTCGGGCTGTTCGGGATTTAGGTTCATCACTGGCGTTAAAGGTAATAGCCGTGTCACTCCATGGGTTTATTGTTGCTACTTGGTAGACTTCGGCAAGGCTGTGGAGTGTCCTTTTTCACATATTATTTTATGCGAAAGTCTCGAAGACTGTTAATACCGTATTGGTGTCTCTGGGGTGGCTTTCTGTGGCCTCCGGAATTAGGAGATCTTCGCCAATTTTGGCCACTTGCCGGAGTATCCAACATGCTCTAAGGCTGTGAGTTGGTGTGGCGTCCTCTATACTATGAATTTTTCAGGGTCCATTAAGCCATCCTTCCAGTACGGTTCCATGCCCTGTAGAGAGTTTTTGCATTTTAGTGCTTGACCCGGGTGACTGGTGATGATGCACCCTTTTATTTCGGACTCGGTTTGTATTTAGGGCCGGATTGTCCCAAAATTTTATTTCGGTTTTCCAGGCGCTTTCCATCACACAGTATTTTCGTACAATGGACGCCAAGTCGGCGAAGCGTGTAATATCACGGCGACTTATGGCGTTGAGTACTCCCTTGTCCGTGCAATTATTACAGAAGGTTGAGATTGCGTCTTCCTCGCGGCAGTCCCTTAGCCTGTTCTTAACCAGGAGGAATCTAGCCCAGTAATGATGTATTATTTCATTGGGTTCTTGCCTGATTTTGGATAGATCGCTTATGTTGGGGTGGGTGGGTGGAATTAAATCCGAAGCCTCAACCCATCTAAGGCTCAGAGGCCGAGGAATTTCCAAACTTGAAAATTTGGATTCCTGGATGTTGTCCAATGAATCCAGCCCGTCGCCTGACTCTAAATTCAGGTCTTGAGTGATATCCTCCCCTCCGCGGGTATCCGGCTTGGAGGGATCGGGAATCCGGACGTAGCGAGTCTTTAAGATAGATGAAGGGTCACCGCACTGTCCCTCTACCACGACAACGTGATGGGTGACTTGGGGAGAGTTAATCTCTCTCAGATCGGGTTTAGACCCAATCTGGTCGTAATCCGTGGCGACTCCCAGGGTGGCAAAGCGATCCAAGAGCTCGTTTATGGAGGAGAGCTCCATTGGATCTAACTGCTCGGCGAGTTCCGAGCTGACATGAAGATTGTTTTCGATGGCTCGAGAGGTCATCGTCGGCGCAGAAGCCGAACAGGCGGTCATAAGAAAACCACCTAGCCGGAGGGTTTGGCCGACAGCCAAAGCTCCCTTAGCAATTGTGCCGTCTTTAAAGACGGGGCGAGGCATCCTTCCTTATGGCGACGACACAGAGGAACTCTCAATGAAAGCACCAATGTCGGTGTCAAAACCGGCGGATCTCGGGTAGGGGGTCCCGAACTGTGCGTGTAGGCAGGATGGTAACAGGAGGCGAGGGACACGAAGTTTTACCCAGGTTCAGGCCCTCTCGATGGAGGTAAAACCCTACGTCCTGCTTGATTAATATTGGTGATATGGGTAGTACAAGAGTAGATCTACCACGAGATCGAGGAGGATAAACCCTAGAAGCTAGCCTATGGTATGATTATTGTTGTCTATATTGTCCTACGGACTAAAACCCTCCGATTTATATAGACACCGGATGGGGTTAGGGTTACATAGAGTCGGTTACAATGGTAGGAGATCTACATATCCGTATCGCCAAGCTTGCCTTCCACGCCAAGGAAAGTCCCTTCCGGACACGGGACGGAGTCTTCAATCTTGTATCTTCATAGTCCAACAGTCCGGCCAAAGGATATAGTCCGGCTGTCCGGACACCCCCTAATCCAGGACTCCCTCAGTGGCTATTATGGTGGAGCACAAGGTAGCCAGAAAGGAGTATCCTGTTCAACGGCCAGTTTATTACATCAGTGAGGTGCTTATTGAATCAAAGCAGAGGTACCCTCATTGGCAGAAGTTGGTGTATGGGGTTTTCAAGGCAAGCCGGAAGCTCAAGCATTATTTTCAAGGTCATCCTATAACAGTGGTTAGTTCAGCCCCTCTGGGAGATATCATCCAAAACAGATAGGCGACTGGCCGGATTGCCAAGTGGGCTATTGAGCTTGGACCTCACGGGATAAAATATATGCCTCGCACAACAATCAACTCACAAGCAATTGTGGATTTCATTAATGATTGGATGCATGCGCCGGAGGAGAAGCTAGATAACACGTACTGGACTATTCATTTTGATGGGTACAGACAATTGGAGGGCTCGGGGGCTGGAGTCATATTAACTTCCCCATGAGGTGACAAGTTTTGTTATGTTCTCCGCTTAATGTTCCCTTGTACTAACAATGCAGTTGAATATGAGGCCTTGCTCCATGGCCTTCAAATGGCTAAGGAGATGAATTTAAGCCGGGTTAAGTGCTTCGGTGATTCGGACCTGGTGGCTCAGCAGGTATCTGGCACTTGGGATTCTAAGGATTCACTCATGGCTGCATATCGACGAGAGGTGGACATACACCGGCGAAAGAATAGTGGATGGTCACCCCCAATCTAATGGTCAAGCAGAAAGAGAAAATCAGGAGATTTTGAGAGGTATTAAACCCCGGCTTATGGTTCCTTTAAAGCGGACGCTGGGTTGTTGGGTGGAGGAGTTACCTTCTGTGTTATGGAGTATCAACACCACGCCGAACAGATCTACGGGTTACACGCCTTTCTTCATGGTTTATGGAGCAGAGGCGGTTCTTCCTAGTGACATCCGTCATGACTCGCCCTGTGTGGCGGCTTACATTGAAGATGAGAATGAGAAAGCACATCAGGACTCACTGGACCTGTTAGATGAGGAGCGTGATCTAGCAGCGGCGCGTTCGGCGATTTATCAACAAGATCTCCGACGTTATCACAGCCGCCGGGTTAAGACCAGAACTTTTCAAGAGGGCGATCTGGTGCTCCGGCTCATCCAGGATCAGACGGATATGCACAAGTTATCCCCACCTTGGGAAGGACCTTTCGTGGTCAGCAAAAATTTGCACAATGGATCATACTACCTTATCGATGTTCGAGAGCACAAAGACTCATGCAAATCGGAGGAAGAGACCCAGTGGTCGTGGAATATAGCTCTTCTTCGGCCTTACTATACTTGAGCCACAAGATCTTCTTATGTACATACTTATGACAATGTATATATTATATAATAAGCTGGAGCCTCAGCTAAAGCGGGGTATCTATTGTTTTTTACATCGTGTGTGGTTACATGGGGGCTTGTACTTATAAAGCGGAGTTCTACTAACCCGGCTTATAAAGCCACACAGATATAAAGGAAATCACTAGGGGGCTTCGTTGTATTCGAACCATAGCTACGCCTCTTGATCGGCTTAAGGCCAAACAGGGAAATCACTAGGGGGCTTGGTTTTCTTTACACCATAGCTACACCTCTTGATAGGCTTAGAGCCAAAAAGGAAATTATGTGGAACCAAAGAGAGTCTGTTGCAAAAAGCACAACTCAAACATAGGTACCCACTAAGCACATCTCAAATATTACTTGGGGGCTCCTTGCTTCTCAAAGAACAACGAGCTTGCACCCTTGTAATAGGCTATCAAGCCAGGCTTGGAAGCCAGGTGTATTCCGAGATAATATTTCAAGAAGTCTCAAGCGTCTAAGCTTGGGGATGCCCCGGTTGGCATCCCACCTTTCTTCTTCGGCAACTATCGGTTAGTATCGATTGATCCTAAGTTTTTGCTTCTTCACGTGATGTTTGCTATTCTTAGAATGTCATTTTATTTTGTTTTGCTTGCAGTTTGAATATCAAGATCTGAAATTATTAAATGGGAGAGTCTTCACATAGCTAAATAATTATTTAACTACTCATTGATCTTCACTTATATCTTTTTGGAGTAGTTTGTCATTTACTCGTGTGCTTCACTTATATCCTATGAGTAAATAGTTGAATGAGCGAATATCATAAATCTAAAATTATATATGTTTCATATGCTTATCCCATGGGGAGTGATGATTTCACATATAAGAAGTAGATGTGGTAAATTTATTGAAGGTTAGCAAACATTGTATTGGTCACTTGAACAATTCATGAAAGAATATTGAGGGAAGAGAGATTTCACATATGAATATACTATCTTGGACATCTTTTGTAATTATGAGCACTCATTAAAATATGACATGCTAAAAGGTTGATGTTGGACAAGGAAGACAATGTAGTGGGTTATGTTTTCTTATATCTAAAATAAAGTATATTGTCATGGATCATCCAACATGATGAGCTTGCCTTTCCCCCTCATGCTAGCCAAATTCTTTGCACCAAGTAGAGATACTAGTGCTTCCAAACATCCCTTAAACCAGTATTGCCATGAGAGTCCACCATATCTACCTATGGATTGAGTAAGATCCTTCAAGTAAGTTTTCATCGGTGCATGCAATAAAAATTGCTCTCTAAATATGTATGATCTATTAGTGTGGAGAAAATAAGCTTTATACGATCTTGTGATGCGGAAGCAACAAAAATGATAGACTGCATAATAAAGGTCCCTATCACAAGTGGAAATATAAAGTGATGTTCTTTCACATTAAGATTTTGTGCATCCAACTATAAAAGTGCATGACAACCTCTGCTTCCCTCTGCGAAGGGCCTATCTTTTATTCTTCTCTTATACCTTATGCAAGAGTCATGATGATCTTCACCTTTCCTTTTTACATTTTATCCTTTGGCAAGCACATTGTGTTGGAAAGATCCTGATATATATATATATCTAATTGGATGTGAGGCATCATGAACTATTATTGTTGACATTACCCTTGAGGTAAAAGGTTGGGAGGCGAATCTATAAGACCCTATCTTTCTCTGTGTCTGATTAAAACTTTGAACCCATAAATATCACGTGAGTGTTAGCAATTGTGAAAGATTAAATGATAGTTGAGTATGTGAAGTTTGCTGAATCAAAGCTCTTACATAGACCTTTCCTAAAAATAAGATGAATTGTAATTGTTTGATGACTAATAACACGGTTTGTTAGTCTTCAAGAAAGTTTATGATCTATACTTTAACATGTGAATAGTTTGTTACTTGATCATGAAAAGTATTATGAGTTGAGCTACTATTATGATATATAATGATGCTAGAAAAGGTGATTGAAATTATCATTGATCAAACTAGTGCACCTGCTAGCATTCACACCTCATAAATTATTTCTTTTATCATTTACCTACTCGAGGATGAGCATGAATTAAGCTTGGGGATGCTGATACGTCTCCAACGTATCTATAATTTATGAAGTATGCATGCTATTATATTATCTGTTTTGGATGTTTATGGGATTTACTAAACACTTATATATTATTTTTGGGACTAACCTATTAAACGGAGGCCTAGCCCAAATTGCTGTTTTCTTATCTATTTCAGTGTTTCGAAGAAAATGAATATCAAACGGAGTCCAAACAGAATGAAGCCTTCAGGAGAGTTATTTTTCGAACGGAAGCAATCCAAGAGACTTGGAGTAGACGTTAGGGAAGCTTCGAGGAAGCCACGAGGCAGGGAGGTGTGCCCTAGCCCCTGGGCGCGCCCCCACCCTCGTGGCCCCCTCGTGGCTCCCCTGACCGACTTCTTTTGCCTATATATATATATATATCAATATACCCTAAAAACATCGCGGAGCAGAATAGATCGGGAGTTTCGCCGCCAGAAGCCTCCGTAGCCATTGAAAACCAATCTAGACTCGTTCCGGCACCATGCTGGAGGGGGGGATCCCTCTCCGGTGGCCATCTTCATCATCCCGGTGCTCTCCATGACGAGTAGGGAGTAGTTCATCCTCGGGGCTGAGGGTATGTACCAGTAGTTATGTGTTTGATATCTCTCTCTCGTGTTCTTGAGGTGGTACGATCTTAATGTATCACGAGCTTTGCTATTATAGTTGGATCTTATGATGTTTCTCCCCCTCTACTCGCTTGTAATGGATTGAGTTTTCCCTTTGAATTTATCTTATCGGATTGAGTCTTTAAGGATTTGAGAACACTTGATGTATGTCTTGCATGTGCTTATCTGTGGTGACAATGCGATATCACGTGATCCACTTGATGTATGTTTTGGTGATCAACTTGCGAGTTCCGTGAACTTATGCATAGGGGTTGGCACACGTTTTCGTCTTGACTCTCCGGTAGAAACTTCAGGGCACTCTTTGAAGTTCTTAGTGTTGGTTGAATAGATGAATCTGAGATTGTGTGATGCATATCGTATAATCATACCCACGGATACTTGAGGTGACATTGGAGTATCTAGGTGACATTAGGGTTTTGGTTGATTTGTATCTTAAGGTGTTATTCTAGTATGAACTCTATGATATATGAATGGAAATAATAGCTTCATGTTATTTTACTACGGACTCTTGAATAGATCGATCAGAAAGGATAACTTTGAGGTGGTTTCGTACCCTACCATAATCTCTTCGTTTGTTCTCCGCTATTAGTGACTTTGGAGTGACTCTTTGTTGCATGTTGAGGGATAGTTATATGATGCAATTATGTTATTATTGTTGAGATAACTTGCACTAGTGAAAGTATGAACCCTAGGCCTTGTTTCCTAGCACTGCAATACCGTTTGTGCTCACTTTTATTACTTGTTACCTTGCTGTTTTTATAATTTCAGGTTACAGAAACCTATATCTACCATCCATATTGCACTTGTATCACCATCTCTTCGCCAAACTAGTGCACCTATACAATTTACCATTGTATTGGGTGTGTTGGGGACACAAGAGACTCTTCGTTATTTGGTTGCAAGGTTGTTTGAGAGAGACCATCTTCAACCTACGCCTCCCACGGATTGATAAACCTTAGGTCATCCACTTGAGGGAAATTTGCTACTCTCCTACAAACCTCTGCACTTGGAGGCCCAATAACGTCTACAAGAAGAAGGTTGTGTAGTAGAAATCACACGCCGGCTGCCCCAAGCCCGCTCCTCCCCTGCCTCGGGTCATGGTGAGACGACCACGCTGGCCGACCGCTCTCATCCTCCTCGCGAAGGATCTGGCGAGTCCTTGCACCGCCACGCCCCCTGCATCCGCCATCTCCAGCCGCTCCCGCCTCCAGTGCGCCACCCGCGACATCCTCTGCTGCACCTCCACTGGCCAGTGACCTCACCTGAACCTCGGCGGCGAGCAGCCCGCCAGGACAGGCCAGTCCCGCTCGGAACCAGCCTCCTCCACGCACCAAGTCCCGCGGCCGCCCCCCTGCATCACGCCAAGTCCCTGCATCACGCCCGTGTTGTGGTTGACGCCAAGTCCAAGGACCACCAAGCGTGGGATTCGCCAAGTACACCACCGTCAAGACCACATAGATGCTCGAACAAGTGCCGAATGAAACACCAAGTCCCTCTTCTGGATCTGTGTACGACTACAGGACCGGAATGAAGTACCACGATGACCGTTAACATGTACCACTACACCGCATCGAAATGCAAAGACCGTCTCGGATATGACCAAGTACCACTTTGGTTATGGAACGCGACGAGTTCACAAAACCCATGTTCCGTCAAGTTCAACTACAAAGATTACAACATGTACCACTACCGTCGCCACGAGAACGACTACTTCCCACAATGACCCATGAACGACTACTTCCACTACGACCGTCCCGAGAACGTCTACTTCCTCTACATTGCACCGAACTCGATCCATTCCGATAATGCACACGTCAAAGGTATAACCGCCGAGAACGACCGCCCGTGGACGAATGCATGTTGTATGAGATGCACCCTTGTTTACCTCGAGTTCGAACTGTCGGTGCACGTTGCCCCTCTTTTGCCTTGCCACCGACATGTGGAAACCCGGTAACCGGGATCACCCCCACCGTTCGTCGCATGACACACTCTCATCACACTTTCTTTTGCACCGGTATCTCAATCGAGTTACCGGAACCCGGAATGTTGCCTTGGCATCATTTTCGTTCTCGCCGCCATGGCACCCCTTTCATTCCGTCATGGCGACCAAATGGTTCATATCATGTTCATGTCAACTTTTACAAAAATTACATAAAACTTGCACATGTCATCCGCATCATGATAATAATATTTAAAATGTTTAAAATTGTTGTTTGCATTAAATTCCTAAATGCATATGAGGATTTTCCGGAATTGTTGTTGTTGTTTCCGGCCTCATTTAAACTTGCTTAAATGTGTAGTTTTCATATGCTTCACTTCTTGCCATGTTTAACAACATTTAATATTGTTGGGTACATAAACGAGAGAGAACTAAATAATTTATGTGGTTTTTCGTCAATATGCAACTCGTTGCATATTGAGCTCCACTTAATTTGTAGTTTTGGTTGTTGCACTTTGCCATGCCATGCCTCTTTAAATCGGACATGCATCATACTTGGTTGTGCATCATGCCATGTTTATGTGATGGTTGTTTACTATATTGCCTTCTTCTTTCTGGGTTGTTTCTCTCGTTATCTCCGGTTTCAGTCCGGAGTTGTGAGGATCCGTTTGACTACATCCGTTTGTCTTCTTCATGGACGCGTTCTTCTTCCTTGCAGGATCTCAGGCAAGATGACCATACCCTTGAAATAACTTCTATCTTTCTTGCTAGTTGTTCTTTCTACTGCTATGTCGCGCTACCTACCACTTGTTTATCATGCCTCCCATATTGCCATGTCAAGCCTATAACCCACCTTCCTAGCAAACCATTGTTTGGCTATGTTACCAGTTTTGCTCAGCCCCTCTTATAGCATTGCTAGTTGCAGGTGAAGTTGAAGTTTGTTCCATGGAACATGGACATGTTGGGATATCACAATATCTCTTATTTTAATTAATGCATCTATATACTTGGTAAATGGTGGAAGGCTCGGCATTATGCCTGGTGTTTTGTTCCACTCTTGCCACCCTAGTTTCCGTCATACCGGTGTTATGTTCCTTGATTTTGTGTTCCTTTCGCGGTTGGGTGTTATGGGAACCCCTTGACAGTTTGCTTTGAATAAAACTCCTCCAGCAAGGCCAAACCTTGGTTTTACATTTGCCTAACAACCTAAGCCTTTTTCCCTTGGGTTTCCGGAGCCCGAGGGTCATCTTATTTTACCCCCTCGGGCCAGTGCTCCTCTGAGTGTTGGTCCAACCTGTCAACCGCCGGTGGCCACTAGGGGCAACTCTGGGCTGGCCTATCGGAAGTTTGGACAGTCCTGTGTGCCCTGAGAACGAGATATGTGCAGCTCCTATCGAGATTTGTCGGCACATTCGGGCGGCTTTGCTGGTCTTGTTTTACCATTGTCGAAATTTCTTTTAACCGGGATTCCGAGACTGACTGGGTCTTCTCGGGAGAAGGAATATCCTTCGTTGACTGTGAGAGCTTGTGATGGACTAAGTTGGGACACCCCTATAGGGTTCAAACTTTCGAAAGCCGTGCCCGTGGTTATGTGGCAGATGGGAATTTGTTAATATCTGGTTGTAGATAACTTGACACTTGATTTAATTAAAATGCATCAACCGCGTGTGTAGCCGCGATGGTCTCTTTTCGGCGGAGTCTGGGAAGTGAACACGGTTTTGGAGTTATGTTTGAACGTAAGTAGTTTCACGATCACTTCTTGATCACTTCTAGCTTCACAACCGTTGCGTTGCTTCTCTTCTTGTTTTCATTTGCGTATGTTAGCCACCATATATGCTTAGTGCTTGCTGCAGCTCCACCTCATTACCTTACCTGACCCATAAGCTTAAATAGTCTTGACCTCATGGTGTGATATTGCTGAGTCCTCGTGACTCACAAATACTTCCAAACAGTTGCAGGTGCCAATGATACTAGTGCAGGTGACGCAACCTAGCTCAAGTGGGAGCTCGATGAAGATCTTGATCGTTGTTTTGTCTCTTTTCCGGTTGATCAGTAGTGGAGCCTAGTTGGGACGATCGGGGATCTAGCATTTGGGGTTGTCTTCTTTTATTTTGGTTCCGTAGTCGGACCTTTGATTGTACTCTGGATGATGTATGTTTAACTTGTATTTGTGTGAAGTGGCGATTGTAAGCCAACTCTTTATCCCTTTCTTATTCAGTACATGGGATTGTGTGAAGATTACCCCTCTTGCGACTAAACCACCATGCGGTTATGCCTCTAAGTCATGCCTCGACACATGGGAGATATAGCCGCATCGTGGGTGTTACAAATTGGTAATCAGAGCCATCCCTGACTTAGGAGCCCCCTGCTTGATCGAATCGCTGACGTTGTTGTGTCTAGAACAAAATGTTTTGAGTCTTAGGATTATATATATCGGAGAGTAGGATTCTTTTTACTCCTCAGTCCCTTCGTCGCTCTGGTGAGGCCTCCTGACGTAGAAGTTTTGGCTTTTCTCTCCTCAAATTTCACGAATTTTTTTTAGGATCACACGGGTATCTTGGAATCATTCCGATAGTCTTGTGACGAGAACATTGTTCTTGGTGCCTCCTGACATTTAGGGGTTGTGGCAGTGTCCCGGGGAGTTGAGCTCCGAGGTGTTGTCGTCACAATTTTATCGTTGCAATTCTGGAATACCTGAGTTCGCCGACATCGAAAATCTCTTTTATGCAGTTGTTGGTGAGATAACCTCGACGTCACCTAGTACTGGGGCGGGAGTTCGGGAGTATTGCCATAACTCGTATAACGTATGCTTTTCGAAGGTTGAGGTACACGATTTTCGAAGTTTCTTGGTTATGTGTTGAAGGATGGATACAACTGGATGTAGGGATTGTTATTTTGGGTGAGATATTATGCTTCCCCTGTATCCCCAGCACCGGATTTCATAACCAGAAAGTTTTGGGAGTTTATAAGTGGGAATTCAAGTATCACGTAGGAATTCTTTCCAACAGACACATGATACGATATGGGATCTATCATATGTTTGTTTCCGGCTTATTTTGCAAGCCAATCCGTTGTTTTGTTTTGAGTTGTGGTATTCGAGTTGCTTCAGTGTCAAATGTGGATTCCATACCTTTTCTAAATGGTGTTCTCATATTTCTATGGGAATACTAATCCTTCTTGATCATCGAGGTTGTCATGTTAATTCTTTTCCAACCGTCGCGCTTCTCTTCAAGTGGATCCGATCATTTCAACATCTGCAAGATCAACTCTAAGTTTTCTTGATGGTATCCATTCCATCTGCCCAAGTCGCCTTTGTTTTTCCCGTCCTCCCACCCTTTCTGTTCTTCAATAACTCATATATCTTATTCAAGTATCCATTATAGTCATGTGAAGTCTCTTCATTCCTCCTTTCTTTCAGTGTTCTTATCCAGTAATTCTCATGAAGATGCTAAGGAAGCTTCAAGCTCTTTATTCTTCATTCTTTTCTTCTCCGGTGGATTAAATTCATGCTTTCTGAGTTGATCATATTCCTTTCCTCGTTTTAAATGTTTTCTCATGCCGGTGCACGTCTTAATCATCCACCTCTTGCTATTCATGTTTATCTGGTGTGCTGAATATATCTCAGAAGATTCAAGTTTCTATTCGTAATCCTTTCAAGCTATTTTGAGGTCTTACCTCATTCAAGCCATTTAATTCAACCGGCGCAATCTATCTTTTAAGTCATTCAAGAGTGTTTCTCTTGAGTGGGCCCTAACCCAAAAGTCTTTTCCCAGGATCTTTCCCGACTCTTCTAATTTTCTCAGAGCTATTCTCAAATCTTCTAAAGTTTGACGTAAGAATGAATTATCATCAGTCATATGTCTTTCTCCAAGATCTTTCCAATTCTTTTCATCGTTAGCTCAACCTCTCTATTCTTCATTCCGGAGTGCCTCAATAATTCATGGTGGTGTTTCTCGTTGTCATTCTCAGATTTTGAAGACCAAAGAAGTGTTTCCTCTAAATCTTGTTCCATTCCCTGGAAGATTCATGGTTCTAGCGTTATCCATCCTCTCATAATTGTTTTCGATTGTGAGAATTCTTTTCACCCATCCAGAGCAATTCAGGAGTCTTTTCAGTTTGATTCCCCAGACCCCATCATCTCAGAAGTATTCATTCCAGCTTTTAGCTCACATTCTCCAAATCTTACTGGTGCATCGTTCAAGTATTCTCTAGTCAGTTCATGATCTCTTTGTTTCACTTGTATCTAAATTCCCTCAAGTATCTTCATTTGTTTTCCAATTCTACCCGGTGATTTGTGTGTTTGCTACTCTCATTTTCAATTCTCACGGTGGTTCACTCAAGATTTCTCTTCTTTCGTTATCATATCAATTCATTCGTTGTTTCCAAATCCCACCGGTGGTTCCATCAATACCTTCTCAAGTTTATGCCATATCTATCTTAATCCTTTCTACGAGAATAAGTAGTATGCCAAATCCGTTGCTTGTCATCAATTTAAATTGGTGAAGGATACACATAACGTAATTCTTATTATTGTTTCATCCAGGTGATTAATTCCTTATTCCGGAGGTTCATCAAAATTCTCGATTCATTTGTTCATCTTTGTTTTCCGGAGTTCCAAGTTTTTCTGCATTATATCGTCGTGAAGCTCCATCTAAATCATCGCAAGACTTCACCTTGTGATTTCAACTTCTCTTCCTTCCTACAATTCCTTTTATTACTGGAGTTCTTCATGGAGGCTCTACATGATGGCTCATCAAGGATTAAATTCCTTCTCGAAGTGTTCATCGAGATTCTTTTTGGAGGAGCTCAAGTAGTCTTCATCTTGCATTTCAAAGTTCAATCCCTTCTCCCTTATCTTTTGAGGTGGTGTTATGCCATTCTTGATAATTTCCCTTCGTGTTTCATGATTCACAAGTTATCAAGAATGAGGTATTTTAAATCCATTAATCTCTTCGTTGGAGTTATCTTGTGTCATATTTTACCTTAAGCCTTCCCTAAGAATTGTTGCTATTTATGGTGCTCATAAATGACCCAAGTTATTCATTTATCCTCCCGGTGAAAATAGTTTCTCGTCTCCTTGTTCATACCAATCCAATCTATTGTTTCCGTCAGTGGCAGAATTTCGCCTCAATTTTGAGAAGTTTTCCATAAGCCCACTACAAGCTTTTTTGTTTCGTTGTTGGTTTTCCAACAACTCCGTTATAACCTTCTTGGAAGGGCGCTTTCCAAGCTCATTTGTGGCGGAAGCTGGCATTTTCTTCTCCATTCTGTTATTCCAATGATCTAACTTCTATTCTTTTCTTCCGGAGGCATTGTGATGTTGCTCTCTTCATACCATCATCTCATTTTTCCAAGATCATGCTCTTTCCTTTGCTTATCCATTCAACCGGAGTGTCGTGTCCTCCATTCAAGTTCTCTCATCTTATCAAGTTTTTGCCTCCCTTCTCAACCGGAGTGTTGTCTGAAACCTTTCTTACCCCTTGTGCCATTCTTTCAATAGTTCCGGAGGTAGTGTGTTGTTGATTTCATCAAGTATCTTCTCATCTGGTCAAGTTCATATTCTATGCCTCCCATTTCTAACAGGAGTGCTGTTTGAATTTGTTGTTCCTTGTTCCTTGTTTCTCTCATTTCAACCAGAGTGGTTTCAATTCTTTCTCCTCCATTGTGCTCGGCATTCATAGTTTGCAACCTCCAAGGTTCACATGGTGTTCCTTGTTCCTCTTTCCTAACGGAGTGTTTTCAACTTCGTTCATCTTCGTTGTTTTTTCTTCTTTCCAGTTATTCAACCTCTCAAGGTTCTTTGGTTTCACTCGTTTGTCAAAGAAGCAACTTTGTTTTACCTCTTCCTCTTCTGTTTCTCCCTGGTGCCATCCTAGATCTCGGGACGAGATCCTCTTGTAGTGGTGGCATGTTGCGACGCCCCAAGACCGACACTCCAGAAGACTTCCAAATTTTCGTGACCTCCGTGTGTTTCATTCGTGCTTGCTCTATTTTTTTTTGCATTGCATCATGTCATTTCATTTTTTTAAACTCAACTAAATAAATTGCATGGATCTTTGGTCCATTTAAACTGAGGGAATTCACATGGTGATTCTCTTTACAACATCTCCTCCCAATATTAGGGAGCTATATTAAATATTTCTTTAATTTGGAATTCACCATAATGCGCTTGCAAATTATCCCAATGCCTTTGTTTTCTTAATTCTTGGTCTCCAACCTTGGCATATATTCTTTCACCATATTCCGGAGCTCCACCAAAAATCCGAACATTTTTGGACCTTCCTTTTACCAAGTCCTAGTTCGAACCCATTTGAACTAAATTCAAATGAGTTTGAATTTACATCGTTCAATCATGACCTTTTCTATTTTCTCAGAACAAGCATATTTTTGTGAGTCCGGGGAAATTATCCCCGTGCCCAAACACTTTCTCTAATGTTTTCTTTTCTTCTTAATCTTTTTTTCCTGTTATGAAAAGAGGAAGAGAGAGAGAGAGAGAGAGAAGAAAGCCTGTTAGCCACCTGGGCCTCCATCCTCCGCCGCCAGCAAGTTCTGACCTAGAGGTCAACTCTGGCGCCCCCTGCCTCGCGTCGTCCCACCGCCTCCGTTGTGCCATTCCTCAAGATCTCCGGTCACCTCCTCCGCGAGCTGCCCGTCCAGGAGCGCCACGCCAACCGCCCCAAGCCTGTTCCTCCCCTACCTTGGGTCATGGTGAGACGACCATGCCGGCCGACTGCTCTCATCCTCCTCGCGCAGGATCTGGCGAGTCCTTGCGCCGCTGCACCCCTTGCACCCACCATCTCCAACCGCTGCCGCCTCTAGTGCGCCACCCGCGACATCATCTGCTGCACCTCCACTGGCCAGCGACCTCACCTGAACCTCACCGACGAGGAGCCCGCCAGGACAGGCCAGTTCCTCTTGGAACCAGCCTCCTCCACACGCCAAGTCCCGCGGCCGTCACCCCTGCATCGCGCCAAGTCCCTGCATCACGCCCCTGTTGCAGTTGACGCCAAGTCCAAGGACCACCGAGCATGGGATTCGCCAAGTACACCACCGTCGAGACCACACGGATGCTCGAACGAGTGCCGAACGAAACGCCAAGTCCCTCTTCTGGATCTATGTACGACTACAGGACCCGAATGAAGTACATGGATGACCGTTAACATGTACCACTACACCGAACCGAAACGCAAAAGACCAAGTACCACTTTGGTTACGGAACACGACGAGTACCACGAAACCCATGTTCTGTCAAGTTCGACTACAATGACTACAACATGTACCACTACCGTCGCCACGAGAACGACTACTTGCCACAACGACCCGTGAACGACTACTTCCACTACGACCGTCCCGAGAACGTCTACTTCCTCTACATTGCACCGAACTCGATCCGTTCCGATAATGCACACGTCAAAGGTATAACCGCCGAGAACGACTGCCCGTGGACGAATGCATGTTGTATGAGATGCACCCTTGTTTACCTCGAGTCCGAACTGTCGGTGCATGTTGCCCCTCTTTTGCCTTGCCACCGACATGTGGGAAGCCGGTAATCAGGAGCACCCCCACCGTTCGTCGCATGACACACTCCCGTCACACTTTCTTTTGCACCGGTGTCTCAATCGAGTTACCGGAACCCAGAATGTTGCCTTGGCATCATTTTCGTTATCGCTGCCATGGCACCCCTTTCATTCCGTCGTGGCGACCAAATGCTTCATATCATGTTCATGTCAACTTTTAACAAAAATTGCATAAAACTTGCACATGTCATCCGCATCATGATAATAATATTTAAAATGTTTAAAATTGTTGTTTGCATTAAATTGCTAAATGCACATGAGGATTTTCCGGAATTGTTGTTGTTGTTGTTGTTGTTTTCGGCCTCATTTAAACTTGCTTAAATGTGTAGTTTTCATATGCTTCACTTCTTGCCATGTTTAACAACATTTAATATTGTTGGGTACATAAACGAGAGAGAACTAAATAATTTATGTGGTGTTTCGTCAATATGAAACTCGTTGCATATTGAGCTCCACTTAATTTGTAGTTTTGGTTGTTGCACTTTGCCATGCCATGCCTCTTTAAATCGGACATGCATCATACTTGGTTGTGCATCATGCCATGTTTATGTGATGGTTGTTTACTATGTTGCCTGCTTCTTTCTGGGTTGCTTCTCTCGTTAGCTTTGGTTTTGGTCTGGAGTTGTGAGGATCCGTTCGACTACGTCCGTTTGTCTTCTTCATGGATGAGTTCTTCTTCCTTGCGGGATCTCAGGCAAGATGACCATACCCTTGAAATAACTTCTATCTTTGCTTGCTAGTTGTTCGTTCTACCACTATGTCGCGCTACCTACCAGTTGTTTATCATGCCTCCCATATTGCCATGTCAAGCCTCCAACCCACCTTCCTAGAAAACTATTGTTTGGCTATGTTACCACTTTTGCTCAGCCCCTCTTATAGCGTTGCTAGTTGCAGGTGAAGCTGAAGTTTGTTCCATGTTCGAACATGGACATGTTGGGATATCACAATATCTCTTATTTTAATTAATGCATCTATATACTTGGTAAAGGGTGGAAGGCTCAGCATTATGCCTGGTGTTTTGTTCCACTCTTGCCGCCCTAGTTTTCGTCATACCGGTGTTATGTTCCTTGATTTTGCATTCCTTACGTGGTTGGGTGTTATGGGAACCCTTTGACATTTCGCTTTGAATAAAACTCCTCCAGCAAGGCCCAACCTTGGTTTTACATTTGCCTAACAACCTAAGCCTTTTTACCTTGGGTTTCCGAAGCCCGAGGGTCATCTTATTTTACCCCCCGGGCCAGTGCTCCTCTGAGTGTTGGTCCAACCTGTCAACCGTCGGTGGCCACCAGGGGCAACTCTGGGCTGTCCTACCAGAAATTTCGACAATCCTGTGTGCCCTAAGAACGAGATATGTGCAGCTCCTATCGGGATTTGTCGACACATTCGGGTGGCTTTGCTGGTCTTGTTTTACCATTGTGGAAATGTCTTGTAACCGGGATTCCGAGACTGATCGGGTCTTCCCGGGAGAAGGACTATCCTTCGTTAACCGTGGAGCTTGTGATGGGCTAAGTTGGGACACCCCTGCAGGGTTTAAACTTTCAAAAGCCGTGCCTGCGGTTATGTGGCAGATGGGAATTTGTTAATATCTGGTTGTAGATAACTTGACACTTGACTTAATTAAAATGCATCAACCATGTGTGTAGCTGTGATGGTCTCTTTTTGGCGGAGTCCGGGAAGTGAACACAGTTTTGGAGTTATGTTTGAACGTAAGTAGTTTCAGGATCACTTCTAGCTTCACGACCGTTGTGTTGCTTCTCTTCCCGCTCTTATTTGCGTATGTTAGCCACCATATATGCTTAGTGCTTGCTGCAGCTCCACCTCATTACCTTACCTTACCCATAAGCTTAAATAGTCTTGATCTCGTGGGTGTGAGATTGCCGAGTCCTCGTGACTCATAGATACTTCCAAACAGTTGCAGGTGCCAATGATACCAGTGCAGGTGACGCAACCAAGCTCAAGTGGGAGCTCGATGAAGATCTTGATCATTGTTTTGTGTCTTTTCTGGTTGATCTGTAGTGGATCCCAGTTGGGACGATCGGGGATCTAGCATTTGGGTTGTCTTCTTTTAATTTGGTTCCGTAGTCAGACCTTTGATTGTACTCTGGATGATGTATGTTTAACTTGTATTTGTGTGAAGTGGCGATTGTAAGCCAATTCATTATCCATTTCTTATTCAGTACATGGGACTATGTGAAGATTACCCCTCTTGCGACTAAACCACCATGCGGTAATGCCTCTAAGTCGTGCCTCGACACGTGGGAGATATAGCCGCATCGTGGGTGTTACAACCATCCCAGTAGTTTTTCTTTCTTTCTGACAATGGCTAGCCCACTTTTTTTGTGATTTTTCAAGTAAGTTGTTTTGTCAGGCCTGTTGGGCTGCAAATCTTGCAAGACGATCGGGGTACTGTTCATCCACCGGCTCGATCGATCGTGATACTGTTCATCCAGCGGCAACGAGCTCTACTACCACGAGGTCCTGCTCATCCAACTCCCCACCAGGAACTGTTCATCCAAACCCCCTCAACAACGCTCGATGTTCATCAAGGGAAGGAGGCAGCAGTGTTCGATCGGCTTCAGTTAGCAGCAGTAGCGAGGGTATCATTTGGGTTCAGTTAACAGCAAGGGATCGATCGATTGCTCGGGTTCAGTAACGCATAGCCTGTAGTGTAATCGCTTGGGTTCAGTTAGAGCCCAACACCTCACTCGTGTTCAATTAGAGCCCAACGCCTCGCACACACGCGCGTACGTACAAGAGAAACGTGCATCGCTTGGCCCTCGACCACCCACCGTAACCGGGAACTCCCCGATATTTTCCTCGCCCTAGTTTCTACCACGGTTTTTTCCCGTCATGGACGGCCCAAAGAATGTCATGCAGCTGCGTCTTCGGCCCGCCCAGGATGAAAAGCCCATTTTCCGTCATGATTTTTTGTCATAGAAGTAGGACCCCACCACATCTATGATGATACCGGGTTTTGTCACAATTATCGTCATAGAAGTGTCATAAGCATGATAGAATTTTTTTTTGTTCTGCCATAAATATCACGGATGTGTCTTTTTTTGTAGTGTCATTACATCCTTCATTTGCGCCCAAGTTGTGATGGGTGGTTCACCTCTTGCCTCACGGGGATCAATGACTTGTTCCCGCCCAATAAGGACATAGTCTTGAAACTCAAGGGATGCCATGGCGATCTTCTTCTCTTCCTCATAGTTGTGCAAACGGAAGATTTTGTCAACCTTCAATGCCCATGAAATGTACTCTTCATGGTCATTGCTTCTCGTGAACTTGGGCATGGTGAACTTGAGTTTGCCATAGCGTTGCTCTTCATTGTGTTGGGTTCGATGGTGATGACGTCCTTGACAAGGAGGATTGTCTCCCTGAAATTGCTCTTGTCATGGTGGAGTTCCATTGTCTTCTTGCTCTTGGTGAACTTGAGGTTCTTGTCGAGCTTGTGGGACTTGTGGATTTTCTTGAGGAACTTGACGATACAACCGTGCTTGATAGTTCCTCTCTTGAACTTCTTCGCAAAGTGTTTCTTCTTGTTCGCGCCTATGGCGGTTGCGTGTGACAACAGCGCGACTTGTGTTGTGGAGGGTGCATTGCACCTCAAGTGCTTGAGCTTCTCGCCGTAGTTGTTCTTGACGTTGTGCATCAGCATCTTGTTCGTCTTGGTGTAGACACTCTTGCTCTTCCTCTTGTTGGCGTAGACGTTGCCTTTCTTGAGCTTGTGCCAAGGTAGCTTGGTTTTGGCAAGGCCTATGTGCTTTCTCATCAAGTTGCTCTTGCGTATGATTGCCGTGTAGAGGATTGCGGTTTTCTTGATGGTCTTGGCGCGCGACTTGGCAAAGAGTGTTCCATGTTGGTGTACTTGAGTTGTCGGAGGAGTGTCGACTTGTGTGGCTCCGTCTTGAGTGTGATGATGAGGTAGATGAGCAGTTGACCAATAAGGCACGAATCTCGTTCATTCTTGCATTGTTTTCTTGTTTTTGTTCGTCGACCTTGTTGTCGAAGTAGTCTCTTGTACGTTGCTCGGATAGTCTCAAGTCACTGGCGAGATTTTCTATGCGATCACTCAATGCTTGTTGTTCTTGATGCAAAGCTCATTGTGCACCGAAGAGGTGGTTCTTGGTGACGTAGTTGTTCGGGTCCTCGTCTTACTCGATGAAGAGTGGGTTGGTAGAAGAACTTGGCATATGTGAGTGGGAGAAAGAGAAGAACTATACCAGATGTACCTTGATCGATGTTGAGGGCGGATCAATGATCACTCAAATGTGTAACAAGGGAATACAACAATTGGTACCAATTATTGTCGGTTCTCACACCTACACAAATAAAGCTTATAGTGGAACTCGGTTAGGATGGTGGCACAAAATTGATGCAATTGTTAGTGAGACTCAATAATGTTGGAAAAGATTCACAAATTGTAAATGTAACAAGTAGACGAATAGCAAGATAGTTGTATACGGAAACACACACACGGATAGATAAATGGGGTCCCGCAATCAAGGGATGAGCCAAAATGTGGAATCCATGAAAATGCTCTTGTTGCACAACGCTAGAGAGACGCTAGCACGATTGCACAATAGGCGGATACAAAAATGCAACAACTTCTATCCCAAGTATGCTATATGTGTGGTATTCTGATGATATGATCCAAGATGATCGAGTATGACAAACTTAATGTAGTATTATGCAATGGTTCTTGCTTAAAAGCTCTTTGCTTATCATTCCTTTTTGCTTAAAAGCTTGTTTGGCTCTTTCTCTTCTAACCTCTTTCTCATGCAAAATTTTGATGAACCAAGGTAGCAATTGTGTATATGCTATGACAACCTTGTGGCACAAGAGATGATATGAAGATATGGATACCAAAATGATATGATATATGCAACGAGATGTTGATCATTAATGTGCACAAGAGATGTTGCTGGCAATACTCAAATGCTAGTCTCGATGGGTAAGCGATGCAAAAGGAAGGCTATGGGGTTATCAATGCAATGGCAAGGAGTAGACAAAGATGTCGTCGAAGTTACTGTCAATGGTTTGTCTAGTCTAAGGAAGGGCGGATGATGATGAAGTGGTCGGTGTGAATGATGAATGTCAGTGATGATGATGTTGTAGTGCACGGTCTTCAGTACGTTGGCGAAGATACCACCGCACCATAGGCGTAGTTGGCGAAGTAGCGGAAGTCATCAAAGATGTGCAGACTTTCTGTCTAGGCCGGAAGTTCTGGGCAAGACGGAAGGTCTGGGGGCTGGAAGTTCCGGGATCGCCGGAAGGTCCGGGTGAGGCCGGAAGTTCCGGGGGTCGCGATTCTACAAGAACAGGAAATTTGGGGATCGTGGATTTGGGCGGAAAAACTTCGGGAAAAACCCAAATCCGAGGGGGAAAAGAAAAATTTGGATGGATGGACTGGTGGGGAAGCTAGATCTACGTGCCACACACGAAATTCATGGATCAAATCCAACAAAACTTCATCACACCAACAAATCACAAAAAAATTTGGGAGGGCTATTTTTGTGGCGATTTTCAAAATTGGGACAAATTACAAAATTAGGCTAGAAAACAAAGAGGGAGGCTCCGAAATCATGATCAATGTGGCTCATGATACCAAGATGATGTAGGGTAGAACCCTAGATGCCCGATCTATCACGATAGGAGCGGATCCCGCGAAGAGCACGAGGAACACGATGGGAAAACACAAGGGAAACACGGGAGAAATCACTCAAAGAAACAAGATTTGATTACACATGTGCTAGATCCTCGAAACACAAAGAGATACAAGATCCATGATCAACAAGGGATGATACAAGTATCACGTTCTTCTCCGTGAGGAGGTCTTGAGGGTTCTTCCCATGAGGAGTCTTGAATCCACTTGGGGGATCTCCTCCGTAGAGGTCGTGAACTCCAATGGAGAAGGGGATCAAGTGGAGAGCAAAGCTTCTCAAATGAGCTACTACTTTTCTAACCCTAAAACGTAGGTAGGAGAAGAGTATATATAGTCTAGGGGGCAAAAGGGTACACGGGCCTCGGCCCAAGTCACTACGCACAGGCTGGGCCGGAAGTTCCGGGGAGGTTTCGACCTAACCATAAAGTTGGCACGGTGGGCGTTGTACTGACGTCCGGCGGCC
>NC_041384.1:229807522-229924688 GCF_002162155.2 Triticum dicoccoides | reverse complement strand
TGACGTGCTTGGCCTTGTCTAGGTCGTCGGGGGCCAGAAGTTCCAGGCTCTGGCCGGAAGTTCCAGGTGGGACAGAGAGTTGTTGCCTGTTCCTTCTTCCTCAGCTCTTGGCTCTGTGTCTTGCGCGTTGTACCTGATCACAAATAGTTTTTCTGACTTAGGCAGTAGCCATGTCTGACTCGAATGGAAGGGAGACTCAAGTAGGAGAGATGTCACCTCGGATTGGATAACACGTGCTCTTGCTCTTGTCATGGGTCCACTTGGAGCTTGGATAGTTGAGGTAGTGTCCATGGAGATGACCGTGGGATGCTCCGCATCACGGCGCCTCCTCGCCGGCGCGTGGGCAGATCAGCGACACCATGGCAGATATTTGTGTGAGAGAGGGAGGGGGTGGAGCAAGGAGAGGATGAATATGAGAATGCAGGTTGGATGACGTGAGAAAGGTAGTATTCATTGGCGGTCGGAATCTAGCTCGACGGGAACAATACACACGCCGATAACCCGAATTTACGAGTACTGTAGTTTGAATTGCACACGATTCCCGCAACAAAAGCCGTGTGTGAATTTAATCGCTGAGGGTTTCCAATACAAAACGCGTCTGATTAAAAACCTGCACCACTCACCTTCCAAACCCTGAGGCGCAAAATAGAGTGCCATTCATGTGGGGCCTGGTTCTCTTGCCAGATATTTACATTTTCTTTACTCATATAAGGCATAAATGCTTATTTTGTGTTACCATGGCACTCAATGCTTGTGTCCAAGCCGTGACATCAATATGTTTAAAAATTTCTTCCAATTTACTTCAGATGGAATTAACTCGCACACAAATATACAAACATGATTTTCAAACTGTTATGGTTAGCTGTTGCATGTACATATAGTTCAAATGTGAATTACGGTAAGTAAATGGGTAGAAAATCACTTAAATGTCTTTAAAAGGTCAAATGAACATGAAAATTTCGAAATTTTAACACGACAGTTGTATTAGTGCATGCTAATGGTAGAAAAAGTTTGAAGGCCATAAGAGGAAGCTATCACCGGTTCGTCATCAAATAGGCATTGCTCCCTCTCGGAACCACGAACCTTCTAGCGAGTCTGCTCCAGTTTATGAGGGGTGTGTGTCCAAACTTTCGCCAAACAAGCCATTTTTTTACCACAGCATCTTGGTGACAAGTCATTATGTAAAGCAAGGTTTCGTCTATTTCTGATCATTTTTCAATTTTTTCGAATTTAAATGCCATGGCACTCGATGCGTGTGTCCAAGTCCTGACACCAATATATTTGAATATTCCTTCCAATTTACTATACATGGAATTAACTCGCACACAAGTAAGATTTTTCAAACTATTATGGTTAGCTGTTGCATGCACATGTAGTTCAAATTTGAATTACAGTAATTAAATGGCTAGAAAATCACTTAAATGTCTTAAAAAGGTCAAATGACGCAAAAAATTCTAGATTTTGACATGAAAGTTCTATTAGTGGACGTTAATGGTAGAAAAAGTCTGAAGGCCATAAGAGGAAGCTGTCACCGATTCGTCATCAAACATGCACTTTTTCCTCTCGGAACGAGGAGCCTTCTAGTGGGTTTACTCCAGCTTGTGAGAGGTGTGTGTCCACACTTTTGCCAAATAGGCCAATTTTTTTACCACAACATCTTGGTGCCATGCCATTACGTCAAGCAAGGTTTCATGTATTTCTGGTCATTTTTGAATTTTTCGGAATTTAAATGCCATGACACTTGATGCTTGTGTCCAAACCATGACACACATATGTTTTAAAATTCCTTCTAATTTACTGCACATGGAATTAACTCGCACACAAGCACACAAATATGATTTTTTTAAACCGTTATCGTTAGCTGTTGCATGTACATGTAATTCAAATTTGAGTTATGGTCATTAAATGGTTATAAAATCATCTAAATGTCTTAAAAATGTCAAATGAACCCTTATAAATTCCATATTTTAACATCACAGTTGTATAAGTATATTTTAACGGTACAAAATTTCTTGTACCTTTAAAACACCATCCGTTGCCACTATACTCCAAATTCATCTTTCACAGCTATTACAAAAATTCAACAACATCACACACAGTTTGTTGTACGAGCCATTTGCGATGAAAAATTCGTGGGTCTATTTAAGTCTTACTCCATAAGCTTCACCGGCTTCGTGTGCTCTAGAGCCGGTCACCCCAAAATCCACAAATCCTCGATCCCCATTCCCCAACCCCTTCTTGCAAAGAATGACGCCGTGGAGACGCTTCCTGAGGGCCCGTATGGTGGACGCGTCCTCCTTGAGCGCCGCCGCATGTGTCGAGAGCGCGGCCACGAGAGCGTGGCCGCATTCGCCAAGAGGGTGTCTACGGCAGCTGATAGGGCAGCTATAGCAGCTGACGGCTGCAGCATCTGTTGCGACGGCGGCTGCAAACGCCGAGAGCGCTCGAGCATCCATCCATGCGACCGATTTTCCCTGGCCCAGGTCGAGGCCATCCACACCAAGATCAAGGACGCCCACGGCAAGATATTCCAGGCCTCCTCAGAATCTAGCATGCAGCCCACGTCCGAAAAGGCGGCGAATGCCATGGAGCACATGCTTCCTCATGAGATCACTAAGCGGGAGCTGGAGATGCAGGAGTTGGCGGAGATCGAGGAGCGCCGGGAGGAGTTGTGCGTGGCTAAGGAGGAGGTAGAGAAGATCCTGTCTGTCGAGGAATCGGAGGTGGAGTACCAACGCGAGGTATGGCGCAACCACTACTACGAGTACTACAACCTTGAGGGCAGCGCCGAGGACGAGGACGACGACCCGGTCGACTTTAGCCTAGGGGATGCGTAGTCCACCAATGGCGTCCTGTCGCCAGGACAAGTCATCGACGTCTCATCTTACACCGGAAGGCATAGGGCGGCGCCAACGGCTTTTTTTAAAATTATGCATACTTAGCCTTTGTTTACAGCACTGGTCTTTTGTCAGAGCAATGTTTAGGTCATCTGGCTCTATTTAATTACTAAAATTGCTCAATTTAATAAGTGGGGTTAGTGTGCTGTAGGCTCTTTTGTGTGGACCCAAATTAGCAAGCGATTTTAAATTAGGCAATGACATGGATGAGCACAGTACCCAGGGAAATTTCAACCAAAATTTGAATGATCAAACTCATCGCATGCTTGTAAAGCAGAAGAATCATTTGCGATGGACACATTCGTTCAAAGTGAATGGTGTTTGGCGGCACCGCGCGCAAAGTTTCCCTCCACCTTTCGAATTTTTTGGCCTACTGCCGAAATATATAACTCTTACCCCATCCCCACCCGCTTTTCTCCCCGACGACAAGTCACATTTCCCCTGTTTCCTCCTTCCTTTCTTCCCAAGCTATAGCCGCTTCCTCACTTGCTTCCGCACTCTCGTCGTCTCGCATCTTACCGCCGTGGTTGCCATGGTCTTCTTCAATGACCTTATAACACTCCCAGTGTCATGCTACAGTTACCTCTCACTAATGGTGCCATGTCATCACCTTTTTGCTAAGCCAATGGTAACTTGATCAAAATTCAAGTCAACTTCAATGTTAAAATAAAGCAAAAATAACATTTATTCAAACCGCAAAATAAAAATGTACATTGGGTTCAAAATATTCACTAACAATTTTTCTTGAAGAAACCAACATCATTTGACTCACCAATTACTCCCTAGCAGAATATTTAAGTGGTCCAATAGCACTAAAAGAAACCATTTAAATTTGAACACGAAATTACATAATCACTATTGGCCCCAGACTTTTTGGGCAGTCCAAGAATAACATCTAGTATTTATGTGCCAAGTTTGAAATCTAAAAAAATCATTTGCTATTTGAACAAAGTGGAAAACATCATCTAAATGGATAACAGATAACGGAAAATAAAAGGGGAAAAGTCTTACTGTGTAGTTGGGCCTTTAGTCTACAGTGCAGGACCAACCCACCCCATGGCCATCCCCCGGCTCCCATAGAGGACCCCACGAGCCCCCAGGCGAACCCTAGCCCCCCTTCCCCCCTTTCCCCCGCTCTCTCTTCTCCCCGTGTGAAACCGCCATTGCCGTCGCCATGGACGCGACCACCATGTTCCCCGTGCCGCGAGAAGGCGCCCAGGAGAACCGCCACGGTCCATTTCGTCCATCCCGAGGACCGAATCGAGCGGGGATGGCCCATACACTCGCCATCGCCACCATCTTATCCTATACATTTGTCGTCGCCGCCGTTGATTCCTGCCACTCTGGCCCACCTCCGACCTCACCGACCTCGCCATCAAGCTTGCAGTGAGCTTCTCCTCCATCTCCCCTGTTTTCCCCTTCGATATGACAATGTGGACTGCTCATCCCGTCGTGCCCGAAGCTACATGCCCGCAACCATGCTCGTCCACCTGTGGTCACATCCCTGGCCGTGTCCGACCATGTGTCATACCTGCCACATGCCCCCAACATAATGAACATGGAACCTTCCCCTCCGGATCATCTGGCCAATAAATGCCCAGAGCCCGGAAAATATTCCCGGATATTTTCCCGCTCCGTCTGCAATGTGTAGCATTGCGTTAAGTCTCCCTAGCATGACGTATTGCTAAGTCATGCTTTGTAATGCATTGATTGCTCTATTATTTATTATGCCCCCCCGTTACTTCTTTCCGGTAGATCCTGATACCATTGTTGATCCGATGATCGACTACTTCACCGTCGAGCATATGAGTTTGTCAGTAGAGCTTCCAGGCAAGCAATTCCCCCTTGAGCATTCCTATATCGCCCATTCCATTCTCACTTATGCTTCCCCACCGGAGCTCACTCAGTTGATCCAACAACAGAACACCCTGATGCAATTGCTAGTCCAGAACCAAGGGAACAACAACAACAATAACAACAACTCACCGCCACCACCTCCAGTTGACAACTTAGCCCGTTTTCTAAGGTTGCAGCCGCCGGTGTTTTCCAGTAGCACCGAGCCGATAGTTGTAGATGACTGCCTACACAGGATTGGAAGGGAGTTGACCACCGCAGGTTGCACAGATGCAGAGAAGGTGTGTTTTTCCACACACCAATTGGATGGGCCTGCAGCCTCATGGTGGGAGAATTACACAACCACTTTCCCTATAGCCAATGTTACTTGGGAGCAGTTTCAGCAAGCATTCCGCACCGCTCATGTCTCAACTGGAGCTATGAGCACGAAGAAGCATGAGTTTCGCAACTTACACCAAGGAAACCATACTGCGGGGTAGTACATGGATGAGTTTAGCAAGTTAGCCCGCTATGCCCCAGATGATGTGGCCACAGATGCCGCGAAGCAGGAGAAGTTTATGGAAGGGCTGAACGATGAGATGAGTATGCAGTTAATGGTGGCAACATTTAACAACTACCAGGAGTTGGTAGACAAGGCTCTTATGATTGAAGGGAAGCAACATCAGATTGAGAGCCGCAAAAGAAAGTATGGACAAGGGAAGTACAATTCAGGAGCTCAGTAGAAGCCTCATTTTACCCCGAACTCAGGAGGATATACCCATAACCATGGAGGCCATGCCCACAATGGAGGAAGTTCACACAACCACAGTGGCCCCAAGAATGGAAATGGGAATGGTGCAGGTAGCAATTAGAGCCGCTCTAACCCAGCCACACCCGCCAAGAAGGATCAAAGTCACATTACTTGTTTCAAGTGCGGAAAGACTAGACACTATGCCAATGAATGTCCTGGACTCAAGAATGGAAATGGCAATGGAAGCTTTGGGAAGAAGCCCAACCCTTTCAATAGAGGACAAGTGAACCACATGAATGTGGAGGGGGTTGAAGAGCAGCCCGATGAGTTATAGGTAAGTTTTTGGTTAAGTCATTTACCGCAATCGTTCCTTTTGATACTGGTGCATCACATTCATACATTTCAAGGGGATTTGTGGATAAGTATAAGTTGCCCACCAAAGTTCTTAGGACACCTATGTTAGTAAGCTCGCCAGGAGCGGAGTATATGGCAAGCCAAGGATGTTTTCAGATGCCATTGACCATAGGTAGGCATGTTTTCCCCTTAGACATGATAATTTTGGAATCACAAGGATTTGATGTGATACTAGGAATGGATTGGCTATCGATGTATGGGGGAAACATCTATTGCGCCAGTAAGACAATTCTGCTCACCACACCAGAGGGAAAAAGGATCACGTATGTATCCAGGCACGCGCCAAGGAGAACCCAAGTAAATTCCCTCTCAGGAGTTGTTCAGGAGGAAGTGCCTGTAGTGAAGGATTATCCAGATGTATTTCGAGAGGAACTACCAAGCATGCCACCGGATCGAGACATTGAGTTTTTGATAGAACTGTTGCCAGGCACCGGACCAATATCGAAGAGACCATACCGGATGCCCGCAAATGATCTGGAGGAGATTAAGAAGCAGATTAAGGAGTTATTGGAGAAAGTTTACATTCGACGAAGTTCATCACCATGGGGAACCCCGGTGCTCTTGGTTGAGAAGAAGGATGGTCTTTGGGAATAGTTGTTGATTATCGTGCATTGAATGAAGTGATGATCAAGAACAAGTACCCATTGCCGATGATCAATGATTTGTTTGACCACCTGCAAGGAGCTAAAGTATTCTCCAAGATCGATCTGCGATTAGTATACCACCAGCTGAAGATTCAAGAATAGGATATACCCAAGACAACCTTCACCACAAGGTACGGGTTATATGAGTACACGGTTATGTCATTTGGATTGACTAATGCCCCTGCCTATTTCATGAGTATGATGAATAAGGTGTTCATGGAGTTCTTGGATAAGTTTGTCGTGGTATTCATTGATGATATCTTGGTATACTCGAAGAATGAAGAGGAGCACAAGGAGCATTTGCGATTAGTTCTCGAGAAGCTCAGGGAACATCAGTTGTGTGCCAAGTTCAGCAAGTGTGAGTTTTGGTTGAAGGAAGTAGGACTTCTTGGACATGTTATATCAGGAGAAGGTATAGCAGTAGATCCTACCAAGGTGCAGTCTGTCACTGATTGGCTAGCGCCCACCTTAGTTGGAGAGATCCGCAGTTTTCTAGGACTCGCGGGATATTATGGGAGATCCATTGAGAAATTTTCCAAGATTGCGAAGCCTATGACAGAGTTGCTGAAGAAAGACACTAAGTTTAAATGGACAGAAGAATGTGAGGCAAGTTTTCAGGAACTGAAGAAATGTTTGGTTACAACCCTACTGCTGATTCTGTCGGATGTACGCAAAGATTTCCAAGTGTATTGTGACGCATCTCACATAGGACTTGTAGGTGTACTTATGCAGGATGGAAGAGTTGTTTCATATGCCTCACGTCAGCTTCGATCGCATGAGTTGAATTATGCCACACATGATTTGGAGTTAGCAGCTATAGTGCATGCACTCAAGACCTGAAGACATTTTCTTATTGGAAATCATTGTGATGTGTACACGGATCACAAGAGTTTGAAGTACATTTTCACATAGAAGGAGCTGAATCTTAGGCAAAGGAGATGGTTGGAGCTCATAAAGGATTATGATATGAAGTTGCACTATCATCCAGGCAAGGCTAATGTCGTAGCAGACGCTTTGAGCCGGAAGAGTTATGCCAATACCCCCGTAAGCGGAGGATTACCAAAGGAGTTGGCTGAACATCTTAGGGAGCTACGTTTGGAGATAGTCCCTAGAGGTTTTGTTGCAGCATTAGAAATTCAGTCAATATTATTGGGAAAGATTTGAGAAGCTCAGAAGGATGATAAGGAAATTGCTGAGATAAAGAAAACGATGAGCAAAGGAAAAGCCAAGGGTTTTCGTGAGGATGAGCATGACACCATATGGTTTGAGGACCGTGTCTACGTGCCCAATAATGCAGAGATCAGGAAGTTGATACTTCAGGTAGCTCATTACTCGCCATACTCGATACAACCCAGAAACACCAAGATGTATTTGGATTTGAAGGAGCATTTATGGTGGACTGGTATGAAGAAGGATATTGCCGAGTATGTAGCCGTATGTGATATATGTCAGAGAGTGAAGGCAGAACATCAGAAGCTAGCAGGACTACTGCAACCTATGCCGATACCCGAATGGAAGTGGGATAAGCTTGGCATGGATTTCATCACTGGATTACCCAGGACCCGATCTGGATATGATTCTATTTGGGTAGTAGTCGATCATTTGACCAAAGTGGATCACTTTATCCCAGTGAAAACCACCTATACAAGTGCGAAGTTGGCCAAGATATATATGACCTGGATCGTATGTCTGCATGGAGTTACGAGGACCATCGTATTAGATAGAGGGACACAATTTACTTCAAAGTTTTGGAATCAACTGCACCAGACTTTGGGTACCAGGCTAGAGTTTAGTACATCTTTTCATCTGCAGACGGATGGGCAGACAGAGAGACTCAATCAGATTCTGGAGGACATGTTGAGAGCTTCTATGCTAGATTATGGATCTAGTTGGGATGATAATTTTCCTTACGTGGAGTTCTCATACAACAACAACTACCAAGCCAGTTTGAAGATGGCACCCTTCGAAGCTTTATATGGAAGGAGGTGCAGGACACCTTTAATGTGGGATGAAGTTGGAGACCATCAGTCGTTTGGACCGGATTTGATCAAAGAATCCGAAGAGAAGGTTAAGTTGATTTGTGATAGACTGAAGGTAGCTCAGTCCAGGCAGAAGAGTTATGCAGACTCAAAACACAAGGAGGTAGTCTATGAGATCGGAGATAGAGCATATCTTCATGTGTCACCTCTCGAGGAGTTAAAAGTTTTGGAGTTAAGGGAAAGGTAGCCCCGAGATTTGTAGGACCATAATGAGTTCTGGAACGTATGGGAGAAGTTGCCTACAAGTTGGAATTACCCGAAGGACTATCAGGAGTTCATGATGTGTTTCACATTTCCCAGTTAAAGAAGTGCCATGTTGAGATGGCCGATATTCCTTTGAGAGATACAGTGCCCCTGGAAGCAATTCAGTTGGATAGTGATTTGACCTACGAGGAGAAACCAGTCAAGATTCTCGAGTTTGCCAGCCGAGTTACCCACAAGAAGGTTATTAAGTTTTGCAAAGTTCGGTGGAGCCACCATACCGAGGATGAAGCCACCTGGGAACGAGAGGAAGACCTACAAAAAGACCACCTGCACCTATTTTCTAGCCAACCCAAATCTCGAGGGCGAGATTCACCTTAAGGGGGGGTAGGTTTGTAACATCCCAAATTTTCAATTTGGAATGTTATACATAGGACATCATTTGCATATCATATTTTGTTTGCATTTTGGTTTTGATCCTAGAAATTCTAAGCAACTCAAGGACCCACGGAGAGAGTTGGGGATTTCATTTATTTTCATATTTGAATTTTCTCAAATATTGAAAAGAGGATCAATTTGGTTTTAATTATTTTTCTCTCGAAATAATATTTCCAATATAAAAATAAAAGAGAGGAGATAATATGACTTATCGAAAATAAAAGAAATATTGAAGGAAAAATGTTAAAATCAAATAAATAATTTTATCTGGATTTTATTGCTATTTTATTTGAATTAGAAAAATTTGCATTTTTCAAAAATTGCATTTTTAGGCCAAGAAAATGTTCACTATGTTCTAAATATTTTATTTAGACGATGAAAATTATTTTTTTTTGCATTTTTAGTTTTTTTATATTTATTTATTTATTTAGGATTTTCTTTCGGCGGAATTTTATTAAAAAAACTCCTCGACTGAATTGGGTCGATGCCCAGCCGGCCCAGCGCCGCGTCGCCCCCCGACCCGAGCTGGAGACAGGCTCCCGCACGCCGCCGTCGCCACCTCGGACACCGCTGCCACCTTGCCCCCTTCCCAAGCCACCCCTCCCCCTCGACCCCTTTAAAAGTCACCGCCCCGCTCCCACATCGCCACCCCGCCCACCGCAGCAGCAGCGCCGCCTGCTGCCGCCTGCCGCGCCTCCGCCCCACGCCGCACTCCGCCACCCGCGCTGCACCTCGCCTCGCCGCCCCGCGCAGCCCTGCCACGTCTCCCGCCTCGCCGGAAGCCGCCAGATCTCGCCGCCGGTTCTTTTTGGTTTTTAGGTAAAAGCCGCCCGGTTTTCTTAAAACCCTAGATCGGTTTTTTATTAGATCGGTTCGGTTTTTCTTCGATTTAGTTATTTAGCGTCCATTCGTTCATTTTAACGAACAAATTCGCACGTTTGTCTCTGTTAGCGGACGTTTGTCCGATAGATTTTTCTTTTTCTGTTTATTTTTGCTAGGGACCTTTCCGCGATTATTTTATCGCAGATTAGCCCTGATTTTTAAACCCTCGCAACTTTTCAACCGTTCGTCCAAATCTAGTGAAACCAACGCCAAAACCTTCATCTCGAGCCCCTCTTTCTGTTTAATCAACTTGAACAAGGTTTTGAAAATTTAAAATTTGGTTTCAAGCAGATTTGAATTCGAAGTTCTTTTGACCATAGTTTCATTTCCGTAGGTCCATTGTGATCGATTCTTTTTGCAAATCGAACCTCTTCGGTTGAACTTTCACATTGGATCTTCTTATTTGAAGTTTTCCCTTTGCATATATGACTAAGTGCTTATGTATGCTATTGTTTGTTTGCGATAGAATTCCCCGAGTGCGCAGCGTGCTACTACGAGTCGCTAGGTTTTGCGGATCATCAGCAAGGCAAGTAACACATTGATCATACCTCTTTATTATCCAGTTTTTATACATTAGCTACAATCCTCAAACATTGCATGAGTAGGATCTTTTAACATGTGGGTTTTGGGAAGTAGATGATGAGGTAGAACCTATTGCCCTTTTATTATCAAACCCTTGGGAGTTACTTCTAAGTATTGCTTATATTGCCATGTTATGCTCGTAGACGTGGAGTGTGTTTGAGTGTATCCATGATAGATGTGAGATTGTTAATTAATGGTTAACTTAAGGTGGCTACTTAAATAGACATCTGGGTGGATTGGTTGCGGGCACATGGGAATATACCAGAGCTGTCCTTTTTGGTTCGCCACCCAGGCTCAAAGGGATCATAAGATCATTCATGCTAGAAACTTCCGTGTGCAGCCACAAGCTATTATGGGCTCTAGCATAGTTGAGTATGTTGCGTGACCTCTTTCAGTGGCGGGCTAGCAGATGTAGGGGAAAGTAGGTGTAACTGTCCACCCAGAGTAAAGAGTTAATGTTTTTGAAAGACTGTGTCTCGGTCATCCGTTTTTTCAAACACCATGTAGTGCGAGAAATCCAACGGAGGAGATCGAGTCTGGTGGGGAAAAGTGCCCAAACCTCAGCAGAGTGTGTAAACTAATCATGGTTAGCCGTGTCCCCGGTTATGGACATCTTGAGTATCTGGTTCTTGATTATCCTATTGATCTCATCACTCTAACTTAATTTGTTGGGTTGTTAATTACCTATTTAATTCGGATTGAGATGGGGATTTACCATTCTCAATGTTTATCAACTACCATGATAGTTAAACAAAATATATTCCTTTGTTGTAGGAAAAAATTGGCTTTTCGCAAAACATTATATCCATAGAGCCTCCACCAGCCATATATGCATGTAGTGATAGCATTTACTTGTTCATTGCTCTACTATGTTATATTGCCAGCATATTTCATGTGCTGACCCATTTTGGGCTGCAACGTATCATGTTGCAGACTTTTTAGACGAGAGTAAGGTGCGCTAGGTTGTTGTCATGCACTCAGCTATGCCGTTGGAGTTGATGGACTCACTTTATCTTCCAAGTCTTTCGTTGTTATCTTATTTAGATGGCCTTAAGCCATATTTATTGTAATAAGTTCTCTTTTGAGACTACCGATGTAATAAGTGTGTGATTGCCACTCTGTTATAAATCCTTCGAGTACTGTGCGTGTCAGCATTACCGATCCAGGGATGACACTTATGCACAGAGATTTGACCGTTTGAGGTCGGATCGCTACACTATCTATTAGAATAGCCGTGTCCACGGTAACGGACGCTCAGAGTTGTATCCTGATCGATACAACTAGAACTGGATGCTGAGGCATGTGATGGAAATTATGGCTCTGGGATTGCTTTCTCGCAGGGATTCAAGGAAGTAATCTCCGGGCGATGTTACAACATACTTACTAATAATATAATATGTTACTCTTATCTCTTCTGATGCTGCAAGATGCTTGAATATGCTAGTCTTCGATAGGCTAGGATTTTCCTCTTTTCTTCTGGCATTCTGCAGTTTAGTCCATAGATACAACCCTTTCCTTTGATACATATGCATACCTAGTTTAGATCTGATGTACGTCTTGCGAGTACTTTGGATGACTACTCACGGTTTCTTTGCTACCTCTTTTCACCTATACCCGATTGCTGCGATCAGATGACGGATCCCGGGAGCCAGATGACACCACTGATGACTACTACTACCCCGAGGGTGCCTACTACTAGGTGACGACTGCCGATGATCAGGAGTAGTTAGGAGGCTCCCAGGCAGGAGGGCTTGCCTTCTTGATCGTGTTACTTTTGTACTAGCCATCTTATGGCATCTTGTATAACTTATGTCTGTACTCAGATATTGTTGCTTCTGCTGACTCTTGTGTATTTGAGCCCTCGAGGCCCCTGGCTTGTAATATAAAGCTTGTATTATTTCACTTTTTGTCTAGATTTGTGTTGTGATATCTTCCCTTGAGTCCCTGATCTTGATCGTACACATTTGCGCGTATGATTAGTGTACGATTGAATCAGAGGAGTCATAGAACTCTCCAATGGCTTCTCGTCCGATGACTCTTCCACCATCCGGGTATGCCTCTCTCCTCTCTCTCAGGTTATGATTTGGAATTTAGGATTTTAACCCGGCAGCCGATTTGAGTCATTTCTTCCTCTTGTAGCTCCCTAGGACCATCACTTGAAATGGATGGAGCGGGGTGGCTGAAGATCTGCCTGCTCGTTGTCACAAACAATCTCCATGCGTGAAGCTAGTTGCGTTTGGATCTATGGAAAATGGGAGGAAGTTTATGGCATGTGCAGAGAAGGTTAGCCCCACTTTCATTATTAAAAATCATTTGTTAGATGTGATTCAGACACTCTCAATGTGCTATGTTATGTTGGATGTGATTAATACAGTGTCACAGTTTCTACATAGTATCTAAAAAAGTTGTCATGAGCGGTGCAAATAGAAAATTATTTGGCACCGCTTCAGCAGTTTGTGCAGCCAACTTTGCTCCACACATCCGAGCAACCAAGTAGTAATATACTAAAACTTTACGGCACTAAGGAACTGGGAATTAGAGTAACCAGGTGCTCCAGAGTAAGGTTCCTTGAATTTTTCCTCTAGTATCGGCTCGGTAGTGCAGGGCACCGGTGCCAAATGTAGCAACAATTGTCTTGACACCGGTTTTGGCATACATAGTGGACAATGATAACCCACAAGTATAGGGGATCGCAACAGTTTTCGAGGGTAGAGTATTCAACCCAAATTTATTGATTCGACACAAGGGGAGCCAAAGAACATTCTCAAGTATTAGCAGCAGAGTTTTCAATTCAACCACACCTAGAAAACTTAATATCTGCAGCAAAGTATTTAGTAGCAAAGTAATATGGAAGTAACAGTAACGGTGGCAAAAGTAACAGTAGCAGTTTTGTAATGATTGTAACAGTACCAACGGAAAAGTAACTAAGCAAAGATCAATATGTGAAAAGCTCGTAGGCAATGGATCAGTGATGGATAATTATGTCGGATGCGATTCCTCATGCAACAGTTATAACATAGGGTGACACAGAACTAGCTCCAGTTCATCAATGTAATGTAGGCATGTATTCCGAATATAGTCATACGTGCTTATGGAAAAGAACTTGCATGACATCTTTTGTCCTACCCTCCCGTGGCAGCAGGGTCCTATTGGAAACTAAGGGATATTAAGGCCTCCTTTTAATAGAGTACCAGATCAGAGCATTAACACTTAGTGAATACATGAACTCCTTAAACTACGCTCATCACCAGTAAGTATCCCGATTATTGTCACTTCGGGGTTAACTGATCGTAACACATAATAGGTGACTATAGACTTGCAAGATAGGATCAAGAACTCACATATATTCATGAAAACATAATAGGTTCAGATACGAAATCATGGCACTCAGGCCCTAGTGACAAGCATTAAGCATAGCAAAGTCATAGCAACATCAATCTCAGAACATAATGGATACTAGGGATCAAACCCTAACAAAACTAACTTGATTACATGATAAATCCCATCCAACCCATCACTGTCTAGCAAGCCTATGATGGAATACTCACGCACGGCGGTGAGCATCATGAAATTGGTGATGGAGGAAGGTTGATGATGACGATGGCGACGGATTCCCCTCTCCGTAGCCTCGAACGGACTCAAGATCAGCCCTCCCGAGAGGGATTAGGGCTTGGCGGCGGCTCTGTATCATAAAACGTGATGAATCCTTCTCTCTGATTTGTTTATCCTTGAACGTGAATATATAGAGTTGGAGTTGAGGTCGGTGAAGCACCAGGGGGCCCATGAGGTAGGGGGCGCGCCTAGGGGGGTAGGCGCGCCACCACCCTCGTGGACAAGGTGTGCCCCCCCCGGCCTTGATTCTTTCGCCAGTATTTTTTATATATTCCAAAAATATTCTCCGTTGATTTTCAGGTCATTCCGAGAACTTTTATTTCTACAAAAAGAACACAATGTCAATTCTTCTGAAAACAGCGTCATTCCGGGTTAGTTCCATTCAAATCATGCAAGTTAGAGTCCAAAACAAGGGCAAAAGTGTTTGGAAAAGTAGATACGATGGAGACGTATCAGACAACCTTAGTGCTATTAGTTTTGTGTTACTAAATTTGTGCATGTACACACATGTTAGTATCAATTTGATGTCATCCAAACACTATCGCTATGCTATAGCAGTTATAATTAGCTTCCTCATAAAATGTTCAATTTGTTATTTATAGTACATGACTAAGAACTTGTAGCATTATTGCAGTTAATTATAGCTTCTGATGTTTCTGGATTTGGTTCTTGTCTCAGTAGCCATTAATTCATTTGCACAATGATCTTTTTGAGAAGATATGTCATAATTAATGTGCTTCTTCACTTTTCCAAAATATGTATGTGGTGATCTTTTATGTTGCTAGAAACCCATTTTCCCTACAAATGTTACTGATTTAGATTTAAATATTATAGGATGAACGAAAGTGTTCTTACCTAGAGTGGGTTGATCAAGAGTGGCCATAGTCTTTGAAGATGTGCCTAGAAAAGCTCTGGAGCAAATATGAGGAAGAGAACGTAGATAGGCTTAGATAAAGTGTTGTCAACACTGAAGAATATTTCAAGATGCGGGAAAAAAGAGGAAGATGGAGAATCAACTCAGATTTTTTAAATTAAACTTTGTTATGATGGTGTTGGCGAAGGAGAAGGCACTTTCCTAGTTGGTCAGTGCAAAATAGGTCGTTACTAAACTAAAAGCAGAGGTGGAGAAGGCAAACTTGGCTGATCATGCATCAGTCGATTAGGGAAATTAATATATTGTTCTAATATTTTGCTTATGAAGGTGAACTAGCTATATGTTGTACTGTGTTGTTGTCATGTAGCTATCTTACTGTGATGTTAAAATATATTTATGTGCCTGATATGAAATTGGCAAACAGTTGTTCGATATGAAATGTGGTTTTGCGTAATACTGGAATTGTTAATTGTAAACTAATAAACCTGCTAAATGGGCCATGGAACTTTACAAACGGTTCTAGCAGTAAAAGCGTGTGTGATGGATAGCCCAATGCCATATAGTTTTCTTCATCATATTGTGTGTGATATAGTTGAATAAAGAAAATGGTTAACGGAGGTAGAGTGTGTGTGATCATTACACCTATCACACATGATGCTATACATAAAACTGTGTGGGATGTGCAGACAAACGAAAACGTTTGTCTGGGATTCACCGTGTGGGATGTGCAGACAAATGGAAATGTTTGTCTGGGATTCACTGTGTGGGATGTGCAGACAAACTGAAGTTTGTCTGGGATTCACTATGTGAGATATACATACGAAGGGAAATGTTTCTCTAGGATTCGCCATGTGGGATGTACTTACGAACGAAAACGATTGGGCATGTATAATTGTATGGGATGGCTAGCGCGATCACACACGAGCTCATTTTGCCCAGCGTGTGGTGTAATACCCTACTCCAGTGTGGTGGTGGTGGATTGCCTCTTGGGCTGATGATGAAAAATACAAGGGCAGAACGACCTCCTGAGGTTGAGGCGTTCTTGTGCTTGGTGAGCTTGTGTGTGAGGTGGTCTCTCTTTTTAGCTCTGGTCTTCTCTCTTTAGTCGTGCTCTCTCTTTTTTCCGATCCCCTCTTCCACTGTGGTGGCTAGTCCTATTTATAGAGGCCCTGGTCCTCTTCCCAAATATCGAGCGGGAAGGGAGCCAACAATGGCAGGCTAATTTGAAGGGGGACATCTAGTACAAGCTATCCTGACAAAAGTAGTCTTCGCCTGCACAAAGTTCTGGTGGTGACGCCATTCTGGGCTCCACAGTGATCTCCGTCTTGCAGTCCTCGGTCTTGCTCTTGTTGCACCGAAATGGCAACCTTTGCCTGATGCCTCGGTACTCCTCGGCTGCGCTTGCCCCCCTTTGCACCAAAGAGAACAAGGACGCTGTGCGTGCTGGCGCCCGCCTGGCGCCCGCCTGGTGTCGATCGTCACGGCTCACATCACGAGAACCTCGTGAGGTTTGCCTTGCCTTGATATCTCTGCTCCTCGTGAGCCTGCCTGGCTAGGCCGCTCTAGAGGAGGTCTTGCGTCGTCCGCCTCGCGAGGGTCTTGGGCTTTGTTGGTGAGGATGGGCCATGTGGCCTGTTGGCTTAGCCACGCGGCGGGCTGCAGGCAGGCAAGTCTGGGGACCCCCGTTCCCAGAACGCCGACAGTAGCCCCCGGGCCCAAGGTGCGCGCGGGCTTGGCTTCGCCGCGAAGCCAAGGGTCAAGCTCGAAGCGCCACGGGCCCCCAAATCCTGCGGCCTCGGTTGACGCGTGGCGGTTGATTGGACGTGGGCGTCTCCGCTTCCCCACACTGCTTCAGCAACTGCGCGACTTGACAAGTCACTGCGACATGCATGGAGGACCATCATTACCTGCGGTCGTGGGAGACGCCGCTTGGCCTTCTCTTGCTATAAATGGGGAGGGGGGGCGGAGCCCCTGTTGCCCATCTCTTCCTTGCTTGCTTCCTCCTTCTTGCTCCACTGCTTGCTCCAATGGCGCCCATCAGAAGATTTTCCACCGAGCAGAAGGGGAAAGCCCCCCGGGATACTCGGAGTTGCTCCTGCCGAAGAAGAGGTCGATCCATCACCGTGACGAGGCGACGCTGCAAGTGGTGGCGAGGCCTTTGTGCGAGCAGCCTCCGCAGGGGTACCCACTACCCTTATACGCCCAAGCCGCGGGCTCGGGAGGACGAAGTGGCGAGCAGCGTTGATACATCCATTTTGCATCATGCTTTTATATCGATATTTATTGCATTATGGGCTGATATTACACATTATGTCACAATACTTATGCCTATTCTCTCTTATTTTACAAGGTTTACATAAAGAGGGAGAATGCCAGCAGCTGGAATTCTGGGCTGGAAAAGGAGCAAATATTAGAGACCTATTCTGCATAGCTCCAAAAGCCCTGAAACTTCACGGAAGATGTTTTCCAAATATATAAAAAATACTGAGAGCAAGAACTTCACCAGGGGGCACACCCTGCCCACGAGGGTGGGGGGCGCGCGCGCCCCCCTACCTCGTGGGCCCCCTGGTGGCCCTCCAGTGGCCATCTTCTGCTATATGGAGTCTTTCGATGGGAAAAATCATAAGCCATCTTCTCGGACGAAACTCCGCCGCCACGAGGCGGAACCTTGGCAGAACCAATCTAGGGCTCTAGCGGAGCTATTCTGCCGGGGAAACTTCCCTCCCAGAGGGGGAAATCATCGCCATCGTCATCACCAACGCTCCTCTCATCGGGAAAGGGCAATCTCCATCAACATCTTCATCAGCACCATCTCATCTCAAAACCCTAGTTCATCTCTTGTATCCAATTCTTGTCTCCAAGTCCGGGATTGGTGCTAGTAGGTTGCTAGTAGTGTTAATTACTCCTCGTAGTTGATGCTAGTTGGTTTAATTGGTGGAAGATCATATGTTCAGATCCTATATGCATACTAATACCCCTCTGATTATGAACATGTTTATGCTTTGTGAGTAGTTACTTTTGTTCCTAAGGACATGGGAGAAGTCTTGCTATTAGTAGTCATGTGAATTTGGTATTCGTTCGATATTTTGATGAGGTGTATGTTGTCTTTCCTCTAGTGGTGTTATGTGAACGTCAACTACATGACACTTCACCATTATTTGGGCCTAGAGGAAGGCATTGGGAAGTAATAAGTAGATGATGGGTTGCTAGAGTGACAGAAGCTTAAACCCTAGTTTATGCGTTGCTTCGTAAAGGGCTGATTTGGATCCATATGTTTCATGCTATGGTTAGGTTTACCTTAATACTTTTGTTGTAGTTGCGGATGCTTGCAATAGAGGTTAATCATAAGTGGGATGCTTGTCCAAGTAAGGGCAGCACCCAAGCACCGGTCCACCCACATACCAAATTATCAAAGTACCGAACACGAATCATATGAGCGTGATGAAAACTAGCTTGACGATATTCCCATGTGTCCTCGAGAGCGCTTTACATCATATAAGAGTTTGTCCAGGCTTGTCCTTTTCTACAAAAGGATTGGGTCACCTTGCTGCACTTTATTTACTTTTGTTACTTGTTGCCCGTTACAAATTATCCTATCACAAAACTATCTATTACCACTTATATCAATACTTGCAGAGAATACCTTGCTGGAAACTGCTTATCATTTCCTTCTACTCCTCGTTGGGTTCAACACTCTTACTTATCGAAAGGACTACGATAGATCCCCTATACTTGTGGGTCATCAAGACTCTTTTCTGGCGCCGTTTCCGGGGAGTGAAGTGCCTTTGGTAGGTGGAATATGGTAAGGAAAAATTTATATAGTGTGCTGAAATTTACTGTCACTTGTCACCATGGAAAGTAATCCTCTGAGGGGCTTGTTCTGGGTATCTTCACCCCGACCAGTAGAGCAAATAGTTGCTCCTCAAGCTACTGAACCTACTGAAAATGAAAATGAAAATGAAAATGCTTGCTTTGAAGTTCCTGCGGGTATGATAGAAAAACTGCTAGCTAATCCTTTTTTAGGAGATGGAACAAAACATCCTGATGAACATCTGATATATGTGGATGAAGTTTGTGGATTATTTAAGCTTGCAGGTGTACCCAGAGATGTTGTTAAGAAGAAGGTCTTCCCTTTATCTTTGAGGGGAGATGCATCGACATGGTATAGGCTATGTGATGATATGGGGTCTTGGAATTACAAACGATTGAAATTGGAATTTCATCAGAAGTTTTATCCTATTCATCTTCTTCATCGTGATCGCAATTATATATATAATTTTTGGCCTCGCGAAGGAGAAAGCATCGCTCAAGCTTGGGGGAGGCTTAAATCAATGTTATATTCATGCCCCAATGATGTCTACTACACAACCTTCTTCTTGTAGACATTGTCGAGCCTCCAAGTGCAGAGATTTGTAGGAGAGTAGCAAATGTCCCTCAAGTGGATGACCTAAGGTTTATCAATCCTTAGGAGGCGTAGGATGAAGATGGTCTCTCTCAAGCAAACCTGCAACCAAATAACAAAGAGTCTCTTGTGTCCCCAACACACCCAATACAATGGTAAATTGTATAGGTGCACTAGTTCGGCGTAGAGATGGTGATACAAGTGGTATATGGATAGTAGATTGTGATGTGGGCGCGCCCCCCTACCTCGTGGCCTGCTCAAAGCTTCCCTTACGTGCACTTCAAGTCTTCTGGGCTTCTTTCCTTCCAAAAATGAGTTCCGTGAAGTTTCAGGTCAATTAGACTCCGTTTGATTTTCCTTTTCTGCGATATTCTAAAACAAGGTAAAAACAGAAACTGGCACTGGGCTCTAGGTTAATAGGTTAGTCCCAAAAATGATATAAAAGTGTATAATAAAGCCCATAAACATCCAAAATAGTAGATAATATAGCATGGAGCAATCAAAAATTATAGATACGTTGGAGACATACCAACACCCCCAAGCTTAATTCCTGCTCGTCCTCGAGTAGGTAAATGATAAAACAGAATTTTTGATGCGGAGTGCTACTTGGCATAATTTCAATGTAATTCTTCTTAATTGTGGCATGAATATTCAGATCCGAAAGATTCAAGACAAAAGTTCATATTGACATAAAAATGATAATACTTCAAGCATACTGACTAAGCAATTATGTCTTCTCAAAATAACATGGCCAAAGAAAGTTCATCCCTACAAAATCATATAGTTTAGTCATGCTCCATTTTCGTCACACAAGAATGCTCTCATCATGCACAACCCCAATGACAAGCCAAGCAATTGTTTCACGCAATACATGAGCCCGAGCCATGGATATAGCACTATGGGTGGAATAGAATAATGAGGGGGTTATGTGAAGAAGACAAAAAGGAGAAAGTCTCACATCAACGAGGCTAATCAATGAGCTATGGAGATGCCCATTGATTGATGTTAATGTAAGGAGTAGGGATTGCCATGCAACGGATGCACTAGAGCTATAAATGTATGAAAGCTCAACAGAAGAAACTAAGTGGGTGTGCATCCAACTTGCTTGCTCACGAAGACCTAGGGCACTTGAGGAGATCGTTGGAATATAAAAGCCAAGTTCTATAATGAAAATTTCCCACTAGTATATGAAAGTGACAAAACAAGAGACTTTCTATCATGAAGATCATGGTGCTACTTTGAAGCGCAAGTGTGGCAAAGGATAGTAGCATTGTCCCTTCTCTCTTTTTCTCTCATTTTCATTTTTTGGGCCTTCTCTTTTTTTATGGCCTTTCTCTTTTTTCATTTTTTGGGCCTTCTCTTTTTTATGGCCTTTCTCTCCCTTTTTTTATTCCTCACTTGGGACAATGCTCTAGAAAATGATGATCATCACACTTCTATTTATTTACAACTCAATGATTACAACTCGATACTTGAACAAAGATGACTCTATATGAATGCCTCCGGCAGTGTACTGGGATATGCAATGAATCAAGAGTGACATGTATGAAAGAATTATGAACGGTGGCTTTGCCACAAATACTATGTCAACTACATGATCATGCTAAGCAATATGACAATGATGAATGTGTCATGATAAACGGAATGGTGGAAAGTTGCATGGCAATATATCTCGGAATGGCTATGGAAATGCCATAATAGGTAGGTATGGTGGCTGTTTTGAGGAAGATATAAGGAGGTTTATGTGTGAAAGAGAGTATCATATCACGGGGTTTGGATGCACCAGCGAAGTTTGCACCAACTCTCAATGTGAGAAAGGGCAATGCACGGTACCGAAGAGGCTAGCAGTGATGGAAGGGTGAGAGTGCGTATAATCCATGGATTCAACATTAGTCATAAAGAACTCACATACTTATTGCAAAAATATACAAGTCATCAAAAACCTCGGCACTACGCGCATGCTCCTAGGTGGATAGATTGGTAGGAAAAGACCATCGCTCGTCCCTGACCGCCACTTATAAGGAGGGTAATCAAATAACACCTCATGTTTCAAATTTTTTACATAACGTTTACCATATGTGCATGCTATGGGACTTGCAAACTTCAACAAAAGCATTTCTCAAATTCACAACTACTCAACTAGAACGACTTTGATATTATTACCTCCATGTCTCAAAACAATCATCAAGCATCAAACTTCTCTTAGTATTTAAAACACTGATAAGAAAATTTTACTAATCTCGAATACCTAGCATATTAGGATTTTAAGCAAATTACCAAGCTATTTAAGACTCTCAAAAATAATCTAAGTGTATAATTAGAGTTCATCTACTTCTATAATAACACCACCGTGCTTCTAAGAAGATATAAGTGAAGCACTAGAGCAAACGACAAACTACTCCAAAAGATATAAGTGAAGATCAATGAGTAGTCGAATAATTATGCAACTATGTGAAGACTCTCTATCATTTAATGATTTCAGATCTTGGTATTTTATTCAAACAGCAAGCAAAACATAATAAATAAAATGATTCTCCAAGCAAAACACATATCATGTGGTAAATAAAAATATAGCTCCAAATAAAGTTACCGATGAACGAGGACGAAAGAGGGGATGCCTTCCGGGGCATCCCCAAGATTAGGTTCTTGGATACCCTTGAATATTACCTTGGGGTGCCTCGGGCATCCCCAAGCTTAGGCTCTTGCCACTCCTTATTCCGTAGTCCATCGAATCCTTACCCAAAACTTGAAAACTTCACAACACAAAACTTAACAGAAAACTCGTAAGCTCCGTTAGTATAAGAAAATAAATCACGACTTCAAGGTACTGTAATGAACTAATTCTTTATTTATATTGGTGTTAAACCTACTGTATTCCAACTTCTCTATGGTTCATACCCTCCGATACTACTCATAGATTCATCAAAATAAGCAAACAACGCGATGAAAATAGAATCTGTCAAAAAGAGAAGAGTCTGTAGTAACCTGTAACTAACGTATACTTATGGAACTCATAAAATTATAAAATAAATTTCTGGACCTGAGGAATTTATATATTAATCATCTTCAAAAAGAATTAACTAAATATCACTCTCCAAATAAAAATGGCAGCAATTCTCGTGAGCGCCAAAGTTTCTGTTTTTTACAGCAAGATCAACAAGACTTTCCCCAAGTCTTCCCAACGGTTCTACTTGGAACAAACACTAATTAAAAATATAAAACCACATCTAAACAGAGGCTATATGAATTATTTATTACTAAACAGGAAAAAATGTAAAGAATAAGAATAGGTTTGGCTTGCCTCCCAACAAGCGCTATCGTTTAACGCCCCTAACTAGGCATGATGATTTCAATGATGCTCACATAAAAGATAAAAATTGTAACATAAAGAGAGAATCATGAGGAATATGACTAGCACATTTAAGTCTAACCCACTTCCTATGCATAGGTATTTTGTGATCAAACAACTTGTGGGAACAATAATCAACTAGCATAGGAGGGTAAAACAAGCATAACTTCAAAACTTTAAGCACATAGAGAGGAAACTTGATATTATTGCAATTCCTACAAGCATATATTCCTCCCTCATAATAATTTTCAGTAGCATGATGAATGAATTCAACAATATAACCAGCACCTAAACCATTATTTTCATGATCTACAAGTATATAATTTTTATTACTCTCCACATAAGCAAGATTCTTCTCATTCGGAATAGTGGAAGTATCATAAGAAACTCGAATACTATAAATTGTTTCCACATTAAAAGAGTAATGTTCACAGAAGGGGTAATCATAATCATGACAAGTTTTATAAATATAATCACTACTCCCTCCGTAAACTAATATAAGAGCTTTTAGATCACTAAAGTAGTAATCTAAATGCTCTTATATTAGTTTACAGAGGGAGTACTTTTTATAGCTTAAGTATCATCACAATAATCATCATAAGTAGGAGGCATGCTATCATCATTATAAATTTGCATATCAAAACTTGGGAGACTAAAAATATCATCTTCATTAAACGTACCATCCCCAAGCTTGGGACAAACATTAATTGCAGCAAATATATTCTCAAAAACATCATCTTCATCAACCATAGCATCCCCAAGCTTGGGCCTTTTCGTATCATAAGCATAATCACTCTCATCGTTAATAGTATGGATAGCACCAATAGTATAGCAATTATCATATTCATCCAAGCAAGTGCCAAAAAGAATTTCAAGATCATAAGAAGTATCATTATCTTCCACAATCATATTTTCATGAGGCACAATAGTAATAGGAGCAGCACTATTTGGGAGAGATATCTTTTTACCTCTCTTCCTTTTTATTTTCTTCTTCTTCACCACATCATGTGTGGGTTCAATCCTCTTTTTGGAGCTCCTTATTGATGAGATTGGTTGAATAGGAGGCTCCTCCTCGTTACCTGATTTGTCATCAGAAATAATAGGAGGGTATTGGGAAGCCTCAGCCCTTTTATTAGCATTCTCTTCATCTTCTATTTTTTTCTTTTCTTTATGTAATTGGCAATATAAGGATTTTCAATGCAATTCACCGCACAATACATATAAATCTTCTCTAGATCAAAATCAAGAAATTTATCAAGATTAAACTTTGGAATACCTCAGTTATACGTTTCATTTCCTCATACCACAAAAGAAGACTAAGCTCTTTATGATGCTCAAGGGTAATCAAATTATCACAATTTTTGGATACGATTCGGTCATGAAACAATTTACATTGGAGATTTAAATGACCATGTTCGTTGCAAAGTTCACAAGGGGCGCGAAAAATATTGAATTTTTCAACACAATCATCAAGACTTTCTTGCAACAATTCAGTTTCTAAGTACTTATGCCTCTTGAAATATCTATCTTCCCTATTTGGTGTGTACTTACAAACCCAATGCACTCCAGAAAAATTGACATGTTTATAGGAGACATTTTCATCATAACTAGTGCAATCATCATTAGTATCATGGATATTCAAAGAATTCGTACTAACAACGTTGCAATCATGCTCCTCATTCAAATATTTAGTGCCAAACATTTTATAGATTTCTTCTTCTAGCACTTGAGCACAATTATCCTTTCCATCATACTCATGAAAGATATTAAAAAGGTGAAGTGTATGAGACAAACTCAATTCCATTTTTTTATAGTTTTCTTTTGAAAACTAAACTAGCGATAAAACAAGAAACTAAAAGACTCGAATGCAAGATCTAAAGATATACCTTCAAGCACTCACCTCCCCGGCAACGGCGCCAGAAAAGAGCTTGATGTCTACTACACAACCTTCTTCTTGTAGATGTTGTTGGCCCTCCAAGTGCAGAGGTTTGTAGGACAGTAGCAAATTTTCCTCAAGTGGATGACCAAAGGTTTATCAATCCGTAGGAGGCGTAGGATGAAGATGGTCTCTCTCAAGCAACCCTGCAACCAAATAACAAAGAGTCTCTTGTGTCCCCAACACATCCAATACAATGGTAAATTGTATAGGTGCACTAGTTCGGCGAAGAGATGGTGATGCAAGTGGTATATGGATAGTAGATAATAGTTTTTGTAATCTGAAAATAAAAACATCAAGGTAACTAATGATAAAAGTGAGCGTAAACGGTATTGCAATGCTAGGAAACAAGGCCTAGGGTTCATACTTTCACTAGTGCAAGTCCTCTCAACAATAATATCATAATTGGATCACATAACTATCCCTCAACATGCAACAAAGAGTCACTTCAAAGTCACTAATAGCGGAGAACAAACGAAGAGATTATGGTAGGGTACGAAACCACCTCAAAGTTATTCTTTCCAATCAATCCGTTGGGCTATTCCTATAAGTGTCATAAACAACCCTAGAGTTCGTACTAGAATAACACATTAAGACACAAATCAACCAAAACCCTAATGTCACCTCAAGTATCCATGGGTATGATTATACGATAAGCATCACACAATCTCATATTCATCTATTCAACCAACACATAGAACCTCAAAGAGTGCCCCAAAGTTTCTACCGGAGAATCACGACGAAAACGTGTGCCAACCCTATGCATAGGTTCATGGGAAGAACCCGCAAGTTGATCACCAAAACATACATCAAGTGAATCACGTGATATCCCATTGTCACCACAGATACGCACGGCAAGACATACATCAAGTGTTCTCAAATATTTAAAGACTCAATCCGATAAGATAACTTCAAAGGGAAAACTCAATCCATTACAAGAGAGTGGAGGGGGAGGAGAAACATAAGATCCAACTATAATAGCAAAGCTCACGATACATCAAGATCGTGCCAAATCAAGAACACGAGAGAGAGAGAGATCAAACACATAGCTACTGGTACATACCCTCAGCCCCGAGGGAGAACTACTCCCTCCTCGTCATGGAGAGCACCGGGATGATGAAGATGGCCACTAGAGAGGGATTGCCCCCTCCGGCAGGGTACCGGAACGGGTCTAGATTGGCTTTCGGTGGCTACGGAGGCTTCTGGCGGCGGAACTCCCGATCTATTGTGCTCCCCGATCGTTTTAGGGTATATGGAGATATATAGGCAGAAGAAGTACGTCAGGGGAGCCACGAGGGGCCCACGAGGGTGGAGGGCGCTCCCTAGGGGGGTGGGCGCCCCCTACCTCATGGCCTCCTCGAAGCTTCCCTTACGTGCACTTCAAGTCTTCTGGGCTTCTTTCCTTCCAAAAATGAGTTCCGTGAAGTTTCAGGTCAATTGGACTCCATTTGATTTTCCTTTTCTGCAATATTCTAAAACCAGGTAAAAACAGAAACTAGCACTGGGCTCTGGGTTAATAGGTTAGTCCCAAAAATGATATAAAAGTGTATAATAAAGCCCATAAACATCCAAAACAGTAGATAATATAGCATGGAGCAATCAAAAATTATAGATACGTTGGAGACGTATCACCCAATCATGAGCTCTCAAGAGAAATGATTATTCAAAATTTTTATGCTCGGCTTTCTGGTAACAATCGCACCATGCTTGATACTTCTTGTGCTGGCTCTTTTATGATGAAGACTATTGAATTCAAATGGGATTTATTGGAAAGAATTAAACGCAACTCTGAAGATTGGGACCTCGACAATGGTAAGGAGTCAGGTATGACATCTAGTTTTGATTGTGTTAAATCTTTTATGGATACCGATATTTTTCGTAAATTTAGCACTAAATATGGACTTGACTCTGAGATAGTAGCTTCTTTCTGTGAATCTTTTTCTACTTATGTTGATCTCCCTAAGGAGAAGTGGTTTAAATATCATCCTCCCATAGAAGTAAAAGTAGCTGCACCTTTTAAAGTTGAAGAAAAGACTATCACTTATAATGATCCTATTGTTCCTACTTCTTATGTTGAGAAACCACCTTTCCCTGTTAGGATACAGGATCATGCTAAAGCTTCAACTGTAGTTCGTAAATGCAATATTAAAACATATACACCTCTTGAGCAAGTTAAAGTTGAACCTAATATTGCTATCGTTAAAGATATCTTGTCTGATAATATTGATGGGCATGTTATTTATTTCTATGATGAAACTGCTAGAATTGCTAAACCTTGTGCTAAAGATAAACCTAGACCTGCGGTAGGCATGCCTGTTATTTCTGTTAAAATAGGAGATCATTGTTATCATGGCTTATGTGATATGGGTGCTAGTGCTAGCGCAATACCTCATTCCTTATACAAAGAAATTATGCATGAGATTGCACCTGCTAAAATAGAAGATATTGATGTCACAATTAAACTTGCCAATAGAGATACTATTTCACCAATGGGAATTGATAGAGATGTTGAAGTATTATGTGGGAAAACTAAATATCCTACTGATTTTCTTGTTCTTGGTTCCCCACAAGATATCTTTTGTCCCATTATAGTTGGTAGACCCTTCTTAAATACTGTTAATGCTACCATAGATTGCAAAAGAGATGTTGTTACTATCGGTTTAGATGATATGACTCATGAATTTAATTTCTCTAAATTTAGTAGACAACACCGTGAAGAAGAATTACCTAGTAAGGATGTAATTATTGGTCTTGCTTCTATTGCCGTACCTCCTAGTGATCCTTTAGAACAATATTTGCTAGACCATGAAAATGATATGTTTATGAATGAAAGAAGGGAATTAGATGAAGTATTCTTTAAACAGGAACCTATTCTGAAAAACAATTTACCTGTTGAAATCCTAGGGGATCCTCCTCAACCCAAGGGTGATCCCGTGTTTGAGCTTAAACCGTTGCCTGATACTCTTAAATATGCTTATCTTGATGAGAAAAAGATATATCATGTTATTATTAGTGCTAACCTTTCAGAACGTGAAGAAGAGAGATTATTGAAAACTCTAAAGAAGCACCGTGCTGCTATTGGGTATACTCTTGATGATCTTAAGGGCATTAGTCCCACTCTATGTCAACATAAAATTAATTTGGAAGAAGATGCTAAACCAGTTCGTGATCATCAACGCCGGCTGAATCCTAAAATGAAAGAAGTGGTAAGAAAGGAGACACTAAAGCTCCTTGAGGCAGGTATAATCTATCCCGTTGCTGATAGTCAGTGGGTAAGTCCTGTCCATTGTGTCCCTAAGAAGGGATGTATTACTGTTGTTCCTAATGATAAAGATTAATTGATTGCTCAAATAATTATTACAGGTTATAGGATGGTAATTGATTTATGCAAATTAAATAAGGCTACTAAAAAGGATCATTACCCCTTACCTTTTATCGATCAAATGCTAGAAAGATTGTCCAAACATACACATTTTTGCTTTCTAGATGGTTATTCTGGTTTCTCTCAAATACCCGTGTCACCCAAAGATCAATCAAAACTACTTTTACATGCCCTTTTGGTACTTTTTCTTATAGACGTATGCCTTTTGGTTTATGTAATGCACCTGCTACCTTTCAAAGATGCATGATGGCTATATTCTCTGACTTTTGTGAAAAGATTTGTGAGGTTTTCATGGACGAATTTTTCGTCTATGGATCTTCTTTTGATGATTGCTTGAGCAACCTTGATCGAGTTTTGCAGAGATGTGAAGAAACTATTCTTGTCTTGAATTGGGAAAGTGCCACTTTATGGTTAATGAAGGTATTGTCTTAGGGCATAAAGTTTCTGAAAGAGGTATTGAAGTTGATAAAGCCAAGGTTGATGCTATTGAAAAGATGCCATGTCCCAAGGACATCAAAGGTATAAGAAGTTTCCTTGGTCATGCCAGTTTTTATAGGAGGTTCATTAAGGACTTCTCAAAAATTTCTCAGCCTCTGACTAATATATTACAAAAAAGATATACCATTTGTCTTTGATGATGATTGCGTAGAAGCATTTGAAATACTTAAGAAAGCATTGATCTCTGCACCCATTGTTCAGCCACCTGATTGGAATTTACCCTTTGAAATTATGTGTGATGCTAGTGATTATGCTGAAGGTGCTGTTCTAGGACAAAGAGTTGATAATAAACTAAATGTTGTTCAATATGCTAGTAAAACTCTAGACAATGCTCAAAGAAATTATGCTACTACTAAAAAAGAATTCTTAGCAGTTGTTTTTGCTTGTGATAAGTTTAAACCTTATATTGTTGATTCTAAAGTAACTATTCACACTGATCATGCTGCTATTAAATATATTATGGAAAGAAAGATGCTAAACCTAGACTTATTAGATGGGTTCTCTTGCTACAAGAATTTGATTTGCATATTGTTGATAGAAAAGGAGCTGAGAACCCCGTTGCAGACAACTTGTCTAGGTTAGAAAATGTGCTTGATGACCCACTACCTATTGATGATAGCTTTCCTGATGAGCAATTAAATGTCATAAATGCTTCTCATACTGCTCCATGGTATGTTGATTATGCTAATTACATTGTTGCTAAGTTTATACCACCTAGTTTCACATACCAGCAAAAGAAAAAGTTCTTCTATGATTTGAGGCATTACTTTTGGGATGACCCACATCTTTATAAAGAAGGAGTGGATGGTGTTATTAGACGTTGTGTACCTGAGCATGAACAGGAACAAATCCTACGCAAGTGTCACTCCGAAGCTTATGGAGGACACCATGCTGGAGATAGAACTGCACATAAGGTACTACAATCTGGTTTTTATTGGCCTACTCTCTTCAAGGATGCCCGTAAGTTTGTCTTATCTTGTGATGAATGTCAAAGAATTGGTAATATTACTATATGTCAAGAAATGCCTATGAATTATTCACTTGTTATTGAACCATTTGATGTTTGGGGCTTTGACTATATGGGACCTTTTCCTTCCTCTAATGGTTATACACACATTTTAGTTGCTGTTGATTACATTACTAAGTGGGTAGAAGCTATTCCAACTAGTAGATCATAACACTTCTATTAAAATGCTTAAAGAAGTTATTTTCCAAGATTTGGAGTCCCTAGATATTTAATGACTGATGGTGGTTAACATTTTATTCATGGTGCTTTCCATAAAATGCTTGCTAAATATGATGTTAATCATAGAATTGCATCTCCTTATCACCCTTAGTCTAGTGGGCAAGTAGACTTGAGTAATAGAGAACTCAAATTAATTTTGCAAAAAACTGTTAATAGGTCTAGAAAGAATTGGTCCAAGAAATTAGATGATGCATTATGGGCCTATAGAACTGCATATAAAAATCCTATGGGTATGTCTCCGTATAAAATGGTCTATGGAAAAGCATGTCACTTACCTCTCGAACTAGAACACAAGGATTATTGTGCTATTAAAGAACATAATTATGATTTTAAACTTGCCGGTGAGAAGAGGTTATTTGATATTAGCTCACTTGATGAATGGAGAACCCAAGCCTACGAAAATGCCAAGTTGTTTAAAGAAAAGGTTAAAAGATGGCATGACAAAAGAATACAAAAGCATGAGTTTAATGTAGGTGATTATGTATTGCTATACAACTCTCGTTTAAGATTTTTTGCAGGAAAACTTCTCTCTAAATGGGAAGGTCCTTACGTTATCGAGGAGGTCTACAATTCTGGTGCCATAAAAATCAACAACTTCGAAGGCACAAATCCGAAGATGGTGAACGATCAAAGAATCAAACATTATATCTCAGGTAATCCCATAAATGTTGAAACCAATGTTATTGAAACCGTAACCCCGAAGGAATACATGAGGGACACTTTCCGGAATGTTTCAGACTCCGAAAAGGAATAGGTATGTGGTACGATAAGTAAACCGACTCCAAAACAGTTTTAAGGCAATATTTCTCCATTTTGGAATATTTAGAAAAATAGAAAAATAAGAAGCAGTCCGGGAAGGACACGAGGCCTCCACGAGGGTGGAGGGCGCGCCCCCCTACCTCGTGGGCACCTCATGTGTTCTCGGACTCTGTTTTCATACACGACACGTATTTTGGTTGGTAAAAATTCATTATATAATCTCCCGGAGGTTTTGACTCCCGTATCACGCAAAAATCTCCTTTCTTTGTTTCGAGCTGTCCTGCAGATTTGAGCAACATGTCGTCCCAGGATTCAGAAGGAGGGAGCTATGTGGCTGATTACCTTGCAGACCCTAAAGTCTATGGGGATGTGGAGCATTGTGGTTGGACTACGAAAGGAGAAGAGGACTATGAACCTAAGGGAAAGGAGGAGACGAGCTCAGATGAAGATGAAGTCCCACTACCTCAAACTGGGGACATGCATGTGGAGTTCAAAAAGTCAAGCTTCCCTGATAGAGCGAAGAAACCTAAGATCGAGTTTATCCCTTTTCGCCTCTTGTAGGAAAACAAACAAGAACTATGCAAAAAGATATTGAGCTTGGAGCAGGAGATCGAGGACCTAAGGGACCAAAATTCTGTCCTCAAGAGTAAATTAAGGAAGAAACCTACGACATCAACAAAATCACCACCGTCTCCACAAACAAAGAAGAATTGAGTATCTGGTATGGGCACTCCACTTGGCAACTGCCAAGCTTGGGGGAGTGCCCCGGTATCGTATCACCATCATTTTTATCTTTACCGTTTTTCTTAGTTCGATCCTTTTGGTAATATCTTGATCTAGTAGAATAAAAGTTCTTAGTATGATCTAGTCGTGAGTTTTGCTTTATAATTCTCCTATGTAATCGAGTCCGTGAGCTATATAATAAAGATTAGTGTTGAGTCAAGGGCTTGATTCTTTTGCCATGATCTTAAGTGAATAAAAAGAAACAAAGAGATCATGTGAGTCTTATGGAGAGTAATGAGCTCACATAGAAAGATTATGATGAATAAAAGTTGTTGATGGTTGACAAACACAATTTTGGTCATCGTTGCAATTAATAGGAAGTAATAAAGAAAGAGAGGTCTTCACATATAAATATACTATCCTGGACATCTTTTATGATTGTGAGCACTCATTAAAATATGACATGCTAAAGAGTTGACATTGGACAAGGAAGACAACGTAATGGGTTATGTTTTCTTATATCTGAGATAAATTATATTGTCTTGGATCTTCCAACATGATGAGCTTGCCTTTCCCCCCTCATGCTAGCCAAATTCATTGCACCAAGTAGAGATACTACTTGTGCTTCCAAATACCCTTAAACTAGTCTTGCCATAAGAGTCCACCATATCTACCTATGGATTGAGTAAGTTCCATCAAGTAAGTTGTCATCGGTGCAAGCAATAAAAATTTCTCTCTAAATATGTATGATTGATTGGTGTGGAGGAAATAAGCTTTATACGATCGTGTGATATGGAAGTAATAAAAGCGACACACTACATAATAAAGGTCCATATCACAAGTGGCAATATAAAGTGACGTTCTTTCGCATTAAGATTTTGTGCATCCAACTATAAAAGCGCATGACAACCTCTACTTCCTCTGTGAAGGGCCTATCTTTTACTTTTATCTCCTACATTGCATAAGAGTCATGGTGATCTTCACCCTTCCTTTTTACATTTTATCCTTTGGCAAGCACAATATGTTGGAAAGGTCCTGGTATATATGGCTAATTGGATGTGAGTTTTCATGAACTATTACTGTTGACATTACCCTTGAGGTAAAATGTTGGGAGGCAAAACTATAAGCCCCTCTCTTTCTCTGTGTCCGATTAAAACTCCATACCCATAAGTATTGCGTGAGTGTCAGCAATTGTGAAAGATTATATGATAGTTGAGTATGTGGACTTCCTGAAAAGCTCTTATACATTGACTCTTTCCTATGTTATGATAAATTGCAATTGCTTTAATGACTGAGATTGTAGCTTGTTAGTTTTCAATGAAGTCTATGATTCATACTTGGTATTGTGATTGAATTATTACTCTAGAATTAGAGATTATATGGCAAAGAATTATATGAGTTGCTATTCTAAGAATGATCATGATGCCCTTAGGTCCGTATTTTATTTTTATCGACACCTCTATCTCTAAACATGTGGACATATTTTTTGATTTCGGCTTTTCACTTGAGGACAAGCGAGGTCTAAGCTTGGGGGAGTTGATACGCCCATTTTGCATCATGCTTTTATATCGATATTTATTGCACTATGGGCTGATATTACACATTATGTCACAATACTTATACCTATTCTCTCTTATTTTACAAGGTTTACATAAAGAGGGAGAATGCCGGTAGTTGGGATTCTGGGTTGGAAAAGGAGGAAATATTAGAGACCTATTCTGCACAGCTCCAAAAGCCCTGAAACTTCACGGAAGATGTTTTCCAAATATATAAAAAATACTGAGAGCAAGAACTTCAGCAGGGGGCCACACCCTGCCCACGAGGGTGGGGGGCGCGCCCTACCCCCCTGGGCGCTGATGTCTACTACACAACCTTCTTCTTGTAGACGTTGTTGGGCCTCCAAGTGTTGAGGTTTGTAGGATAGTAGCAAATTTCCCTCAAGTGGATGACCTAAGGTTTATCAATCCGTGGGATCCGTAGGATGAAGATGATCTCTCTCAAACAATGCTGCAACCAAATAACAAAGAGTCTCTTGTGTCCCAAACACACCCAATAAAATGGTAAATTGTATAGGTGCACTAGTTCGACGAAGAGATGGTAATACAAGTGGTATATGGATAGTAAATAAAGGTTTTTGTAATCTTAAAATATAAAAACAGCAAGGTAACTAATGATAAAAGTGAGCGTAAACGGTATTGCAATGCTAGGAAACAAGGCCTAGGGTTCATACTTTCACTAGTGTAAGTCCTCTCAACAATAATAACATAATTGGATCACATAACTTTCCCTCAACATGCAACAAAGAGTCACTCCAAAGTCACTAATAGCGGAGAACAAACGAAGAGATTATGGTAGGGTATGAAACCACCTCAAAGTTATTCTTTCCAATCAATCCGTTGGGCTATTCCTATAAGTGTCACAAACAGCCCTAGAGTTCATACTAGAATAACACCTTAAGACACAAATCAACCAAAACCCTAATGTCACCTAGATACTCCAATGTCACCTTGAGTATCCGTGGGTATGATTATACGGTATGCATCACACAATCTCAGATTCATCTATTCAACCAACACATAGAACCTCAAAGAGTGCCCCAAAGTTTCTATCGGAGAATCACGACGAAAACATGGGCCAACCCCTATGCATAGGTTCATGGGCGGAACCCGCAAGTTAATCACCAAAACATACATCAAGTGAATCACGTGATATCTCATTGTCACCACAGGTACGCACGACAAGACATACATCAAGTGTTCTCAAATCTTTAAAGACTCAATCCGATAAGATAACTTCAAAGGGGAAACTCAATCCATTACAAGAGAGTAGAGGGGGAAGAAAACATCATAGAATCCAAATATAATAGCAAAGCTCGCGATACATCAAGATCATGCCAAATCAAGAACACGAGAGAGAGAGAGAGAGAGAGAGAGAGAGAGAGAGAGATCAAACACATAGCTACTGGTACATACCCTCAGCCCCGAGGGAGAACTACTCCCTCCTCGTCATGCAGAGCACCGGGATGATGAAGATGGCCACCGGAGAGGGATTGCCCCCTCCGGCAGTGTGCCGGAACGGGTCTAGATTGGCTTTCGGTGGCTATGGAGGCTTCTGGCGGCGGAACTCCCGATCTATTGTGCTCCCGGATGTTTTTAGGGTATATGGAGATATGTAGGCGGAAGAAATACGTGAGGGGGGCCACGAGGGGCCCACGAGGGTGGAGGGCGCGCCCCCTACCTCGTGGCCTCCTCGAAGGTCCCCTAACATGCACTACAAGTCTTCTGGGATTCTTCTTGTCCAAAAATAGGTTCCGTGAAGTTTCAGGTCAATTGGACTCCGTTTGATTTTCTTTTTCCGCGATACTCTAAAACAAGGTAAAAAACAGAAACTGACACTGGGCTCTGGGTTATAGGTTAGTCCCAAAAATGATGTAAAAGTATATAATCAAGCCCATAAACATCCAAAACAGTAGATAATATAGCATGGAGCAATCAAAAATTATAGATACATTGGAGACGTATCAGCATCCCCAAGCTTAATTCCTGCTCGTCCTCGAGTAGGTAAATGATAAAAACAAAATTTTGGATGCGGAGTGCTACTTGGCATAATTTCAATGTAATTCTTCTTCATTGTAGCATGAATATTCAGATCCGAAAGATTCAAGATAAAAGTTCATATTGACATAAAAATAATAATACTTCAAGCATACTAACTAAGCAATCATGTCTTCTCAAAATAACATGGCCAAAGAAAGTTCATCCCTACAAAATCATATAGTTTAGTCATGTTCCATTTTAGCCACACAAGAATGCTATCATCATGCACAACCCTGATGACAAGCCAAGCAATTGTTTCATACTATAGTAATCTCAAACCTATAAACTTTCACGCAATACATGAGCGGGAGCCATGATATAGCACTATGGGTGGAATAGAATATAATGAGGGGATTATGTGGAGAAGACAAAAAAATAAAGTCTCACATCAACGAGGCTAATCAATGGGCTATGGAGATGCCCATCAATTAATGTTAATGCAAGGAGCAGGGATTGCCATTCAACGGATGCACTAGAGCTATAAATGTATGAAAGCTCTACAAAAGAAACTAAGTGGGTGTGCATCCAACTTGCTTGCTCACGAAGACCTAGGGCACTTGAGGAGGCCCATTGTTGGAATATACAAGCCAGGTTCTATAATGAAAAATTCCCACTAGTATATGAAAGTGACAAAACAAGAGACTCTCTATCATGAAGATTATGGTGCTACTTTGAAGCACATGTGTGGCAAAGGATAGTAGCATTGTCCCTTCTCTCTTTTTCTCTCACTTTTTATTTTTTTAAATATTTTTTTGGGCCTTCTCTCTCTTTTTTATGGCCTTTCTCTTTTTTGGGGGCCTTCTCTTTTTTATGGCCTTTCTTTTTTTATTCCTCACTTGGGATAATGCTCTAGAAAATGATGATCATGACACTTCTATTTATTTACAACTCAATGATTACAAGTCGATACTAGAACAAAGTATGACTCTATATGAATGCCTCCGGCAGTGTACCAGGATATGAAATGAACCAAGAGTGACATGAATGAAAAATTATGAACGGTGGCTTTGCCACAAATACGATGTCAACTACGTGATCATGCAAAGCAATATGACAATGATGAATGTGTCATGATAAACAGAATGGTGGAAAGTTGCATGGAAATATATCTCGGAATGGCTATGGAAATGCCATAATAGGTAGGTATGGTGGCTATTTTGAGGAAGATATAAGGAGGTTTATGTGTGATAGAGCGTATCATATAACGGGGTTTGGATGCACCGGCAAAGTTTGCACCAACTCTCAATGTGAGAAAGGGCAATGCACGGTACCGAAGAGGCTAGCAAGGATGGAAGGGTGAGAGTGCGTATAATCCATGGACTCAACATTAGTCATAAAGAACTCACATACTTATTGCAAAAGTCTACAAGTCATCAAAAACCTCGGCAGTACGCGTGTCGGTGTCAAAACCGACGGATCTCGGGTAGGGGGTCCCGAACTGTGCGTCTAGGCCGGATGGTAACAGGAGACAAGGGACACGAAGTTTTACCCAGGTTTGGGCCCTCTCGATGGAGGTAAAACCCTACGTCCTGCTTGATTAATATTGATGATATGGGTAGTACAAGAGTAGATCTACCACGAGATCGAGGAGGCTAAACCCTAGAAGCTAGCCTGTGGTATGATTGTTGATGTGTATGTTGTCCTACAGACTAAAACCCTCCAGTTTATATAGACACCGGATAGGGTTAGGGTTACATGGAGTCGGTTACAATGGTAGGAGATCTTCATATCCGTATCGCCAAGCTTGCCTTCCACGCCAAGGAAAGTCCCTTCCGGACACGGGACAGAGTCTTCAATCTTGTATGTTCATAGTCAAGGAGTCCGGCTGAAGGTATAGTCCGGCTATCCGAACAGCCCCTAATCCAGGACTCCCTCAGTAGCCCCTGAACCAGGCTTCAATGACGACGATTCTGGCGCGCATATTGTGTTCGGCATTGCAAGGCGGGTTCCTCCTCCAAGTACTTCATAGAAGATTTTGAACACAAAGATAGTGCCCGGCTCTGCAAAATAAGTTTCCACATATTGCCATAGAGAGAATAATAATTACACAAATCTAATCTGCTGACGTATTCCGTAGTGTGACATCACACCACGGCCAAGCTTTTATTCGAACTGTTTTACTGCCCCATCTCAGCGCGTTATGCGAGGCGGTTTCCTTAGCACGTCTTGTTAAAGCAGAGATCGTGTCCCCTTATTCTGGGATTCTCATCAATACGGGCGTGGGTAACCCAACCGCGCCATTGATTACGACGCTTGGGAGATAAGCGAGTTTTACCAGGCTGGTGGGGACGCGTAGTCGCATCCACCCATATAAGGGGATAAGGATCCACCTTTTCACCTACGCCTTCTTCCTCCTTCACCTATCCATTCTTGCGCACTCGAGCTCCAGCGCCCAAGTCCGCACTCCCCACCTCAACCTTCTCCAGCCATGTCCGGAGCGAGAGGCAAGTGGATGGTCTCCTCCGTCACGGAGAGACATATCAAAAAGCTAAGGAAGGCCGGATACCTGTCTAACGACATCGCGTATCGGCTCCCCGAAAAGGGGCAGCTCATCCCCACCCCTAGGCCCCATGAGAGGGTGGTGTTCCTCCCCCATTTCCTCCGCGGACTGGGCTTCCCTCTCCACCCATTTGTCCAGGGGGTCATGTTCTACTACGGCCTGGATTTCCACGATCTGGCCCCGAACTTCGTCCTGAACATCTCGGCGTTCATCATCGTGTGCGAGGCCTTCCTCCGCATCCGCCCCCATTTCGGCCTATGGCTCAAGACTTTCAACGTCAAGCCGAAGGTGGTGCGCGGCAACCAGGCGGAGTGCGGAGGCGCCATGGTGGGCAAGATGGCCAACGTCCTATGGCTCGAGGGCTCCTTTGTGGAGACCCTGAAGGGGTGGCAGTCGGGGTGGTTTTACATCACCGAGCCACGCGACGCCGAATGGGTCGCACCCCCCCCCCCCGAGTTCCGGTCTGGACCCCCAACGCGGCTCACGTCCTGGAAAGAGACGGGCCTGTCGTGGGGCAAAAAAGGAGAGCTGACCGGACTCCAAACATGCGTCAAAACCCTGGTGGACAAGAAGCTCAAACTTGTCAACATAGTCCAGGTTATGCTCATCCGCTTGATCCTCCTATGCCAACAACGGGCTTTCAACCTGTGGGAGTTCGACCCGGTGCGGCACCAAACTCTGAGTAGGCTCTTCGACACGATGTACGAAGATGTCTGGAAGGTGCTTTTCAAGGGCGCCGAGGCTCCCGCATCCGCTACTGAGGATCGCGGATTCAGTGTGCAGTGTCACGCTCTCGTGGTAAGCTGTTTTGTTCCTTTTACAAGGTATCATTTTTTCATAGTTTGACTCCATGCGGGATCTAAGCTCCCTTTCCTTTGACAGGACTGGCAGGTGACGTCCGGATAGATCAACTGTCCGGCCCCTTTGCCCGAAGGCCCAGCGGACGCTCGCTTGGCGAGGCTGCTGGTTCCGGCACCCTATGTGGTGCCGGAGAAGAAGGTCAAGAAGAAGGCCACGGGGACTCGAAAGAGTGCCCGACGCCCGGAGGTGTCAGATTCATCATCCGACGAATCCAAGACGCACTCCTCCCGTGAAGACGAGGAGGAGGAAGAAGAGACCCCTCCCCTCCAGCGGGGGAAGGGAAGAAAAGGAAGGCCGCCCCAACTGGGGAGGCCGAAGGGTCCAAGAAGGGGAAAACCCTTCCTCCGGACTGCTCCACCGACGCTGACGGCGGTGGAGAGGAGTGGGCGCCTAGGGCCAAGCCCCTGGCCAAATCGCAAGTATCCAGATACTAGAGTAATTCATAGTATTCGTTTATTGCAGAACTTTCCCTCATGTCGAATATGTTTATGCGGCCCACCCAAAGACCGGCTTGACGCGTCGTCGAGCAGCTCACTGGACTCGTTGGATGTGAACTCGCTTCCGACGGCTTCCTCCCCCCGCCCTACGGACGACACCGAAGTGTTGTCCCAACAGGTTCCAAGCCGGGAGGAGGTGGTCCTGGAGGCGCCGCAAGGCGACCTCCCGGACTCCAGGAGTAAAGGGGATGAAACCCCCCGGGGCTCCAAGTCCGGCTCTAGGCCGGACACCGCTCCGGAACCTTCAGAGGTTCCAGAGTCCGGCGGGGGACCTCCTACCAAGAGGAGCAAGTCCGCCGTGCCGGTGGCCCCCGTCCAACCGGAGGCACCGGAAAATATGTTTGAGGCACTCCAAGGCGCCTCCATCGACGAGGAACATCGTGCCATTATGAGTGTGGTGGTCTAGAAGGTTCAGTCCGCCAAGAGCGAACTGACTGAAGCTTGTACTAGCCTTTTGACAGGCTTTGAGGTAAGTAAAGAATGCGTAAATAATATTACCGCATAGAGAGTAGCCCCTGATGCTCTGTTTGGCGTTCGGGAAGAAAAGCCGAATAGAGGATCAAATAAAATTCGCAGGAGTCTAACAAAAGTGAGTCAATATGCGTATGCAGGCTTCCCTGCTTGCGTCCGCCGCACTGACTGCGGAAGTGGATATGCTAAAGCAGAACCTCGAGCGGTCCGAGCAAGAGCTCGGTCGTGCCAAGAAGCAGCTCGAGTTTAATGAAGGTAAGAAATACCTTGTTTAAATATATATAAAAAAGGTGCAATTGCAAAAAATGACAGGATTATCGTGGCTATTGTATGGGCCATGTCGGAAGTGGTGACCCTTAAGCAAGCGCTGGTCGAGTCCGAGAAGAGTGCGGCCTCGGAGCGCACTGAGCGGGAGAAGTATGAGGCCGAGGTTGGCAAGGTGTGGCAAGAGCTCCAGGCTCTCATGGAAAAACATGAGAGTTTGGAGCTTGACTCAAAGATGCGAGCGTCCGAACTCGCGATGGCTATTAAAAATGCCAAGTCTGCCAAGGCTGAATCCCAGAAGACCCTCCAGGAGTTGGATGAGGTGAAGAAGATAGCGGCGGGTAAGGCATTCTTTATGCAAGGCAAGCACATAAACGTGAGTTACTTGTTACTGTAACATCCCAAATTTTCAATTTGAAATGTTATACATTAGAGCATCATGCATATCATATTTTATTTTGCATTTTGGTTGATCCTAGAAATTCTACGCAACTCAATGACCCACGGAGAGAGTTGGGGATTTCGTTATTTTCATATTTGAGTTTTCTCAAATTTTGAGAATAGGATCATTTGATTTTATTTATTTTATCATCAATTATTTCTATTACAAAAATATGAGAGAGGGAATAAAATGACTTTCCAAAAATAAAGAAATATTGAGGATTTAATAATAAAATCAAATAAGATTTTATTTCGGAGTTTTTTGTTGTTTTATTTGAATTTAGGAAAAAACTGCATTTTTCATAATTGCATTTAGGTCCCAAATAAATGTTCACCTTGTGCGGCTTGATTTTAGAAGCCCGTGAAAATATATTTCGGAATTTTTGGAGTCCATTTAGTATTTCTTTTTATTTTTCTTCCGATCGGAATAAAAAAAAATACGAACTGACTTAACGGGCCGTGTTCGACCTGGACACCGACCCGGGAGGCCTTCATAAGCCGAGGCCCGGCCCCGGGGGGGGGGGAACCCTAAGCGCCCCAAACCCTAGCCGTCGCCTTAAGCTGCCGCCGCCCTAGCCGCCGCTGCCGCCGCCGTGCAGCCGCCGTCGTCCGCCGCCGCCGGATCCCGCCGCCGAGGTTCGTTGCGCCTCGTTTTCTGTGCCATCATAAAAAAAAGAGAAAAAAAGTTCGGCGTTCATCATTTTTCTTTTTCTCGGATTAAATCCATGATTTTTCTGATCGCGATTCCTGATCCGATTTTCGTTTTAGTTTAACTTTTCGCTCGTTTATCGGAATCAGGCGATTCAAGCGCCTAGAGTTTTGTCTCGAAACCCTCTATCCGAATAACCAACTTAAACAAGATTTTGCTACAGTAAAATTTGCCCTAGATCCAGATTACTAGAACGAAGTTGTTTTCTTTCGCCGTTGGATTTTCGTTGCTTCGTTCGATTTGATTCTTTTTGCCAACTGGAGTTCTTAAGATGAACCTTCTGGTTAGATCTCTTATTTGAGTTTTACCTATGCATTAGATAAGTACTTATTGTATGCTTGTTTGTTTGTCTGTGATAGAATACCCGGAGTGCGCCGCTTGTTACTTCGAATCGTTAGGTTTCGCGGATCATCAGCAAGGCAAGTAACACTTTGATCATACCTTTTCTACTACCCAGTTTTATTGCATTAGATCAATCCTCACACATTGCATGATTAGGATCTAATTAAATTGTGGGATGGGAAGTAGATGAGGTAGTACCTATTACCCGTTATTATCAAACCTTTGGGAGTTACTTCTACGTTTGCTTATTATGCCATGCTATGCTAGTAGACGTGGATTGGGTGAGTGATATCCATGACAGATGTGAGATTGTTAATTAATGGTTTATCTAAGGTGGCAACTTAAACACACATCTGGGTGGATTGACGCACCTGGGTATTCCAGGAGTTGCCTATTTTCTTTTGGACCGCCACCCAGGCTCAAAGGGATCATGAGACTATTCATACTAGAAACTTCCGTGTGCAGCCACAAGCTATTATGGGCTCTAGCATAGTTGACTAAGTTGTGCGAACTCTTACAGTGGTAGACAAGCAGATGTAGGGGATGTAGGTGGTACGGTCTACCCGATCATAAGGTGCTAGCGCTTCTGAAAGACTATGTCTCGGTCATCCGTCTTCTCAAACACCATGTAGTGCGAGAAACCAAACGGAGGCGATCGAGTCTTGTGGGGAAAAGTGCGCAAACCTCTGCAGAGTGTAATAAACTAATCATGATTAGTCGTGTCCCCGGTTATGGACATCTTGAGTATCTAGTACCTGGATTATCATGTGAATCTCAACATGTTACTCTAAATTAATTTTGTTGGGTTTTGTTTAATGATGATGCTTAATTGGGATTGAGAATGTTGTCAACCATTCTCAATGTTTAACAACTACCATGATAGTAATTAAATTTTATTCCTTTGAAGTAGGGAAAAATTGGCTTTACGCAAAACTGTAACCATAGAGCTTTCCACCAGCCCAATATGCATGTAGTATAGTTGTTTCATCCCATTACTCTCTATGTGTTACCTTGCCAGCATATTCCATTTGCTGACCCGTTTTCGGGCTGCAACGTTAATGTTGCAGACTTTTCAGACGATGATTAAGGAGTTTTTAGGTCATGGTTCTATACTCAGTGATGCCGTTGGAGTTGATGGACTCACTTATCTTCCAAGCCTTCCGCTGTTATCGTTATTAGATGGCCTTAAGCCATATTTATTGTAATAAGTTCTCTTTTGAGACACTCGATGTAATAAGTGTGTGATTGCTACTCTGCTATAAATCCTCCGAGTACTGTGTGGTGTCAGCATTACTGATCCAGGGATGACACCGGAGCACAGAGATCAGACCATTTGAGGTCTGGTCGCTACAGAGATGGTATCAGAGCACACGCTGACTGTAGGACACGACCACTAAGCTAAAGACCTAGATCCCTATTCACTCTCTTCTCTTCTGACTTCTCATCTTTTCTACTCTTTAGGATGGCGGATGCAAGGAACAAGTTCACGCAACCAGATGAAGATACACCCTTTGGACGACACGTGAAGGAAGTCACTAGATTCCTGAACATAGGAGTACCAAGCTTCACAGGAACCTACAACGCCACTTTACCTGAAGAAGAGTGCTGGATGATTCAAGTTCAAGTTCCAGGAAGGACGTTCATGCCAGTCACTGAGCCCATAGAGTTTTCTTTTGATGCACCAACTTGGAGTCTAGGAAAGAGCATGCCAGCTCACATCGCCATGGGACGCATTGGAGAACTCTACCGCAAGGATCTCAAGGATACTATCTACCAGATTTGTGGGCGTCGAGATGAACACTGGGAGATGATCAGTACCAGGAAGGATAGATCAATCGCAGCTTTTATCCAGGAGTTAAACCAGCACATTCGACGATAGGAGAACCAGATGTGCACCGACATGATAGATCTGAAGAAGGCTAAGACTAGAATCAAGGAACTGGAGGAAGAACTCAAGGCTACACGTGAAGATTATGAAGAGGAAATTGAAGTATTGGTGGAGAAGAATGACGACCTGATCAAGAAGATTGGAATATTTATGGGAGGCCCTACGCCAGTAGAGGAAGACGAAGAACCCAAGGAGATTAGCCCGGAAGACTACATCATCATCGACGACACCGATTCGGAGCCGGATAGTAGTGATGATGACTATGTTGATGAAGCTGGAGTAGATATCATGGAGTCTGCAACCGAAGAATATTTCTAGTAGACCACCTTATCAGTAGTAGTAGTCCACCATGTAAATAAAGTAGTCCGAGCACTTTTGCGATAGATAGATCAATTGTATGCCCTTGTTTGATTGAATGAAGTGAATTGTTTGCTTTTGCCTCATGTGCATATGGGTAGTGTTTTCTCTTTAGACCCCCTCTATTCTTATATCTCATCTTTTCTAAACCATCAGATGCCTCCGAGACGTGACCCCGGATTTGCCTTCCCACTTGAGCTCACCCAGTTGATCCAGCAGCAGAACACATTGATGCAGTTGCTAGTCCAGAATCAGAATCAGGGGAACAACAACAACAACTCACCACCACCACCACCTGTTGACCACTTAGCCCATTTTCTTAGGCTGAATCCGCCGGTGTTTTCTAGTAGCACCGAGCCGATAGTAGCTGATGATTGGCTCCGCAAGACAGCTCGGGAGTAGACCACAGCAGGATGCACAGATGCGGAGAAGGTGAAGTTTGCCGCACATCAGCTAGAAGGACCCGCATCATCATGGTGGGAGAATTTCACAGCCACTTTCCCAGTCGACACTGTCACATGGGACCAGTTTCAGCAAGCTTTTCGTACTGCCCATGTTTCAGCAGGAGCTATGGCCATGAAGAAGTGTGAGTTTCGCAACTTGCGCCAAGGAGGACGGACAGTTGGCCAGTATGTGGAGGAATTTAGTAAGTTAGCACGTTATGCCCCAGATGACATCGCTACGGATGCAGCTAAGCAAGAGAAGTTTCTGGAAGGACTGAATGATGAGTGGAGCATGCAGTTGATGGTAGCAACTTTCAACAACTACCAGGAGTTGGTAGATCGTGCTCTTATGATTGAAGGGAAGCAGCAGTAGATTGAGAACCGCAAGAGGAAGTATGGACAAGGAAAGTACAATTCAGGAGCTCAGCAGAAGTCACGTTTTACCCCTAGACCGGGAGGACATTTTCAGCGTACCCATGGAGGAGGTAGCTCGCACAATCACAATGGCACCAAGAATGGTAATGGCAATGGAGGAAGCAATGGCCAGAACTGCACCAACCCATCAACCCCAGCCAAGAAGGACCTAAGCCAAGTCACTTGTTTTAAGTGTCAGAAGACCGGACATTATGCCAATGAATGTCCTGAAGGCCATAATGGCAACGGAAGTTCTGGGAAGAAGTCGAAACCTTTTAACAGGGGACAGGTGAACCACGTTAGCGTGGAGGAGGTTGAAGCTCAGCCCGATGCAGTAATAGGTAAGTTTTTGGTTAAGTCATTTACTGCACTCGTTCTTTTTGATACTAGCGCATCGCATTCATACATCTCAAGGGGATATGTGGATAAGTATAACCTATCAACCCAAGCCCTTAGGTCACCCATGTTAGTAACCTTGCCCGGAGCAGAGTATGTGGCTAGTCTATGGTGTGATCGGTTACCATTAAGGATTGGTAACTATGTTTTTCCCTCAGACCTAATAGTATTGGAATCCCAAGGATTGGATATGATATTAGGCATGGATTGGTTATCAAAGTATGAAGGGAATATTGAATGTGCTAGTAAGTCAATTTTGATTACCACCCCAGAAGGGAGAAGGATCAAGTATGTATCCCAGCATGTGTCAAAGAGGACTCAAGTAAATTGCTTAACAGGAGTTGTGCAGGAGGAAGTACTAGTGGTAAGGGATTTCCCTGATGTATTTCCAGAGGAGTTGCCAGGCATGCCACCGGATAGAGATATTGAGTTTTTGATTGAGCTATTGCCAGGCACAGGGCCAATATCAAAGAGACCATATAGGATGCCAGCAAAGGATTTGGTGGAAATTAAGAAGCAGATTAAGGAGTTACTGGATAAAGGAAATATTTGCCCAAGTTCTTTGCCTTGGGGATCGCCAGTACTTCTGGTGGAGAAGAAAGATGGATCGTTAAGGATGGTTGTTGATTATCGAGATTGAATGAAGTAACAATAAAGAACAAGTACCCACTACCAATGATCAACGATCTGTTTGATCGATTGCAAGGAGCTAAGGTATTTTCCAAGATCGATCTGCAATCAGGATACCACCAGTTGAAGATTCGAGAACAGGATATTCCGAAGACAACTTTTACTACCATGTATGGGCTGTATGAGTACACTGTTATGTCATTTGGTCTGACTAACGCACCTGCCTATTTTATGAACATGATGAACAAAGTGTTTATGGAGTTTTTGGATAAGTTCATCATAGTGTTCATTGATGATATCTTGGTTTATTCGAAGAATGAAGAGGAGCATAAGGAGCATTTGCGTTTGGTACTTGGAAAGCTCAGAGAACATCAATTGTATGCCAAGTTCAGCAAATGTGAGTTTTGGTTGAAGGAAGTAGGATTCCTCGGACATGTTATATCTGGAGAAGGTATAGCAGTAGATCCCGCTAAAGTTGAAACTGTGACCAAGTGGGAAGCCCCAACAACAGTTGGAGAGATCCGGAGTTTTTTTGGACTCGCAGGATACTACCGGAGATTTATTGAGAATTTCTCAAAGATTGCGAAGCCTATGACTGAGTTGTTGAAGAAAGATACCAAGTTCATATGGACAGAGGAATGTGAGGCTAGTTTCCAGGAGTTGAAGAAACGTTTGGTTACCTCACCAGTGTTGATTTTGCCAGACCAGACCAAAGATTATGAGGTGTATTGTGACGCTTCACGTCGAGGACTTCGAGCAGTGCTTATGCAGGAAGGGAGAGTTGTTTCATATGCCTCAAGACAACTGAAACCTCATGAGTTGAATTATTCCACGCATGATTTGGAGTTAGCAGCCATAGTGCATGCATTGAAGACATGGAGACATTTTCTCATTGGAAATCATTGTGAGGTGTACACGGATCATAAGAGTTTGAAGTACATTTTCACCCAGAAGGAGTTAAATCTCAGACAAAGGAGATGGTTGGAGCTTATCAAGGATTATGATATGAAATTGCATTATCATCCTGGAAAGGCTAATGTAGTAGTAGACGCATTAAGCCGTAAGAGCCATGTCAATACGTTAATGATGGGATAAATACCAAGGGAGTTAGCCGAAAATCTTCGTGAACTATGTTTGGAAATAGTTCCGAGAGGTTATGTAGCAGCATTGGAGATTCAGTCAACTTTGATGGATAAAATCAGGGAAGCTTAGAAAGCTGACAAAGAGATTGCCGCTATAAAGGAGAAACTAAGCAAAGGAAAAGCTAAAGGATTTCGTGAGGATGAGCACGACACCCTATGGTTTGAAGACCGTGTTTACGTGCCCAATGACCCGGAGATCAGGAAGTTGATTTTGCAAGAGGCACACGATTCACCATATTCAATTCACCCAGGAAATAACAAGATCTATCTGGATTTGAAAGATATTTTCTGGTGGACCGGAATGAAGAAGGATATTGCGGAGTATGTAGTAGTTTGTGATGTATGCCAGAGAGTAAAGGCAGAGCATCAGAAGCCAGCAGGATTGTTACAACCATTGCTGATACCCGAATGGAAGTGGGAAAAGTTAGGCATGGATTTTATCACGGGATTGCCCAGGACTCGTTCAGGCTATGACTCGATTTGGGTTGTGGTTGATCGATTGACGAAAGTAGCTCATTTCATCCCAGTAAAGACCACTTATACCAGTGCTAAGTTGGCAAAGATATACATGACCAGGATCGTATGTCTGCATGGAGTTCCAAGGAGTATCGTATCGGATAGAGGAACCCAGTTTACCTCAAAGTTCTGGAAGCAGTTGCACGAAACTTTGGGAACCAGGTTAGAATTCAGTATAGCTTTTCATCCACAGACAGATGGACAGACCGAGAGAGTCAATCAGATTTTGGACGATATGCTGAGAGCTTGTGCGCTAGATTATGGATCTAGTTGGGACGATAATTTGCCATATGCAGAGTTCTCTTAAAACAACAGTTACCAAACCAGTTTAAAGATGGCCCCTTTCGAAGCTTTGTACGGAAGGAGGTGCAGGACACCGCTGTCGTGGGACGAAGTTGGAGACCGCCAGTTGTTTGGACCTGACTTGATTAAAGAGTCTGAACAGAAGGTGAAGTTGATTCGCGATAGGCTCAAGGTAGCCCAGTCCATACAGAAGAGTTATGCGGATTCTAAACGCAAGGAGACAGTTTATGAAGTTGGAGATAGAGCTTATCTTCGAGTATCTCCACTTCGAGGAACAAAGCGTTTTGGAGTTAAAGGGAAGTTAGCGCCATGATTTGTAGGACCATATCGAGTTTTGGAGCGTATGGGAGAAGTGGCCTACAAGTTGGAATTGCCCGAAGGATTGTCAGGAGTACATGATGTGTTCCACGTTTCTCAGTTAAAGAAATATCACGCGGAGATGGCTGACATACCGTTGAGAGATACAGTGCCTTTGGAAACTATTCAGTTGGATAACGATTTGACCTACGAGGAGCAACCAATTAAGATTCTTGAGTTTGCCAGCCGAGTTACTCGCAGCAAGGTTATTAAGTTTTGCAAAGTTCAGTGGAGCCACCACACGGAGGATGAAGCCACCTGGGAGTGAGAGGAAGATTTGCTCAAAGACCACCCTCACCTATTTTCTAGCCAACCCGAATCTCGAGGGCGAGATTCATATTAAGGGGGGTAGGCTTGTAACATCCCAAATTTTCAATTTGGAATGTTATACATTAGAGCATCATGCATATCATATTTTATTTTGCATTTTGGTTGATCCTAGAAATTCTACGCAAGTCAATGACCCACGGAGAGAGTTGGGGATTTCGTTATTTTCATATTTGAGTTTTCTCAAATTTTGAGAATAGGATCATTTGATTTTATTTATTTTATCATCAATTATTTCTATTACAAAAATATGAGAGAGGGAATAAAATGACATTCCCAAAATAAAGAAATATTGAGGATTTAATAATAAAATCAAATAAGATTTTATTTCAGAGTTTTTCGGTGTTTTATTTGAATTTAGGAAAAAAGTGCGTTTTTCAAAATTGCATTTAGGTCCCAAATAAATATTTACCTTGTGCGGCTTGATTTTATGTTTATGTAGCCCACCCAAAGACCGGCTCGACGCGTCGTCGAGCAGCTCACTGGACTCGTCGGATGTGAACTCACTTCCGACGGCTTCCTCCCCCCGCCCTACGGACGACACCGAAGTGTTGTCCCAACAGGTTCCAAGCCGGGAGGAGGTGGTCCTGGAGGCGCCACAAGGCGACCTCCCGGACTCCAGGAGTAAAGGGGATGAAACCCCCCGGGGCTCCAAGTCCGGCTCTAGGCCGGACACCGCTCCGGAACCTTCAGAGGTTCCAGAGTCCGGCGGGGGACCTCCTTCCAAGAGGAGCAAGTCCGCCGTGCCGGTGGCCCCCGTCCAATCAGACGTGCCGGACAATATGTTGGAGGCGCTCCAAGGCGCCTCCATCGATGAGGAACACCGTGCCATTATGAGTGCGGTGGTCTAGAAGGTTTAGTCCGCCAAGAGCGGACTGACTGAAGCTTGTACTAGCCTTTTGACAGGCTTTGAGGTAAGTAAAGAATGTGTAAATAATATTACTGCATAGACAGTAGCCCCTGATGCCCTGTTTGGCATTTGGGAAGAAAAGCCGAATAGAGGATCAAATAAAATTCGCAGGAGTCTAACAAAAGTGAGTTAATATGCGTATGTAGGCTTCCCTGCTTGCGTCCGCCGCATTGACTGCGGAAGTGGACACGCTAAAGCAGAACCTCGAGCGGTCCGAGCAAGAGCTCGGTCGTGCGAAGAAGCAGCTCGAGGACAATGAAGGTAAGAAATACCTTGTTTAAATATATATATATAAAAGGTGCAATTGCAAAAAATGACAGGATTATCGTGGCTATTGTATGGGCCATGTCAGAAGTGGTAACCCTTAAGCAAGCGCTGGTTGAGGCCGAGAAGAGTGCAGCCTCAGAGCACACCGAGCGGGAGAAGTATGAGGCCGAGGTTGGCAAGGTGCAGCAAGAGCTCCAGGCTCTCATGGAAAAACATGAGAGTTTGGAGCTTGACTCAAAGACGCGAGCGTCCGTGCTCGCGGTGGCTATTAAAAATGCCAAGTCTGCCAAGGCCGAATCCCAGAAGACCCTCCAGGAGTTGGATGAGGTGAAGAAGATAGCAGCGGGTAAGGCATTCTTTATGCAAAGCAAACACATAAACGTGAGTTACTTGTTACTATAACATCCCAAATTTTCAATTTGGAATGTTATACATTAGAGCATCATGCATATCATATTTTATTTTGCATTTTGGTTGATCCTAGAAATTCTACGCAACTCAATGACCCACAGAGAGAGTTGGGGATTTTGTTATTTTCATATTTGAGTTTTCTCAAATTTTGAGAATAGGATCATTTGATTTTATTTATTTTATCATCAATTATTTCTATTACAAAAATATGAGAGAGGGAATAAAATGACTTTCCCAAAATAAATAAATATTGAGGATTTAATAATAAAATCAAATATGATTTTATTTCGGAGTTTTTCGGTGTTTTATTTGAATTTAGGAAAAAAGTGCATTTTTCAAAATTGCATTTAGGTCCCAAATAAATGTTCACCTTGTGCGGCTTGATTTCAGAAGCCCGTGAAAATTTATTTCGGAATTTTTGGAGTCCATTTAGTATTTCTTTTTATTTTTATTCCGAGCGGAATAAAAAAATGCGAACCGACTTAACGGGCCATGTCCAACCAGGACACCGACCCGGGAGAACTTTATAAGCCGAGGCCCGGCCCCCGGGGGGGGGGGGGGCGTGACCCTAAGCGCCCCAAACCCTAGCCGCCGCCTTAAGCTGCCGCCGCCCTAGCCGCCGCCGCCGTGCCGCCGCCGTCGTCTGCCGCCGAGGTTCGTCGCGCCGCGTTTTCCGTGCCGTCGTAAAATAGAAGTGAAAAAAATTCCGCGTTCGTCGTTTTTCTTTTGCTCGCGATTTTTCTGATCGCGATTCCTGATCCGATTTTCGTTTTAGTTTAACTTTTTGCTCGTTTATCAGAATCAGGCGATTCAAGCGCCTAGAGTTTCGTCTCGAAACCCTCTATCCGAATAACCAACTTAAACAAGATTTTGCTACTGTAAAATTTGCCCTAGATCCAGATTACTAGAACGAAGTTGTTTTCTTTCGCTGTTGGATTTTCGTTGCTTTGTTCGATTTGATTCTTTTTGCCAACCGGAGTTCTTAAGATGAACCTTCTGGTTAGATCTCTTATTTGAGTTTTACCTGTGCATTAGATAAGTACTTATTGTATGCTTGTTTGTTTGTCTGTGATAGAATACCCGGAGTGCGCCGCTTGTTACTTCGAATCGTTAGGTTTCGCGGATCATCAGCAAGGCAAGTAACACTTTGATCATACCTTTTCTACTACCCAGTTTTATTGCATTAGATCAATCCTCACACATTGCATGATTAGGATCTAGTTAAATTGTGGGATGGGAAGTAGATGAGGTAGTACCTATTACCTGTTATTATGAAACCTTTGGGAGTTACTTCTACGTTTGCTTATTATGCCATGCTATGCTAGTAGACGTGGATTGGGTGAGTGATATCCATGACAGATGTGAGATTGTTAATTAATGGTTTATCTAAGGTGGCAACCTAAACACACATCTGGGTGGATTGAGGCACCTGGGTATTCCAGGACTTGCCTGTTTTCTTTTGGACCGCCACCCAGGCTCAAAGGGATCATGAGACTATTCATACTACAAACTTCTGTGTGCAGCCACAAGCTATTATGGGCTCTAGCATAGTTGACTAAGTTGTGCGAACTCTTATAGTGGTAGACTAGCAGATGTAGGGGATGTAGGTGGTATGGTCTACCCGATCGTAAATTGCTAGCGCTTATGAAAGACTATGTCTCGGTCATCCGTCTTCTCAAACACCATGTAGTGCGAGAAACCAAACGGAGGCGATCGAATCTTGTGGGGAAAAGTGCGCAAACCTCTGCAGAGTGTAATAAACTAATCATGATTAGATGTGTCCCCGGTTATGGACATCTTGAGTATCTAGTACCTGGATTATCATGTGAATCTCAACATGTTACTCTAAATTAATTTTGTTGGGTTTTGTTTAATGATGATGCTTAATTGGGATTGAGAATGCTGTTAACCATTCTCAATGTTCAACAACTACCATGATAGTAATTAAATTTTATTCCTTTGAAATAGGGAAAAATTGGCTTTACGCAAAACTGTAACCATATAGCTTTCCACCAGCCCAATATGCATGTAGTATAGCTGTTTCATTCCATTACTCTCTATGTGTTACCTTGCCAGCATATTCCATGTGCTGACCCATTTTCGGGCTGCAACGTTAATGTTGCAGACTTTTCAGACGATGATTAAGGAGTTTTTAGGTCGTGGTTCTATACTCAGTGATGCCGTTGGAGTTGATGGACTCACTTATCTTCCAAGCCTTCCGTTGTTATCGTTATTAGATGGCCTTAAGCCATATTTATTGTAATAAGTTCTCTTTTGAGAAACTCGATGTAATAAGTGTGTGATTGCTACTCTGCTATAAATCCTCCGAGTATTGTGTGGTGTCAGCATTACTGATCCAGGGATGACACCGGAGCACAGAGATCAGACCGTTTGAGGTCTGGTCGCTACAGTTACTTACCCGAATCCAGAGCTCTCCAGGAGCGTTCACAGATCTTCCCCGGAGTGTGTCCGATGCTGCCGCATTCTATTGAGCCAAGGAGGGCAGCTCGACGGAGAAGGTGTTCTGGTCTCAGTACGCTGAGGCCGGACACCCCGTGCCCCTGAGCGACCAGCTGAAGCAACTTGGCGAGCTCCACAAGGCGGTGGAATAGGCCATGAAGGGCCTCATTGTTCGGCTATGGCCTAGAGGGGCACTGCCTGGGAGCTATTTTGGGCTGGTGCAGCGGCTGGTGGAGGCATGTCCAAGGGTTGAAGTCATCAAGCGCTCCGTCTGCATTGAGGGTGCCCGTAGGCCCCTTGCCCGTGCTAAGGTGCACTGGGGCAAGATGGATGCTGAGAAGCTTGTGGAGGACGGGCCACCGCCGGGGAAAGAGCATCGCAAGCCCGAGAATTACTATAAGGATGTTCTGAAGGGTGCCCGCCTTGTGGCGGATGAATGTTCTAGGGATGTAAATTTTGAGTGAAACTTGCTCGTTTTGTCCTGTGCGCTGAAAACTTGTTTATATGCGCTATGCAATGCTGTTGGAATTTAAAATATTACCTTCTGTGCGGCTATTTATCAATTCTGAGAGATGGCGAGTCGTCGGCTTCTGCCCCCTGCCGCTAGTGCTAGGGTGTTCGGGGATAAACCTGATCGCTCTTTTTCCCATGTTTGGGTCCTTCGAGGGAGGCGCTTAGCCCAACGAACAAGGCAATCGGACTATAATGCGTGAACACTCTCACTTAGCCATAGAATTCTATAATTTTAAATTTCGGCGAAGCCCCTGGTATTCGAAAGACCGAGTTCAGGGCGCTATCCACGCCTTGACCGGACAAAGCCGGCTCCTCGCCCTAAGCGGCATAAGTCTTTAGGGACTCGAAAAAACCTCTCGAACAGTGACCAGCTCTCGCTTCATCATGACAGTCAGTTTTAGCTTTCTCCACTGAGGTGCTCGACCCAGCTCAACAGGGCACAATCGCAGTGGTTCTCCTAGTTCTACCTTAGCCGATATAGCGGAACGTAAGGCACCAAAACATAGGAGCCGGGCAAACCCAACTATTCACCCAAGACATGATTCGGAGCCGATGCATATAATGCTATAAGTTCGGGGTGCCGCACTTGTTAAAGTGTTCAGACTTCTCACACCATATTGAGGGGTACTAAAGCCCCTGGCGTATTTTGGCCGTACCAACGTGTACGGGTGCAACATGTCGTTAAGGAACATATATAAAGAAAAAAGGTAATGCAAAAATAGACGAAAGCTATGCATTGTTTATTAAAAAGGGCTGCGATCAAAGCAGAACGATACAAATAATGCGATAAGTGGAAGGTTGGACTAGTTAACATGTCCGTTCCAGGGGCAAGCTACAGAATAGTATGCAGAACGGGTATACTGCTCGTGATAGAGACCACCTGGGAGTTCTGTAGTGCGGCATGGCTTGTCTGCTTCCCTGGTTCTTGCACGTTTGTGCGGCAACATAACTGCCGAACAGGCCTTCTGAAGGATGAAGTCCTAAAAGTAAGAGAAAATTATAAAATCGGTAGCCCCTGGTACGGTTTAAGCCGTGTTTTGGGCGTGCCGTGATGGTGCCCCTCCCCCTGTGCCCATGGTATCTCTAGAGCGTAGTTATGTACGCGAAGTACTAGCGTCGCCTTTTTGCGAGGGTTGGGGTTGGGGCCGCATTGCTACGCCTGCTCAGATCATGCCAAGCGGTCTTGTTGTAGGTTACTCCGGGCGTGCTTGACGGTGTCCGGTCGTTTAGTGGCCAGACTGGAGAACTGCCTGGAGAGGCTGCTTTGCACTTCCGCTGCAAGGGCCGCTGTGTGCTCCTCCGTTCGGAGGGAGCGTTCGGTGTTTCCATTGACCGTAATTACTCCTCGAGGGCCTGGCATCTTGAGCTTAAGGTATGTGTAATGCGGTACCGCATTGAACTTAGCAAATGCGGTTCGCCCGAGCAGTGCGTGATAGCCACTGCGAAACGGGACTATGTCGAAGATTAACTCCTCGCTTCAGAAATTATCCGGAGATCCGAAGACCACTTCAAGTGTGACTGAGCCTGTACAGTTGGCCCCTACACCTAGTATTACGCCTTTAAAGGTCGTTTTGGTGGGCTTAATCCTCGAGGGATCTATGCCCATTTTCCACACTGTATCCTGGTAAAGCAGGTTCAGGCTGCTGCCGCCGTCCATAAGGACTCTAGTGAGATGAAATCCATCAATAATTGGGTCTAGAACCAATGCGGTGAATCCGCCATCACGGATGCTAGTGGGATGGTCCCTTCGATCAAAGGTGATCGGCCAGGAGGACCATGGGTTGAACTTTGGGGCGACTGGCTCTACCGTGTATACGTCCCTTAACGCACGCTTCCGCTCCCTTTTGGGGACATGGGTTGCGTATATCATGTTCACCGTCCGCACTTGTGGGGGAAAACCCTTCTGTCCACTGTTGTTCGGCGGCCGGGGATCCTCGTCGTCATCGCTATGCAGCCCCTTGTCTTCATTTTCGGTGTTTAACTTGCCTGCCTGCTTGAACACCCAACAATCCCTGTTGGTGTAATTGGCTGGCTTTTCGGGGGTGCCATGTATCTAGCACAAGCGGTCGAGTATTCGGTCCAAACTAGACGGGCCCCTAGGATTCCTTTTGAATGGCTTTTTCCGCTGACCGGATTTAGAGCCTCTGAATCTGGCATTAACTGCCGTATCCTCAGCATTGTCGCCATTAATGCGGTGATTCTGCTTGTTGCGACGTGACCTGCCACTACTGTCCCTGGTGTCTGAATTACCAGGGTTCTTGGTCATATTGTTGCTACGAGCAAGCCAGCTGTCTTCTCCCGCGCAAAAGCGGGTCATGAGTGTCGTGAGTGCTGCCATAGATTTCGGCTTTTCCTGTCCAAGGTGCCGGGCCAGCCACTCGTCACGGATATTGTGTTTGAAGGCTGCTAGGGCCTCAGCGTCCGGACAGTCGACTATTTGATCTTTCTTTGTTAGGAACCGTGTCCAGAATTGCCTGGCCGATTCCTTTGGCTGCTGAATTACGTGACTTAGGTCATCGGCGTCTGGGGGTCGCACGTAAGTGCCCTGGAAATTGTCGAGGAATATGGCTTCCAGGTCTTCCCAACAACTGATTGATCCTGTTGGCAAGCTGTTAAGCCAATGCCGAGCTGGTCCTTTAAGCTTGAGTGGGAGGTATTTGATGGCGCGGTAATCATCGCCGCAGGCCATGTGGATATGAAGGAGATAATCCTCAATCCATACCGCAGGATCTGTTGTGCCATCATATGATTCAATTTTTACGGGTTTGAAACCCTCGGGGATTTGATGATCCATTATTTCATCTGTAAAGCAGAGTGGGTGTGCGGCACCTCTATACTAGGCTATATCGTGACGTAGCTCCAATGATCCTTGTCTACTGTGTTCGGCTCCGCCGAATTTGTGGCCGGCGTGACGGTTACCGTCTCGAGCCGTGGGGCGCCCACGCGATCCATAGATCGATCTTGTTTGCCTTACCTTGTCCTCCAACATGTCTCGTAAGTCCGGCGCATATTCCCGTGCCTTGGTACGGGGTGCGGCTTGAGTGGACGGCTGAGAGGCCTCTCTATCGCGACCACGAGGTGGCCGGTCGGCCGCATCAAGTGCTTCCTCCTCTAATCGGGGTAGCAACCTACGCTTTGGGTCGCTCTTGGAGGGGCGTTCGAGTTTATGCTCTTCAGCCGCAAGGACTTCAGTCCATCTGTCGACTAGCAAATCGTGATCAGCTCTAAGCTGTTGCTGTTTTTTCTTGAGGCTTCTTGCCGTGGCCATAAGCCTGTGTTGAAAATGCTTTTGCTCGACGGGATCCTCTGGCACGACGAATTCGTCGTCGTCGAGGCTTGCCTCGTCTTCGGAGGGAGGCATATAATTATCGTCCTCGACCTCTCTGTCTGCCGCTCTCTCATGAGGGCTGGTTTCTCCATCCTCCTGTGCTAAATCTTGCTGGAGGGGGTTTTCTTCGGCGCTTTCCGGAGTATTATTATCTCCTGTGCTGGAATCACCGTGTTTGTTTTGGTGGGATTTTGAGCGGCGCCGCTGACGCCGGTGCTTAGGCTGTTTCCTGGAGGGGTCATCCTCCGCTATTCCATCGCCATCTCCCTCTTTTGGGGTGTCCACTATGTATATGTCATACGATGAGGTGGCTTTCTAGGGCCTAGTAGGAGGTGGTTCTTCATCATCTCCTTCATCGGCGTCCATACCGTCGATGTCCTCGGAGTCGAAGTCGAGCATGTCGGTTAAGTCGTCGATAGTGGCTATAAAGTTGGTGGTGGGTGGGCTTTGAATTTCTTCATCGTCCGTACCCCAACCTTGTTGATCGTAGTCCGGCCAGGGCTCTCCTGATAAAGAGAGAGACTTCAGTGACTTTAGGATATCGCCGAAAGGTGAGTGCTGAAAGATGTCCGCGGCAGTGAACTCCATGATCGGCACCCAATCGGATTCGATCAGTAGGGGCGCGGAGGATTCGGAGTCCGGTGAGGAGTCCGGCTCCCTGGAGTCATGAGTCTCACAGAGTACGGGGCTGGTGCTTGGCTCAATCGTCGTTGGGGTCGCAGCCGCCGAGGTGGCGTCCAACCGCCCATCCTCGATCGACGCAGTTGGCTCTGAATTAAGAGTCGGAGCCGATGCGGGTGCGGCCTCCAGGGCACTGTTCGGTGGTAGAGCTAGATCATGCTCATGGTGACAGTGCGGCGCGCTCGGCAGTGGCTCGAATCCGTCGAAGATCAAGTCCCCGCGGATGTTCGCCATGTAGTTAAAACTTCCAAATCTGACCTGACGGCCAGGGGCGTAGCTTTCGATCTGCTCCAGACGGCCAAGCGAATTGGCCCGCAATGCGAAGCCGCCGAAGACGAAGATCTGTCCGGGGAGGAAGGTCTCACCCTGGACTGCATCGCTATCAATGATCATAGGAGCCATCAAGCCTGACGGCGACGACACAGAGGAACTCTCAATGAAAGCACCAATGTCGGTGTCAAAACTGGCAGATCTCGGGTAGGGGGTCCTAAACTGTGCGTCTAGGCCGGATGGTAACAGGAGACAAGGGACACGAAGTTTTACCCAGGTTCGGGCCCTCTAGATGGAGGTAAAACCCTATGTCCTGCTTGATTAATATTGATGATATGGGTAGTACAAGAGTAGATCTACCACGAGATCGAGGAGGCTAAACCCTAGAAGCTAGCCTGTGGTATGATTGTTGATGTGTATGTTGTCCTACGGACTAAAACCCTCCGGTTTATATAGACACCGGATAGGGTTAGGGTTACATGGAGTCGGTTACAATGGTAGGAGATCTTCATATCCGTATCGCCAAGCTTGCCTTCCACACCAAGGAAAGTCCCTTCCGGACACGGGACGGAGTCTTCAATCTTGTATCTTCATAGTCCAGGAGTCCGGCTGAAGGTATAGTCCGGCTATCTGAACACCCCCTAATCCAGGACTCCCTCAATGCGCATGCTCCTAGGGGGATAGATTGGTAGGAAAAGACCATCGCTCGTCCCCGACCGCCACTCATAAGGAAGACAATCAAATAAAACCTCATGTTTCAAATTTGTTACATAACGTTTACCATACTGGCATGCTACGGGACTTGAAAACTTCAACACAAGTATTTCTCAATTTCACAACTACTCAACTAGCACGACTTTGATATTATTACCTCCATATCTCAAAACAATCATCAAGCATCAAACTTCTCTTAGTATTCCGAACACTCATAAGAAAATTTTACTAATCTTGAATACCTAGCATATTAAGATGTTAAGCAAATTACCATGCTATTTAAGACTCTCAAAATAATATAAGTGAAGCATGAGAGTTCATCTATTTCTTCAAAATAAAACTACCACCATTCTCTAAAAGATATAAGTGAAGCACTAGAGCAAATGACAAACTACTCCGAAAGATATAAGTGACGATCAATGAGTAGTTGAATAATTATGCAACTATGTGAAGAATCTCTAACATTTAAGAGTTTCAGATCTTGATATTTTATTCAAACAGCAAGCAAAACTAAATAAAATGATGCTCCAAGCACAACACATATCATGTGGTAAATAAAAATATAACTCCAAGTAAAGTTACCGATGAACGAAGATGAAAGAGGGGATGCCTTTCGGGGCATCCCCAAGCTTAGGCTCTTGGCTATCCTTGAATATTACCATGGGGTGACTTGGGCATCCCCAATCTTAGGCTTTTGCCACTCCTTATTCCATAGTCCATCGAATCCTTGCCCAAAACGTGAAAACTTCCCAACACAAAACTTAACAGAAAACTCGTAAGCTCCGTTAGTAAAATAAATCACCACTTCAAAGTACTGTAATGAACTCATTATTTATTTATATTGGTGTTAAACCTAATATATTCCAACTTCTCTATGGTTTATAAACTCATTTACTAGCCATAGATTCATTAAAATAAGCAAACAACACACGAAAAACAGAATCTGTCAAAAACAGAACAGTCTGTAGTAATCTGTAACTAACGCAAACTTCTGGAACCCCAAAAATTCTAAAATAAATTTCTGGACCTGAGAAATTTATCTATTAATCATCTGCAAAACGAATTAACTAAAGATCACTCTCCAAATAAAAATGGCAGCAGTTCTCGTGAGCGCTAAAGTTTCTGTTTTTTACAGCATGATCAACAAGACTTTCCCCAAGTCTTCCCAAAGGTTCTACTTGGAACAAACACTAATTAAAAGCATAAAACCACATATAAACAGAGGCTAGATAAATTATTTATTACTAAACAGGAACAAAAATCAAGGAACTAAAATAAAGTTGGGTTGCCTCCCAACAAGCGCTATCGTCAACTAAAATAATTCATCTAGAACATAAAGGATAAGAATTGAAACATGAAGAGAGCATCATGAAGAATATGACTAGAACATTTAAGTCTAACCTACTTCCTATGCATAGGTATTTTGTGAGCAAACAACTTGTGGGAACAAGAATCAACTTGCATAGGAAGGTAAAACAAGCATAACTTCAAAACTTTAAGCACATAGAGAGGAAACTTGATATTATTGCAATTCCTACAAGCATATATTCCTACCTCATAATAATTTTCAGTAGCATCATGAATGAATTCAACAATATAACCAGCACCTAAAGCATTCTTTTCATGATCTACAAGCATAGAAAATTTATTACTCTCCACATAAGCAAGATTCTTCTCATTCGGAATAGTTGAAGTATCATAAGAAACTCGAATACTATAAATTGTTTCCACATTAAAAGAGTAATGTTCAGAAAAAGGGTAATCATAATCATGGCAAGTTTTATAAATATAATCACTAATTTTTATAGCAAAAGTATCATCGCAATAATCATCATAAGTAGGAGGCATGCTATCATCATTATAAATTTCCATATCAAAACTTGGGAGACTAAAAATATCATCTTCATTAAACGTAGCATCCCCAAGCTTGGGTCAAACATTAGTTGCAGCAAATATATTCTCAAAAACATCATCTTCATCAAACACAGCATCCCCAAGCTTGGTCCTTTTCATATCATAAGCATCTTCATACCAATAGTATATCAATTATCATCGTATTCTTCCAAGTAAGTGCCAAAAAGATTTTCAAGATCATAAGAAGTATCATTATCTTCCACAATTATATTTTCAGAAGGCACAATAGTAATAGGAGCAGCATTATTTGGGGGATATATCTTTTTACCTCTCTTCCTTTTTCTTTTCTTCTACTTCACCACATCATGTGTGGGTTCAATCCTCCTTTTGGAGCTCCTTATTTATGAGATTGGTTGAATAGGAGGCTCCTCCTCGTTACCTGATTCATCATAATAAATAATAGGAGGATATTGGGAAGTCTATTCCCTTTCATTAGTATTCTGTTCATCTTCTATTTGTTTTATTTTCTTTATGTAGTTGGCAATATAAGGATTTTCAATACAATTCACCGCACAATACATATAAATTTCCTCTAGATCAAAATGAAGAACTCTATCAAGGGCAAATTTTGGAATATCCTTAGTTATACGTTTCATTTCTTCATAACCCAAGAGCAAACTAAGTTCATTATGATGTGCAAGGGAAATCAAGTCATCACAATTTTTGGACACGATACGATCATGAAACAATTTGCATTGGAGATTTAAATGACCATGTTCATTGCAAAGTTCACAAGGGCGGCCAAGAAAATTAAAATTTTCAGCACAATCATCTAGTATTTCTTGCAACAATTTAGTTTCTAAATACTATGCTTCTTGCAATATCCATCTTCCCTTTTTGGTGTGTACTTACAAACCCAATGCACTCCACAAAAATGACATGTTTATAGCAGACATTTTCATCATAACTAGTGCAATCATCATTAGTATCATGGATATTCAAAGAATTCGTACTAACAACATTGCAATCATGCTCATCATTCAAGTATTTAGTGCCAAACATTATATAGATTTCTTCTTCTAGCACTTGAGCACAATTATCCTTTCCATCATACTCACGAAAGATATTAAAAAGTTGAAGCGTATGAGACAAACTCAATACCATTCTTTTATAGTTTTCTTTTATAAACTAAACTAGTGATAAAACAAGAAACAAAAAGATTCGATTGCAAGATCTAAAGATATACCTTCAAGCGCTAACCTCCCCAGCAACGACGCCAGAAAAGAGCTTGATGTCTACTACACAACCTTCTTCTTGTAGACGTTATTGGGCCTCCAAGTACAGAGGTTTGTAGGACAGTAGCAAATTTCCCTCAAGTGGATGACCTAAGGTTTATCAATCCGTGATGGTCTCTCTCAAACAACCCTGCAACCAAATAACAAAGAGTCTCTTGTGTCCCCAACACACCCAATACAATGGTAAATTGTATAGGTGTACTAGTTCGGCGAAGAGATGGTAATACAAGTGGTATATGGATAGTAAATAAAGGTTTTTGTAATCTGAAAATATAAAAACAGCAAGGTAACTAATGATAAAAGTGAGCGTAAACGGTATTGCAATGCTAGGAAACAAGGCCTATGGTTCATACTTTCACTAGTGTAAGTCCTCTCAACAATAATAACATAATTGGATCACATAACTATCCCTGAACATGCAACAAAGAGTTACTCCAAAGTCACTAATAGCGGAGAACGAACGAAGAGATTATGGTAGGGTACGAAACCACCTCAAAGTTATTCTTTCCAATCAATCCGTTGGGCTATTCCTATAAGTGTCACAAACAGCCCTAGAGTTCGTACTAGAATAACACCTTAAGACAGAAATCAACCAAAACCCTAATGTCACCTAGATACTCAAATGTCACCTCAAGTATCCGTAGGTATGATTATACGATATGCATCACACAATCTCAGATTCATCTATTCAACCAACACATAGAACCTCAAAGAGTGCCCAAAGTTTCTACCGGAGAATCACGACGAAAACGTGTGCCAACCCCTATGCATAGGTTCATGGGCGGAACCCGCATTTTGATCACCAAAACATACATCAAGTGAATCATGTGATATCTCATTGTCACCACAGATACGCACGGCAAGACATACATCAAGTGTTCTCAAATCTTTAAAGACTCAATCCGATAAGATAACTTCAAAGGGGAAACTCAATCCATTAAAAGAGATTAGAGGGGGGAGAAAACATCATAGGATCCAAATATAATAGCAAAGCTCGCGATACATCAAGATCGTGCCAAATCAGGAACACGACAGAGAGAGAGAGATCAAACACATAGCTACTGGTACATACCCTCAGCCCCGAGGGAGAACTACTCCCTCCTCGTCATGGAGAGCACCGGGATGATGAAGATGGCCACTGGAGAGGGATTGCCCCCTCCGGCATAGTGCCAGAACGAGTCTAGATTGGCTTTTGGTGGCTACAGAGGCTTCTGGCGGCGGAACTCCCGATCTATTGTGCTCCCGGATGTTTTTAGGGTATATGGAGATATTTAGGCGAAAGAAATACGTCAGGGGGGCCACGAGGGGCCCACGAGCGTGGAGGGCGCGCCCTAGGGGGGTGGGCGCGCCCCCTACCTCGTGGCCTCCTCGAAGGTCCCCTGACGTGCACTCCAAGTCTTCTGGGCTTCGTCTGATCCAAAAATAAGTTCCGTGAAGTTTCAGGTCAATTGGACTCCGTTTGATTTTCCTTTTTAGCGATACTCTAAAACAAGGTAAAAACATAAACTCGCACTGGGCTCTGGGTTAATAGGTTAGTCCCAAAAATGGTATAAAAGTGTATAATAAAGCCCATAAACATCCAAAACAGTAGATAATATAGCGTGGAGCAATCAAAAATTATAGATACGTTGGAGACACATCAGGCGCGCCCCCTACCTCATGGGCCCCCTGGTGGCCCTCCAGTGGCCATCTTTTGCTATATGGAGTCTTTCGATGGGAAAAAATCATAAGCCATCTTCTCGGATGAAACTCCACCGCCACGAGGTGGAACCTTGGCGGAACCAATCTAAGGCTCTGGCGGAGCTGTTCTGCTGGGGAAACTTCCCTCCCGGAGGGGGAAATCATCGCCATCGTCATTACCAACGCTCCTCTCATCGGGAGAGGGAAATCTCCATCAACATCTTCATCAGCACCATCTCATCTCAAAACCCTAGTTCATCTCTTGTATCCAATTCTTGTCTCCAAGTCCGGGATTGGTGCTAGTAGGTTGCTAGTAGTGTTAATTACTCCTTGTAGTTGATGCTAGTTGGTATAATTGGTGGAAGATCATATGTTCAGATCCTATATGCATATTAATACCCCTCTGATTATGAACATGTTTATGCTTTGTGAGTAGTTACTTTTGTTCCTGAGGACATGGGAGAAGTCTTGCTATTAGTAGTCATGTGAATTTGGTATTCGTTCGATATTTTGATGAGGTGTATGTTGTCTTTCCTCTAGTGGTGTTATGTGAATGTCGACTACATGACACTTCACCATTATTTGGGCCTAGAGGAAGGCATTGGGAAGTAATAAGTAGATGATGGGTTGCTAGAGTGATAGAAGATTAAACCCTAATTTATGCGTTGCTTCGTAAAGGGCTGATTTGGATCCATATGTTTCATGCTATGGTTAGGTTTACCTTAATAATTCTGTTGTAGTTGCGGATGCTTGCAATAGAGGTTAATCATAAGTGGGATGCTTGTCCAAGTAAGGGCAGCACCCAAGCACCGGTCCACCCACATACCAAATTATCAAAGTACCGAACGTGAATCCTATGAGCGTGATGAAAACTAGCTTGACGATATTCCCATGTGTCATCGGGAGCACTTTACATCATATAAGAGTTTGTCCAGGCTTGTCCTTTGCTACAAAAGGATTGGGCCACCTTGCTGCACTTTATTTACTTTTGTTACTTGTTGCTCGTTACAAATTATCCTATCACAAAACTATTTGTTACCACTTATTTCAGTACTTGCAGAGAATACCTTGCTGGAAACCGCTTATCATTTCCTTCTGCTCCTCGTTGGGTTCGACACTCTTACTTATCGAAAGGACTACGATAGATCCCCTATACTTGTGGGTCATAAAGGTTACTCACACCTCGGCGACGCGGGGCGTCCATGCGGCGGACTCCTCGCGCGAGCTGGTGCTGTGGACGCCGACGCCTCCAAACTCCTGGATCCGCTTCCCACGGTTCTTCTCCGGCGTGATGCCGCCGAGGGGGCCTCTTGATCTCTGGCTGCAGCATGTCGATTGTGGAGCTACGCCGATCCGGGCGAAGATCGAAGCGGTCCCAGTTGGCAAAATCTTCATGACTTGTGGCTGGGGCGAGATTGCACGGATCTGTCGTGCGAGGGGTGCCCTCGTGATCCACTTCGAGTACGGCGGTGCCTCCATGCTTCTCTTCAAGGTCTTTGACGCCGAGGGCCGCCGCCTGGAGTGCTGCTCTGGAGAAGAGAATGAGGCTGACGCGTGCTTCGCCCGCGACTACTCCAGCAGCAGCAGCCCTTGGGAGTCCAGCAGTTCTCCTGAGCTCTACAAGACTCTGGAGACGAGCGATGACAGCTACGTCCCCCCAAGCTCTCGCCGCGCCCAGGGCAAGGCTGCGGCGTCCGGCCGCCGCTGATCTGGATGGGGTTGGTGCCGGCTCCCGTGGCCCACTGTTGATGATGGCGTCCGCCACAGGAGGATGTAGATATGATCTCTCTTAGCATCAGCTTTTGTTTCTTCGAATAATCATGAATCACCCCAAGGGGGCATGTAAGGATCTGCAATGCCTTTGTACCTATTTTCCTTGTTATGAAAATTTGATGAACACGCGTCCTGTTAAGGCTCGGCCTCCCCTTTCTTTCCTCGCGATAGCTTCTTGCTCTACGCTGACGGGTCCCGGTCCCAAGGCGGCTACAACCATCACTGGTATGCCAGGTCGTGATGCCGTGGTCAAGTCCAGGAGGTGTGTGGCCCGAGGTCCAGTAAGAGCCCCTAAGGCACGATGCTCAGGAGGTCCCCCTTAGCGCCCAAGTGGCCTTGGCAAGGGAAGAAAGAAAGATGGCTTAGCTGCAATGGGGTTGCGGCATGGTGTGAGCGACTATTAGGCCCGAATATTTTGCTGATCTGAGGACGAGACTTATCTTGATGAATCTGCGGTGATTCCTGATGTTGCGCCAGGGCTGCGCACCAACTTACGTGACATACAGGGGGTGAGGGCTGGAGAGCTTTAAGAGCTCCTGAGTCGCGATGCTTAGGAGCCCCACTTTTAACGCGCAAGCGAGTCGTGCGAGAGAAAAGGAGACTCGCGGTACCGCATGCTATCCTTCCCGTGGGGTTCCTGTGAATAGGCATAAGAAGAAAAACGGTTTGTCGTTACTACCGCCCGCCTGCTGCTGGTGGGTCCGGATGGAGTGAAGGCACTGAGGGCCTGGTGAGGTGACGTGCAGGGCGCGTGCCGCGAGCCAGAGCTCGACCACTCTGATTTGTCGGTCGTGGCAAGGACGGACCCATGCACCAGATCCGTGCCTGTGTAGGGGCCCCGAGGGGGGTGATGATCGAGCAGGTGATGGCAGTTGGTAGGTTAAGCATGAAGAGAAGATTGACTGAGATAAATGCAGGAAGATACATGCCATCGGGTCAGGCCCGAGCGGCGCGGGGATGACGCAGCCCGAGGGGCGCCCCCAGTGAGGTAAGCTAAAAGACATAAGTAAAAGGGGTACATGCCACAGGGATGGACCCACGCGGCCTGGGAATAGTGCAGCCCGAGGGGCGCTCCCAGCTTAAATGAACTTGGAAGATGTCACCTGGATCTGTAGACGAAGTAGAGCCGGTGCAGCTGAAGCCACGTGGCGAAGAAATGACTCCTCATGAGCCACCGGGTCCGTGAGCCTCGGGAGGCTCTAGGAGCTCGGGAGGTTCCCTGGAGGCTGTTGCCATCTCCTCCCGAACGGCGTGGAACCTGGCCTCCTGAGCTGCCTGGACTTGCCGCACATGGCGCTGACGGGCCGATGCCACGCTCGGCAAGCCGAAGGGCATGCGAACGAAGCTGTGTGGTGGGCCCTCACATCGGCCCATGTGTGATGGCCAGAAGCGTTCCTGAGACGCGGCCCTGTTAAGCCCTGGGATGTCGATGCAGGCGCGTAGCTCAGCACCGTCGCCTGGGTGGTGAGCCACACTCTGTGAGCGGTTGTCGCCACACATGGCTCTTGCGTCTTGTAGCTCTTGGGTGGTCTTGATGATGAACTCCTACGTGGTGGGCATTCCTTGCCCCATGCTCTCCTGAGGAACACGTGTCGTGAAGCACGCTTGCAAGTGGTGCCCAAGCGCCTCCCTCATGAGATTGGCAAGGTCTGAGACCCTCCAGAAGAGAGCCCCCGAGCCTTGCCTGAGGAGGGCGTCAGGCGCGCTTTCCTATGCGGTGGTGGAGGGCACCCCTGGAGCGGGCGTCGATCCTGATGAGGCCCCTGATGCGACGCCATCTCCTTGGAGTCCTGCATGGCTCGGTAGCTTCTTCTTGGGGATGGTCTTCGGAGGGCCTTCACTTCTGTTGTCAGGGTTGTCGATTGCCGCGGCTTGGAAGGCACGCTCAAGGGAGCACACTGCATCCCTTTCTTCACATGGGACCGTGATGATCCCCCCACTTCCTGGCATCTTGAGAACATTGTAGCCGTGGTGGGTGATCGCCATGAACTTGGCCGGGGCTGGATACCCGAGGATGGCATTGTACGGCAGATGGATGTGCGCAACGTCGAAGTCGATGAGCTCGGTGCGGTAATTCTTGCGCTCCCCGAAGGTGACAGGCAGGCGGACCTGCCCTATTGGTGTGGTGGAACCGTCAGTCACTCCTAAGAAAGGCATGGTTGGCTGGAGCTGCTCATAGGGCACTTGGAGGCTGTCGAATGTGTCGGCGGATAGGACATTGAGCCTTGTGCCGCCGTCAATGAGAGTCTTGGTGACTTTCACGTTGCTGATGACTAGGGAGCAAAGCATAGGGAGTGTGCCAGCGGCGGCTGCGCACTTGAGCTGGTCGGCCAAGCTGAAGGTGATGGCACATGGGACCACCGGAGCGGGCGCGTGGCCTCAAGCTTGGGGAGCGCCGCGTTCACCTCGCAAGCGAACTGTTTGAAGATGCGCTGAGAGGCTGGGGCCTGAGCGCCGCCCAAGATGTAAGCACCGCGAGCGGCTCCTGGAAGCCCCCAGCCCCCTCGTCCTGGTGGTGGTGGTCGTTCCTTCTTGGCAGCGGCAACGGGGGAAGACCAGCATTGCCCTGGGGGCGACCCTCACAAGGCGGGTCCCTCCAGGCACCCTCGCGAGGTTGGTCCTGCCAGCGGTCCTCATGAGGCCGGTCACGCCACTCCTGGCGTGGGCCACGGTCGTCCCAGCATCCGCCTCCGCGTCCTCCTCCATGGCCGTAGCCCCGGTCATTGCGCTCGGGGCGTCGGCCGAAGCGTCCTTCCCGAATGGATCTGAGCTCTTGATAGTCGCTGGTGTTGTGGGTGTTCAGGTTGTGGAAGGCGCAGAATGGGCGACCGTTCTTGGATGACTTGGGCTAATCTCTGCCTCGCTTGGTGTCTGGCTCTGCTGCGAGAACTACTGCCTCCTTGCGCTTCATGTCTTTGGCCTTGGCCTTCTTTTCCTCCACTCCTGCAGCCGGCAGCTCGAGGAGAGAGAGGCGCCCTCCTCAACTCTTGCGCACCTGGTCTCCAGGTTGAACAACTCCTGAGATGTGCAAAGCTCCTTATGGATTGCCAGCTCTTCCTTCATCTTGGCGTCGTGGATGCCGTAAGAAAACATGGAGATGATGGCCTCGTCTGAGACCTTGGGAATCTTGAGGCGGGTGCTGTTGAAGCGCTCGATGTACTTCTAGAGGGTCTCTCCTGGCTGTTGCTTGATGCGGCGTAGGTCGCCCGCGACCGGTGGGCGGTCACGAGTACCCTGGAAGTTGGCGACAAAGCGGTCGCGCATCTTGTCCTAGGAGGAGATCGAGTCGTGCTGTAGGTTCAGGAGCCAGGAGCGGGTGCCATCCTTGAGAGCCATGGGAAACCAGTTCGCCATGACTTTTTCGTCGCCGTTGGCCGCTTCGATGCTCAACTCATAGAGCTGCAGGAACTCTGCGGGGTCGGCGGTGCCGTCGTACCGAGGAGGCAGATCTGGCTTGAACTTGCCTGGCCAGGCAATGCTGCGCAGCTGAGGGGTGAAGGCGCGATAGCCTGCCGTGGTTGCTGGGGCCCGCTTCGGGGGCGGAGCTTGATCTTGGTGAGGTTCGCGCTGCGCCACTATAGGCAGCCCGCGGTCTTGACGAGGTGGCGCGGGGAGCGCTGGTGCTGCTTGTCACGGCCACGGGATTTCTTGGCAGCTCCTTTCTTCACGCGCGGGCGCCGGGCGCGGCGGATCGGAACGCGGAGGCGCGCGCCTTCGCGCCAAGGCACCGTCTTGGGGTTGAGGTGGTGGGGGCGCGCCACGAGCCCCGTTGCCCACAGCCTGCTGATGGGGAGGCGCAGAGTGGGACGGTGCCAGAGAGCCCCCCACTGCGGGGACAAGCACGGCGATGCGGTCGAGCCACTCCTCATAGACGTCGTTGACGGGGCGGTAACGCAGGAGCTCGTTCACTGTGATGAGCACGGCCCGCACCTCCAGGGGAGCGCGGTGCGCGTGAGATGAAGAGCCAGCAGGAGTGAGTGATGGAGTAGCGGTGCGGCCGTCCTACCGGACTGAAGGATGTTGCGAGGATGCCTACTGCTCGTTTCCCACCAGGCCAGTGGCAGCGTTGGCGGCAGGGGATGGAGAACGACGAGGCGGCCCGCCGATGGGAGCCGTCTAAGCGACGCGGGCAGCGAGGGCGGCCCAATGCTCAGCTCTAGCACGGCGAGCGTCCGACATGGAGACGAGGGATCGACGGAGCGACAAACTAGTGGAAGGGAAGCTACGACGCACCCCTACCTGCCGTGCCAAATGTTGGGGTATGGAGTCCCGGCAAACCCTTAAGGTTGGAACACTGGGGTGCGCGCGAAGTCTTTCCCTCCAACCGATATACGCTCTTGCTTGCTAGGATCTCGCGGACGAATTCGATGAACTCACAACACAGAAGGACACAAGGTTTATACTGGTTCGGGCCACCATTGTGGTGTAATACCCTAATCTAGTGTGGTGGTGGTGGATTGCCTCTTGGGCTGATGATGAACAATACAAGGGCAGAACGGCCTCCTAAGGTTGAGGCGTTCTTGTGCTCGGTGAGCTTGTGTGTGAGGTGGTCTCTCTTTTTAGCTCTGGTCTTCTCTCTTTAGCTATGCCCTCTCTTTTTTCGGATCCCCTCTTCCACTGTGGTGGCTTGTCCTATTTATAGAGGCCCTGGTCCTCTTCCCAAATATCGAGCGGGAAGGGAGCCAACAATGGCGGGCTAATTTGAAGGGGGACAGCTAGTACAAGCTATCCTGACAAAAGTAGTCTTCGCCTGCACAAAGTTTTGGTGGTGAAGCCGTTCTGGGCTCCACGGTGACCTCCGTCTTGCAGTCCTCGGTCTTGGTCTTGTTGCACGGAAATGGCAACCTTTGCCTGATGCCTCGGTACTCCGCGGCTGCGCTTGCCCCCCTTTGCACCAAAGAGGACAAGGACATTGTGCGCGCTGGCGCCCGCCTGGCGCCCGCCTGGTGTCGATCGTCACGGCTCACGTCACGAGAACCTCGTGAGGTTTGCCTTGCCTTTATATCTCTGCTCCTCGTGAGCCTGCCTGGCTAGGCCGCTCCAGAGGAGGTCTTGCATCATCTGCCTCGCAAGGCTTGGCCCCTCGCGAGGGTCTTGGGCACTTCATTGGTGAGGATGGGCCGTATGGCCTGCTGGCTTAGCCACATGGCGGGCCGCAGGCAGGCAAGTCTGGGGACCCCCGTTCCCAGAATGCCGACAATCACCCTCTCCAGATCTAAAAGAGACAGCGGTGGCCATTCTCTCTCCCTCCTCACCGGTTGTCGGCGTTTTGGGAACGGGAGTCCCCAGACTTGCCTGCCTGAGGCCCACGGCGTGGCTTTGCTAGCAGGCCTGTACGACCTATCTTCATCAACAAGGCATTCAAGACCTTCGCGAGGGGCCAAGCCTCGCGAGGCGGATAATGCAAGACCTCCTTAGAGCGGCCTCTCCAAGCTAGCTTATGAGGGGCGGAGAGTTCAAGGCAAGGAAAACCTCGCGAGGTTCTCGTGACGTGAGCCATGACGATCGAGACCAGGCGGGCGCCAGCGCGCGCATCGTCCTTGTTTCCTCTTTGGTGCTAAGGGGGCAAGCGCAGGCGCGGAGTACCGAGGCATCAAGCAAAGGTTTCCATATCGGTGCAACGAGACCAAGACCAGCAGGACGGCAAGATGGAGGTCACCATGGAGCCCAAGGTGGCGTCACCACTAGAGCCTTTTGCAGGCGAAGACCACTTTTGTCAGGATAAGTTGTACTAGCTTTTCCCTTTCAAATCGGCCGTTGTTGGCTCCCTTCCCGCTCAATATTTGGGGAGAGGACTAGGGCCGCTATAAATAGGACTAGCCACCACCATAGCTAGGGGGTTCAGATCGAGAGAGACCAGAACAACCACAAGTTCACCGAACACAAGAACACCTCTCCTCAGGAGGCTGTTCTCCCCCTTGTACTGTTCATCCTCAGCCCAAGGGGCAATCCACCACCACCACACTGGAGTAGGGTATTACACCGCAACGGTGGCCCGAACCAGTATAAATCTTGTGTCCTTTATGTTGCGAGTTTGTTGAGTTAGTTCGTAAGATCTTAGCTGAGTTAGGACGTGGATCGGTAGGGGGAAATCTTCGCACGCACCCCAGTGTTTGAACCTTAAGGGTTTTGCCCAAACTCGTGATCCGACATTTGGCGCGCCAGGTAGGGGTGCTCTTGAGCCTCTCCTCCCATCATCCGACCCGCTGTTGATCCTTCGGCGCCTAGCGGCTCCGATGTCAGGCGACTCGAGGACTAACACCGACCGCTGGGCAGCCTGGCCAGCCCGGACGGTGCCGCCAGCCCAGGAAGACCACAACCTCATGTCTCAGGTGGCACGCGCACCGCCAAACACCGTGGGGCGTGGGCGGCGCGGTCACTCACCCTCTGCTCTTACTCCCCTACAGACGCGAGCTGCTACAAGGGCCGCAAGCCACGCCGTGGCGACAACGCCGCACACCAGGAGGCAGCAGGCGAACATACGGGCCGCGCTCACAGTGGCACGGGAGCTGCCGCGGTGCCGACTGATGGAGAGCAGCCGAGATGCACTGCTGGAACGCGTCGCCGAGCTACTGGGCGTGGCGGCCACGGGAGCACCACCCTTTTGCTACGAGCTCACGCCCTAGGCAGCGGCAGGATTCCACGGCGGGCCTCGCCACGCCCGCGTACCCTCAAGGGCGCTTGGGGGCTTCATCGACATCAGCACGATCCACGGCGGAGGGTGCCCCTTTGCACCCGCACCACCTCAGATGGGTGCGGGCACGAGCGTCATCGCACACGGCCCTGGTGAGGTGCTACCCCACCATCCTCAGGACGGCGTCTTGAGCCGGGCAACATGGAGCGTGGGGCACTACGGAGAGGCCTTCGGAGCAAGGGCCTCGGAGGCCTACGTGCCCCACATGATGAACTAGGAGTACACACTAGAAGATGACCCCGACTCGTTCCTCGAGCCGGGCTGGGAGGAAGAGGCGCTAGGAGCTGAGGCCTTCCAGGAGCCGCCCGAGAGCCCCGCCAACCGCGCCGTCGACAACACCTATAGGGTACCACTAATCCCTCAGGGACAAGCTTACACTAACCATGAGTCACAGATGAACCAGGTCACGGCGCGAGGCGATGGTTCCGGCACGGCGATGCCCGTCCCATCAGGAGAGACCCACTGGGGCTGTGTGGGAGGAGCCAGGAGCAAGGCCCCGCCCCGCGTCGCACGGAGCAAGGCAACGCGTGGAGGTAGGTCCTCTGTCGGGTTGGCGCCGGTGACCCTTCCCCTGGCAAAGGACCTGTGGTCGCCGAGGGTGCTGCTAGCGTCCCCTCTGCCTTCGTTGGGCCGTCCTGGTTTCCGGTCGTCCCGGCGGTGGTAGGGGGTGGCGCAAGGCGGGGCACTCGTCAGGCGATATGAAGTAAGGCTCACGCCTGTGAAGATCGCTGCCCGTGACACTCTCACGTAATAACGAGTGGGGTTGTACACACCCCGGAGTCTCAGGAGTGCCGCCCTCGTGCCTCAAGGGTCCCTCCCATGCCCAGTGGCAGCACTTAGCTCCGTGCTAGTGAGAAGACGTCGAAGGCTAGACTAGGCGCTGAACGCGGCCATTTGATTTGGATCTCTTTTCTGTAACCCTGCCTTCTGGATATGGATTTAAGTTGAAGTTGAATTTTCATTTGATGTGTGTGGGGAGATGCCTTTTATAGTTCGAGCTATTTCTCACACTCTGGTTCTTGCCTTATTTTGGAGTTCGCGCCTGTCGCTCCCCCTCGCGAGCATGGCTGGGCATGAAGCACACGAGCCACGCACGTTTCGCGCCGCGGCTGGCGCTCGCTTATCACGCGGCCCCCTCGGGCGTGTCGATGAATTCCTCAGGAGCTTCCCAGAAACCCACAATCTCTTGAGCCGGTTTTGGGCTCGTCCATGCTAAGGTAAACCACAACAGCAACCTTTCCCCCGCATACGTGAGTTCGTGAAGACACATATTCAATTCAACCTAAAGGGGTAGAGGCAGTAGTATATTTACATGAGGGGCTCCCCTCCTAAAATGCTCTTACAACCTCTAGGGCTGCGCCCGAGCTTGTACGTGCAGGGCAAACAGGTGAGAAGCACGGAATCAATCGGATAGGTCACTCGCCGCGCCCCCAGGATCGCCCTCGGACGCGTCACTTGCATCGCTGCCGACATCATTGGCGTTACCATCACCTCCCTCGGTGCCGCCATCGCCATCATTGACCACGACGCCTTTGTCCGCCGCCACTACCACCCTGTTGTCATCAGAAGTGAAGGCCCTGACCAGCGCATCCATGTTGTCTTCAACCCATCGCGCCAGGTTGCCCCGGATGGCTTCAGGTATGGGAGCAATGGAGTTGGGATCGGCGTTCTGGCGATGGCTGAAGACGCGGGAGAACACGCGCCTGAGCAGGCTGCCACTCCTCTCTTCAACAAGCTGGCAAGCCCTCTCGGAGTAGTTCTGCAGGCGTGTCACCATGTCGGCGAAGAAGCGGAGGTGGCTGATGTAGTCGTTCGCTTGGGGATGGGGAGCATTCTCATCATAGATATGGCCCAGGGCAGTGTTGGCCCTATTCCTGAGGTCCTCGAGCATGGGGGCGTGCACACGCTCCAACATCCGCCACTGAAGCACTTCGTCCTTGTTCTGCCGTGTGACGGACTCTGCGTCCGCGACCCACTACCGAAGAGAGAGCAGCTCGGCGTGGGCGGAAGCCAGCTCAGCCTGCACCGAGGCTAGGGCGGTTGCGGAGGCCTCCTCATGCCGCTCCACCTCGATGAACCTGGACTTCAGGGCAGCAGTCCTACCAGCGGCCCCGGCTTCCACGAGCTTCAGCTTCAGGTCATGCCTGCTCTGGAGATCCGCGCGAGCCTCGGCCACCCAGCGGTCGACCTCCTCCTGGGCCCTGGCCTCGCGCGCGCCGATGTCTTCCTCCACCTGAGAAACCTGGCGCTCCCTCGTCTCCAGCCGTTCGAGTTCAAGGCTGCGCTCCACGGCTTCCAGCACCAGCTCCTCCTCGCGCTTCCGGATCTCTTCCTCCTGAGCGGGCGTCCCCCTCAACGATGCAAGGGCAGCCCTGCGTGCCTCCACCTGCTAATCCAAGATGGCGCTCCAGGCTTGGAGCTCCCACACGCGCTTCTCCGCGGCCTCGCGACGGCAGTCAGCTTCCCAAGCCTCTTCCAGAGCTCGGGAGCAGGCCTTACGGGAGGCTGCGAGGGAAGCCTTGGCCTTTGCATTATCGAGCTCGCACTGGTGGTGCCCGAGGTTGATGGCCACCTCCAGCTTATGCCGCTTCTCCACCATTCGAAGACCCTCGGCCACGAGGCGCGCGTGCACATCCACGAGCTCTTCACCAAGCCAGTTCGTCGCGCCCATCACCTCCTGAAAGAGCTCGTGGAAAATGACGCTCCTTTCTCGCGCTGACCCGAGCATGCTGCTGATTTCATCCACCGCCGGAGGGACCGCAGATGGGGCCTGAAGTGGCTCGCCCCCTCTCAGCAGGGGGCTGGAGGCTGGCATCCACCCATTAGTGGGGCGGGCCTCACGAGGGGCCCAAACGAGTGAAGGCTCACTGCTTGAAGAAGACCCCAGGATCGAAGCCAACCAGCCGCTGTCCACGACCAAGGGGGGAACACTTGGCACGCTTGCTGTGCTCTGAGCAAGGCTGCGGAGAAATTACGGCGAAGGCACAAGCTCAAGGCACCTTGAGGACGGGCCGACTCCCACGATTGACTCCATGCCATGAGCAGCGCATGAACATGTGGCGCTCGAGTTTGGCGGGGGAAACGGGGTGAGAGGGAGCTTCTTCTCAGGAGATTTCACGGCCTTGGCAGAAGGGGTCCTGAGGAGACAATAGTCTAGAAGGAAAGCAACACGCAGAAGATCACCAAGATGAGGTACTTACTCGTCAATGACGATGTACTTCCTCTATTTTAATGGCCCAAAGGTGCCGCTGCCGCAGCTTGGGGACTCCTTCCTCTTGCGGAGTTCTTCGAAGTCCACGCAAAGCCGGCCGAAGCGCTGGACATGGCGGCCGACATAAGGCGCAACTAGAGAATTGCTCGGAGGGGTAGCCTCAGAAGCGTCAAGCCGAGGGGAGCTATCTGGCTCTTCCTCGCAGTGACTTGCCGAGGCCTCAGGAGCCCCGGCCTCGGGAGACGCGGGCTGCGTCGCGCCTTCAACCGCTGCCCCAGGGCAAGAGTCACGAGTCCCCGAGATCGACGCCTCGGGAGCCCTGGGTGGCATCAGCATCTTGGTACCTTCACTATTGGCCCCCAACGGTGCTCGCCCCCCTGCACCTACACTTGGGGCGAGCTCGACGCCAGCATCAAGGAGAGGGACCACGATGATGGGGTTCTCACGGGGCCCCATGAGGCCAACTGGGCACATCCCCCACTCATTGAAGGAGGGCATCCTCTCCATGAATGTCATCTTGTTCAAGCAGTGGTACAAAAGGCAACTCCTCCTCGGCAAGTCATCTAGCAACCGGACGCCCGTCAGGACCTCAAGCACCGTTCGCCGCGCCTCACGGGAGAGCCCTGATTCCTGAAGTCTCATGTGGTCCTGGCTGCTGAGCAAGGCCCACATCGGCCGGGAGTGGCGCTGAAGCGGAGAGATTCGGCGCCGGACGAACTCCTTCACGACCATAGGCGCAGTCACGCTAAGGTCTTTGAGCCACCTCAACCTAAGTCAGACGGGGGCAAGGCACGGATCGGCGAGCCTCCGGTGGCACCAACCAGAGTTAGGAATGGTAGGCCCTGACGGAGACGAGAGGAGGGAGCTGAGCACTCCGGCATCAACAAACACCCACCGTGTCCGAAACTCGCTTGTGGATGGTGGAAGTTCGAAGTCGATCCCATCGCCGGCCGTCGTTGCCACTGCCTGAAAGCTCAGGCATCCGGAGCTCTGCCGAGGACCAATCAGGTGCAACGAGAAGAAGTGGCGGAGAAGAGCCATGGAAGGAGCAATGCCTACCATGGCCTCACAAACGAAGGCGAAGACGGCAAAAAGGGTTACTGATTGGGGATCAAGGTGTAGCATGTGGATCTGATAATGGCCAAGCACTGCATTGAAGAAGGCGGAGAAGGGTGGAACGAAGCCAGCCCAGAGGGCATAGATGAGGAACAGGACCTCGGTGGCCGCCCGATCGATGCGATCTCGAGATGCAGGCCAGGCCGCCGTCTCCCCCCACTCATTGAAGCTAGAGGCGAGCATGGGGCGCACCTTGTCCATGGCCTCTTGGTTGAGCACCAGCAACCTACGAACGGCGGGCTCAATGGCTGGGGGCGGAGCGGCGAAGGACAAAGGCTTCTTCCCCTTATCTGCTTGCTTTGGCGCCATGGCGATGGAGTGGGCAGAGCTCAGGTCAGATTGGAAAGGGGAGTAGGGCCTCGGGGAAGCAGAGGAATTGGAGGAGAATGGCGCAAGTGATGGAAGAATAACCGCGTAGACTAATCCATGTCTAGTGAGGCGGGCATCGAGGCGGCTTGGGGAAGCGGAGGCGCCCATGTCCAATCAACCGCCACGCGTCGACCAAGGCTGTAGGCTATTGGGGCCCGCGGCGCTCTGCACTTGGCCTTTGGCTTCGTCTCGAAGCCAAGCCCAAGTGTGCCTTGGGCCCGGGGGCTACTGTCGGCATTCTAGGAACGGTGATCCCCAGACTTGCCTACCTGCGGCCCATGGCGTGGCTTTTCTAGCAGGCATGTACGGCCCATCTTCATCGACAAGGCATTCAAGACCTTCGCGAGGGGCCAAGCCTCACGAGGTAGACGACGCAATACCTCCTCAGGAGCGGCCTCTCCAGGTTGGCTCATGAGGGGCGGAGAGTTCAAGGCAAGGCAAACCTCGCGAGGTTCTCGTGATGTTAGCCATGACGATCGAGACCAGGCAGGCACCAGCACACGCAGCATCCTTGTTTCCTCTTTGGTGCTAAGGGGGCAAGCGCAGGCATGGAGTACCGAGGCGTCAAGCAAAGATTTCCATATCGTTGCAACAAGACCAAGACCAGCAGGACGGCAAGATGGAGGTCACCATGGAGCCTAAGGCGGCGTCACCACCAGAGCCTTTTGCAGGCGAAGACCACTTTTGTCAGGGTAAGCTGTACTAGCTGTCCCCTTTCAAATCGTCCGTTGTTGGCTCCCTTCCCACTCAATATTTGGGGAGAGGGCCGGGGCCTCTATAAATAGGACTAGCCACCACCATAGCTAGGGGGGTCAGATCGAGAGAGACCAGAACAACCACAAGTTACCCGAACGCAAGAACACCTCTCCTCAGGAGGCTGTTCTTCCCCTTGTACTGTTCATCCTCAGCCGAAGAGGAAATCCACCACCACCACACTGGAGTAGGGTATTACACCAACCAGTATAAATCTTGTGTCCTTTGTGGTGCGAGTTCGTCGAGTTAGTTCGTAAGATCTTAGCTGAGTTAGGACGTGGATCAGTTGGGGGGAAATCTTCGCGCGCACCCCAGTGTTCGAACCTTAAGGGTTTTACCGGAACCCGTGATCTGACACCGGTTGCCACAGATCTGGCCTGACCCCATCCGCCGGGGAAGAGCAAGACGTGCACTAACGACAAGGCTGTCCTCTTAGACCTAGCACCGGCGTGGGATGGCCTCCGTCCCCGAGCTCACTGCCATAGTGTGGGCGGACGAAGACGACCACTAGAGAAGCCACTTCCCGCTGACCCTCCATTATGCTACCTCTTTTCGAACCATACCCTTGTTATATTGCCCCATCTGCCCACTTCGCTACATGCGGATCTTTTTCCACTGCCCCATCTCCTCGAGTTACTAGCCTCTGCTGGTGAGGCAAACGAAAACCTTAATTTGCACTATTGAAGGAAACCCTACTTCATGTAGACTAATCCATGTCTGGGTTGAATAAGGAAAGAAAGGGGGAAAGTAGTACTGTAGAAGAGACTTGGTATTGAAGTTGCAACTTGGTTGAAAAGGGGAAAAGTAGTAGCTAAGGAACGATTCTCTTGTTTCTTGGTTGGAAAAGGAAAGAAAGGTAGGACAATGCAATAGAGAATGACCAGGTCGATAGGTTTGTTGTCCTCACATAGGAAAAAGGTGGCTAAAGACCACCCTCACCTATTCTCTAGCCAACCCGAATCTCGAGGGCGAGATTCATATTAAGGGGGGGGGGTAGGTTTGTAACATCCCAAATTTTCAATTTGGAATGTTATACATTAGAGCATCATGCATATCATATTTTATTTTGCATTTTGGTTGATCCTAGAAATTCTACGCAACTCAATGACCCACAGAGAGAGTTGGGGATTTCGTTATTTTCATATTTGAGTTTTCTCAAATTTTGAGAATAGGATCATTTGATTTTATTTATTTTATCATCAATTATTTCTATTACAAAAATATGAGAGAGGGAATAAAACGACTTTCCCAAAATAAAGAAATATTGAGGATTTAATAATAAAATAAAATAAGATTTTATTTCGGAGTTTTTCGGTGTTTAATTTGAATTTAGGAAAAAAAGTGCGTTTTTCAAAATTGCATTTAGGTCCCAAATAAATGTTCACCTTGTGCGGCTTGATTTTATGTTTATGTAGCCCACCCAAAGACCGGCTCGACGCGTCGTCGAGCAGCTCACTGGACTCGTCGGATGTGAACTCGCTTCCGACAGCTTCCTCCCCCCGCCCTACGGACGACACCGAAGTGTTGTCCCAACAGGTTCCAAGCCGGGAGGAGGTGGTCCTGGAGGCGCCGCAAGGCGACCTCCCGGACTCCAGGAGTAAAGGGGATGAAACCCCCCGGGGCTCCAAGTCCGGCTCTAGGCCGGACACCGCTCCGGAACCTTCAGAGGTTCCAGAGTCCGGCGGGGGACTTCCTTCCAAGAGGAGCAAGTCCGCCATGCCGGTGGCCCCCGTCCAATCGGACGTGCCGGGCAATATGTTGGAGGCGCTCCAAGGCGCCTCCATCGACGAGGAACACCGTGCCATTATGAGTGCGATGGTCCAGAAGGTTCAGTCCGCCAAGAGCGGACTGACTGAAGCTTGTACTAGCCTTTTGACAGGCTTTGAGGTAAGTAAAGAATGTGTAAATAATATTACTGCATAGACAGTAGCCCCTGATGCTCTGTTTGGCGTTCGGGAAGAAAAGCCGAATAGAGGATCAAATAAAATTCGCAGGAGTCTAACAAAAGTGAGTTAATATGCGTATGCAGGCTTCCCTGCTTGCGTCCGCCGCATTGACTGCGGAAGTGGACGCGCTAAAGCAGAAACTCGAGAGGTCTGAGCAAGAGCTCGGTCGTGCCAAGAAGCAGCTCGAGGACAATGAAGGTAAGAAATACCTTGTTTAAATATATATAAAAAAGGTGCAATTGCAAAAAATGACAGGATTATCGTGGCTATTGTATGGGCCATGTCGGAAGTGGTGACCCTTAAGCAAGCGCTGGTCGAGGCCGAGAAGAGTGCGGCCTCGGTGCACACCGAACGGGAGAAGTATGAGGCCGAGGTTGGCAAGGTGCAGCAAGAGCTCCAGGCTCTCATGGAAAAACATGAGAGTTTGGAGCTTGACTCAAAGACGCGAGCGTCCGAGCTCGCGGTGGCTATTAAAAATGCCAAGTCTTCCAAGGCCGAATCCCAAAAGACCCTCCAGGAGTTGGATGAGGTGAAGAAGATAGCAGCGGGTAAGGCATTCTTTATGCAAAGCAAACACATAAACATGAGTTACTTGTTACTGTAACATCCCAAATTTTCAATTTGGAATGTTATACATTAGAGCATCATGCATATCATATTTTATTTTGCATTTTGGTTGATCCTAGAAATTCTACGCAACTCAATGACCCACAGAGAGAGTTGGGGATTTTGTTATTTTCATATTTGAGTTTTCTCAAATTTTGAGAATAGGATCATTTGATTTTATTTATTTTATCATCAATTATTTCTATTACAAAAATATGAGAGAGGGAATAAAATGACTTTCCCAAAATAAATAAATATTGAGGATTTAATAATAAAATCAAATATGATTTTATTTCGGAGTTTTTCGGTGTTTTATTTGAATTTAGGAAAAAAGTGCGTTTTTCAAAATTGCATTTAGGTCCCAAATAAATGTTCACCTTGTGCGGCTTGATTTTTGAAGCCCGTGAAAATTTATTTCGGAATTTTTGGAGTCCATTTAGTATTTCTTTTTATTTTTCTTCTGAGCGGAATAAAAAAAATGCGAACGGACTGAACAGGCCGTGTCCAACCAGGACACCGACCCGGGAGGACTTTATAAGCCGAGGCCCGGCCCCGGGGAGGGGGGGGGGAACCCTAAGCGCCCCAAACCCTAGCCGCCGCCTAAGCTGCCGCCGCCCTAGCCGCCGCCGCCGCCGGATCCTGCCGCCGAGGTTCGTCGCGCCTCGTTTTCCGTGCCGTCGTAAAAAAAGTGAAAAAAAAATCTGCGTTCGTCGTTTTTCTTTTGCTCGGATTAAATCCGCGATTTTTCTGATCGCGATTCCTGATCCGATTTTCGTTTTAGTTTAACTTTTTGCTCGTTTATCAGAATCAGGCGATTCAAGCGCCTAGAGTTTCGTCTCGAAACCCTCTATCCGAATAACCAACTTAAACAAGATTTTGCTACTGTAAAATTTGCCCTAGATCCAGATTACTAGAACGAAGTTGTTTTCTTTCGCCGTTGGATTTTTGTTGCTTTGTTCGATTTGATTCTTTTTGCCAACCGGAGTTCTTAAGATGAACCTTCTGGTTAGATCTCTTATTTGAGTTTTACCTGTGCATTAGATAAGTACTTATTGTATGCTTGTTTGTTTGTCTGCGATAGAATACCCGGAGTGCGCCGCTTGTTACTTCGAATCGTTAGGTTTCGCGGATCATCAGCAAGGCAAGTAACACTTTGATCATACCTTTTCTACTACCCAGTTTTATTGCATTAGATCAATCCTCACACATTGCATGATTAGGATCTAATTAAATTGTGGGATGGGAAGTAGATGAGGTAGTACCTATTACCTGTTATTATCATACCTTTGGGAGTTACTTCTATGTTTGCTTATTATGCCATGCTATGCTAGTAGACGTGGATTGGGTGAGTGATATCCATGACAGATGTGAGATTGTTAATTAATGGTTTATCTAAGGTGGCAACTTAAACACACATCTGGGTGGATTGAGGCACCTGGGTATTCCAGGACTTGCCTGTTTTCTTTTGGACCGCCACCCAGGCTCAAAGGGATCATGAGACTATTCATACTAGAAACTTCCGTGTGCAGCCACAAGCTATTATGGGCTCTAGCATAGTTGACTAAGTTGTGCGAACTCTTACAGTGGTAGACTAGCAGATGTAGGGGATGTAGGTGGTACGGTCTACCCGATCATAAGGTGCTAGCGCTTCTGAAAGACTATGTCTCGACCATCCGTCTTCTCAAACACCATGTAGTGCGAGAAACCAAACGGAGGCGATCGAGTCTTGTGGGGAAAAGTGCGCAAACCTCTGCAGAGTGTAATAAACTAATCATGATTAGCCGTGTCCCCGGTTATGGACATCTTGAGTATCTAGTACCTGATTATCATGTGAATCTCAACATGTTACTCTAAATTAATTTTGTTGGGTTTTGTTTAATGATGATGCTTAATTGGGATTGAGAATGCTGTTAACCATTCTCAATGTTTAACAACTACCATGATAGTAATTAAATTTTAATCCTTTGAAGTAGGGAAAAATTGGCTTTACGCAAAACTGTAACCATAGAGCTTTCCACCAGTCAAATATGCATGTAGTATAGCTGTTTCATTCCATTACTCTCTATGTGTTACCTTGCCAGCATATTCCATGTGCTGACCCATTTTCGGGCTGCAACATTAATGTTGCAGACTTTTCAGATGATGATTAAGGAGTTTCTAGGTCGTGGTTCTATACTCAGTGATGCCGTTGGAGTTGATGGACTCACTTATCTTCCAAGCCTTCCGCTGTTATCGTTATTATATGGCCTTAAGCCATATTTATTGTAATAAGTTCTCTTTTGAGACACTCGATGTAATAAGTGTGTGATTGCTACTCTGCTATAAATCCTCCGAGTACTGTGTGGTGTCAGCATTACTGATCCAGGGATGACACCGGAGCACAGAGATCAGACCGTTTGAGGTCTGGTCGCTACAGTTACTTACCCAAATCCGGAGCTCTCCAGGAGCGTTCATAGATCTTCCCCGGAGTGTGTCCGATGCCGCCGCATTCTATCGAGCCAAGGAGGGCAGCTCGACAGAGAAGGTGTTCTGGTCTTAGTACACTGAGGCCGGACACCCTGTGCCCCTGAGCGACCAGCTGAAGCAACTGGGCGAGCTCCAGAAGGCGGCCGAACAGGCCATGAAGGGCCTCATTGTTCGGCTGTGGCCTAGAGGGGCACTGCCTGGGAGCTATTTCGGGCTGGTGCGGCGGCTGGTGGAGGCATGTCCAAGGGTCGAAGTCATCAAGCGCTCTGTCTGCATTGAGGGTGCCCGTAGGCCCCTTGCCCGTGCTAAGGTGCATTGGGGCAAGCTGGATGCTGAGAAGCTTGTGAAGGACGGGCCACCGCCGGGGAAAGAGCATCGCAAGCCCGAGAATTACTATAAGGATGTTCTGAAGGGTGCCCGCCTTATGGCGGATGAATGTTCTAGGGATGTAATTTTTGAGTGAAACTTGCTCGTTTTGTCCTGTGCGCTGAAAACTTGTTTATATGCGCTACGCAATGCTGTTGGAATTTAAAATATTACCTTCTGTGCGGCTATTTATCAATTCTGAGAGATGGCGAGTCGTCGGCTTCTGCCCCCTGCCGCTAGTGCTGGGGTTTTCGGGGATAAACCTGAGCGCTCTTTTTCCCATGTTTGGGTCCTTCGAGGGAGGCGCTTAGCCCAACGAACAAGGCAATCGGACTATAATGCGTGAACACTCTCACTTAGCCATAGAATTCTATAATTTTAAATTTTGGCGAAGCCCCTGGTATTCGGAAGACCGAGTTCGGGGCGCTATCCACGCCTTGGCCGGACAAAGCCGGCTCCTCGCCCTAAGCGGCATAAGTCTTTAGGGACTCGAAAAAACCTCTCGAACAGCGACCAGCTCTCGCTTCATCATGACAGTCAGTTTTAGCTTTCTCCACTGAGGTGCTCGACTGAGCTCAACTGGGGCACAATCGCAGTGGTTCTCCTAGTGCTACCTTAGCCGATATAGCGGAACGTAAGGCACCAAAACATAGGAGCCGGGCAAACCCAACTATTGACCCAAGACATGAGTCGGAGCCGATGCATATAATGCTATAAGTTCGGGGTGCCGCACTTGTTAAAGTGTTCGGACTTCTCACACCATATTGAGGGGTACTAAAGCCCCTGGCATATTTTGGCCGTACCAACGTGTACGGGTGCAACATGTCGTTAAGGAACATATATAAAGAAAAAAGGTAATGCAAAAATAGACGAAAGCTATGCATTGTTTATTAAAAAGGGTTGCGATCAAAGCAGAACGATAGAAATAATGGGTAAGTGGAAGGTTGGACTAGTTAACATGTCCGTTCCAGGGGCAAGCTCCAGAATAGTATGCAGGACGGGTATAATGCTCGTGATAGAGACCACCTGGGAGTTCTGTAGTGCGGCGTGGCTTGTCTGCTTCCCTGGTTCTTGCATCGTTTGTGCGGCAACATAACTGCCGAACAGGCCTTCTGAAGGATGAAGTCCTGAAAGTAAGAGAAAATTAAAAAATCGGTAGCCCCTGGTACGGTGTAAGCCGTGTTTTGGGCGTGCCATGATGGTGCCCCTCCCCCTGTGCCCATGGTATCTCTAGAGCGTAGTTATGTACACGAAGTACTGGCGTCGCCTTTTTGCGAGGGTTGGGGTTGGGGCCGCATTGCTACGCCTTCTCAGATCGTGCCAAGCGGTCTTGTTGTAGGTTACTCCGGGCGCGCTTGACGGTGTCCGGTCGTTTAGTGGCCAGACTGGAGAACTGCCTGGAGAGGCTGCTTTGCACTTCCGCTGCAAGGGCCGCTGTGTGCTCCTCCGTTCGGAGGGAGCGTTCGGTGTTTCCATTGACCGTAATTACTCCTCGAGGGCCTGGCATCTTGAGCTTAAGGTATGTGTAATGCGGTACCGCATTGAACTTAGCAAATGCAGTTCGCCCGAGCAGTGCGTGATAGCCACTGCGAAACGGGACTATGTCGAAGATTAACTCCTCGCTTCGGAAATTATTCGGAGATCCGAAGACCACTTCAAGTGTGACTGAGCCTGTATAGTTGGCCCCTACACCTGGTATTATGCCTTTAAAGGTCATTTTGGTGGGCTTAATCCTCGAGGGATCTATGCCCATTTTCCACACTGTATCCTGGTAAAGCAGGTTCAGGCTACTGCCGCCGTCCATAAGGACTCTAGTGAGATGAAATCCATCAATAATTGGGTCTATAACCAATGCGGTGAATCCGCCATGACGGATGCTAGTGGGATGGTCCCTTCGATCAAAGGTGATCGGGCAGGAGGACCATGGGTTGAACTTTGGGGCGACTGGCTCTACCGCGTATACGTCCCTTAACGCACGCTTCCGCTCCTTTTTGGGGACATGGGTTGCGTATATCATGTTCACCATCCACACTTGTGGGGGAAAACCCTTCTGTCCACTATTGTTCGGCGATCGGGGCTCCTCGTCGTCATCGCTATGCAGCCCCTTGTCTTCATTTTCGGCGTTTAACTTGCCTGCCTGCTTGAACACCCAACAATCCCTGTTGGTGTAATTGGCTGGCTTTTCGGGGGTGCCATGTATCTAGCACGAGCGGTCGAGTATTCGGTCCAAACTGGACGGGCCCCTAGGATTCCTTTTGAATGGCTTTTTCCGCTAACCGGATTTAGAGCCTCTGAATCCGGCATTAACTGTCGTATCCTCAGCATTGTCGCCATTAATGCGGTGATTCTGCTTTATTGCGACGTGACCTGCCACTACTGTCCCTGGTGTCCGAGTTACCAGGGTTCTTGGTCATATTGTTGCTACGAGCAAGCCAGTTATCTTCTCCCGCGCAAAAGCGGGTCATGAGTGTCGTGAGTGCTGCCATAGATTTCGGCTTTTCCTGTCCAAGGTGCCAGGCCAGCCACTCGTCACGGATATTGTGTTTGAAGGCTGCTAGGGCCTCAGCGTCCGGACAGTCGACTATTTGATTTTTCTTTGTTAGGAACCGTGTCCAGAATTGCCTGGCCGATTCCTTTGGCTGCTGAATTACGTGACTTAGGTCATCGACGTCTGGGGGTCACACGTAAGTGCCTTGGAAATTGTCGAGGAATATGGCTTCCACGTCCTCCCAACAACTGATTGATCCTGTTGGCAAGCTGTTAAGCCAATGCCGAGCTGGTCCTTTAAGCTTGAGTGGGAGGTATTTGATGGCGCGGAAATCATCGCCGCAGGGCATGTGGATATGAAGGAGATAATCCTCGATCCATACTGCAGGATCTGTTGTGCCATCATATGATTCGATGTTTACGGGTTTGAAACCCTCGGGGATTTGATGATCCATTATTTCGTCTGTAAAGCAGAGTGGGTGTGCGGCACCTCTATACTAGGCTATATCGTGACGTAGCTCCAATGAGCCTTGTCTATTGTGTTCGGCCCCGCCGAATTTGTGGCCGGCATGACGGTTGTCGTCTCGAGCCGTGGGGCGCCCACGCGATCCGTAGATCGATCTTGTTTGCCTTACCTTGTCCTCCAACATGTCTCGTAAGTCCGGCACATATTCCCATGCCTTGGTACGGGGTGCGGCTTGAGTGGAGGGCCGAGAGGCCTCTCTATCGCGACTACGAGGTGGCCGGTCGGCCGCATAAAGTGCTTCCTCCTCTAATCGGGGTAGCAACCTACGCTTTGGGTCGCTCTTGGAGGGGCGTTCGAGTTTATGCTCTTCGGCCGCAAGGACTTCAGTCCATCTGTCGACTAGCAAATCGTGATCAACTCTAAGCTGTTGCTCTTTTTTCTTGAGGCTTCTTGCCGTGGCCATAATCCTGTGTTGAAAATGCTTTTGCTCGACGGGATCCTCTGGCACGAAGAATTCATCGTCGTCGAGGCTTGCCTCGTCTTTGGAGGGAGGAATATAATTATCGTCCTCGACCTCTCTGTCTGCCGCTCTCTCATGAGGGCTGGTTTCTCCATCCTCCTGTGCTAAATCTTGCTGGAGGGTGTTTTCTTTGGCGCTTTCCGGAGTATTATTATCTCCTGTGCTGGAATCACCGTGTTTGTTTTGGCGGGATTTTGAGCGGTGCCGCTGACGCCGGTGCTTAGGCTGTTTCTTGGAGGGGTCATCCTCCGCTATTCCATCGCCATCTCCCTCTTTTGGGGTGTCCACTATGTATATGTCATACGATGAGGTGGCTTTCCAGGGCCTAGTAGGAGGTCGTTCTTCATCATCTCCTTCATCGGCGTCCATACCGTCGATGTCCTCAGAGTCGAAGTCGAGCATGTCGGTTAAGTCGTCGACAGTGGCTATAAAGTGGGTGGTGGGTGGGCTTTGAATTTCTTCATCGTCCGTACCCCAACCTTGCTGATCGTAGTCCGGCCAGGGCTCTCCTGATAAAGAGAGAGACTTCAGTGACTTTAGGATATCGTCGAAAGGCGAGTGCTGAAAGATGTCCGCGGCAGTGAACTCCATGATCGGCGCCCAATCGGATTCGATCGGTAGGGGCGCGGAGGATTCGGAGTCCGGTGAGGAGTCCGGCTCCCTGGAGTCACGAGTCTCACAGAGTACGGGGCTGGTGCTTGGCTCAATCCTCGTTGGGGTCGCAGCCCCCGAGGTGGTGTCCAACCGCCCATCCTCGATCGGCACAGTTGGCTCCGAATTAAGGGTCGGAGCTGATGCGGGTGCGGCCTCCAGGGCCCTATTCGGCGGTAGAGCTAGATCATGCTCATCGTGACTGTGCGGCGCGCTCGACAGTGGCTCGAATCTGTCGAAGATCAAGTCCCCGCGGATGTTAGCCATGTAGTTAAAACTTCCAAATCTGACCTGTCGGCCAGGGGCATAGCTTTCGATCTGCTCCGGACGGCCAAGCGAATTGGCCCGCAGTGCGAAGCCGCCGAAGACGAAGATCTGTCCGGGGAGGAAGGTCTCACCCTGGACTGCATTGCTATCGATGATCGTAGGAGCCATCAAGCCTGACGGCGACAACACAGAGGAACTCTCAATGAAAGCACCAATGTCGGTTTCAAAACCGGCGGATCTCGGGTAGGGAGTCCTGAACTGTGCGTCTAGACCGGATGGTAACAGGAGACAAGGGACACAAAGTTTTACCCAGGTTCGGGCCCTCTCGATGGAGGTAAAACCCTACGTCCTGCTTGATTAATATTGATGATATGGCTAGTACAAGAGTAGATCTACCACGAGATCGAGGAGGCTAAACCCTAGAAGCTAGCCTGTGGTATGATTGTTGATGTGTATGTTTTCCTACGGACTAAAACCCTCCGGTTTATATAGACACCGGATAGGGTTAGGGTTACATGGAGTCGGTTACAATGGTAGGAGATCTTCATATCCGTATCGCCAAGCTTGCCTTCCACGCCAAGGAAAGTCCCTTCCGGACACAGGACGGAGTCTTCAATCTTGTATCTTCATAGTCCAGGAGTCCGGCTGAAGGTATAGTCCGGCTATCTGAACACCCCCTAATCCAGGACTCCCTCAACGTGCATGCTCCTAGGGGGATAGATTGGTAGGAAAAGACCATCGCTCGTCCCCGACCGCCACTCATAAGGAAGACAATCAAATAAAACCTCATGTTTCAAATTTGTTACATAACGTTTACCATACGTGCATGCTATGGGACTTGAAAACTTCAACACAAGTATTTCTCAATTTCACAACTACTCAACTAGCACGACTTTGATATTATTACCTCCATATCTCAAAACAATCATCAAGCATCAAACTTCTCTTAGTATTCCAAACACTCATAAGAAAATTTTACTAATCTTGAATACCTAGCATATTAAGATTTTAAGCAAATTACCATGCTATTTAAGAATCTCAAAATAATATAAGTGAAGCATGAGAGTTCATCTATTTCTTCAAAATAAAACTACCACCATTCTCTAAAAGATATAAGTGAAGCACTAGAGCAAATGACAAACTACTCCGAAACATATAAGTGACGATCAATGAGTAGTTGAATAATTATGCAACTATGTGAAGACTCTCTAACATTAGAGAGTTTCATATCTTGATATTTTATTCAAACAGCAAGCAAAACTAAATAAAATGATGCTCCAAGCACAGCACATATCATGTGGTAAATAAAAAATATAACTCCAAGTAAAGTTACCGATGAACGGAGACAAAAGAGGGGATGCCTTCCAGGGCATCCCCAAGCTTAGGCTCTTGGCTATCCTTGAATATTACCATGGGGTGACTTGGGCATCCTCAATCTTAGGCTCTTGCCACTCCTTATTCTATAGTCCATCGAATCCTTGCCCAAAACGTGAAAACTTCACAACACAAAACTTAACAGAAAACTCGTAAGCTCCGTTAGTAAAATAAATCACCACTTCAAAGTACTGTAATGAACTCATTATTTATTTATATTGGTGTTAAACCTAATATATTCCAACTTCTCTATGGTTTATAAACTCATTTACTAGCCATAGATTCATAAAATAAGCAAACAACACACGAAAAACAGAATCTGTCAAAAACAGAACAGCCTGTAGTAATCTGTAACTAACGCAAACTTATGGAACCCCAAAAATTCTAAAATAAATTTCTGGACCTGAGGAATTTATCTATTAATCATCTGCAAAACGAATTAACTAAAGATCACTCTCCAAATAAAAATGGCAGAAGTTCTCGTGAGCGCTAAAGTTTCTGTTTTTTACAGCATGATCAACAAGACTTTCCCCAAGTCTTCCCAAAGGTTCTACTTGGAACAAACACTAATTAAAAGCATAAAACCACATATAAACAGAGGCTAGATGAATTATTTATTAGTAAACAGGAACAAAAATCAAGGAACTAAAATAAAGTTGGGTTGCCTCCCAACAAGCGCTATCGTCAACTAAAATAATTCATCGAGAACATAAAGGATAAGAATTGAAACATGAAGAGAGCATCATGAAGAATATGACTAGAACATTTAAGTCTAACCTACTTCCTATGCATAGGTATTTTGTGAGCAAACAACTTCTGGGAACAAGAATCAACTTGCATAGGAAGGTAAAACAAGCATAACTTCAAAACTTTAAGCACATAGAGAGGAAACTTGATATTATTGCAATTCCTACAAGCATATATTCCTACCTCATAATAATTTTCAGTAGCATCATGAATCAATTCAACAATATAACCAGCACCTAAAGCATTATTTTCATGATCTACAAGCATAGAAAATTTACTACTCTCCACATAAGCAAGATTCTTCTCATTCGGAATAGTTGAAGTATCATAAGAAACTCGAATACTATAAATTGTTTCCACATTAAAAGAGTAATGTTCAGAAAAAGGGTAATCATAATCATGGCAAGTTTTATAAATATAATCACTAATTTTTATAGCAAAAGTATCATCGCAATAATCATCATAAGTAGGAGGCATGCTATCATCATTATAAATTTCCATATCAAAACTTGGGAGACTAAAAATATCATCTTCATTAAACGTAGCATCCCGAAGCTTGGGTCAAACATTAATTGCAACAAATATATTCTCAAAAACATCATCTTCATCAAACATAGCATCCCCAAGCTTGGGCATTTTCATATCATAAGCATAATCACTCTCATTATTAATAGTATGGATAGCACCAATAGTATATCAATTATCATCATATTCTTCCAAGTAAGTGCCAAAAAGATTTTCAAGATCATAAGAAGTATCATTATCTTCCACAATTATATTTTCAGAAGGCACAATAGTAATAGGAGCAGCATTATTTGGGGGATATATCTTTTTACCTCTCTTCCTTTTTCTTTTCTTCTACTTCACCACATCATGTGTGGGTTCAATCCTCCTTTTGGAGCTCCTTATTTATGAGATTGGTTGAATAGGAGGCTCCTCCTCGTTACCTGATTCATCATAAGAAATAATAGGAGGATATTGGGAAGTCTATTCCCTTTCATTAGTATTCTCTTCATCTTCTATTTGTTTTATTTTCTTTATGTAGTTGGCAATATAAGGATTTTCGATACAATTCACCGCACAATACATATAAATTTCCTCTAGATCAAAATGAAGAACTCTATCAAGGGCAAATTTTGGAATATCCTTAGTTATACGTTTCATTTCTTCATAACCCAAGAGCAAACTAAGTTCATTATGATGTGCAAGGGAAATCAAGTCATCACAATTTTTGGACACGATACGATCATGAAACAATTTGCATTGGAGATTTAAATGACCATGTTCATTGCAAAGTTCACAAGGGCGGCCAAGAAAATTAAAATTTTCAGCACAATCATCTAGTATTTCTTGCAACAATTTAGTTTCTAAATACTTATGCTTCTGGCAATATCTATCTTCCCTTTTTGGTGTGTACTTACAAACCCAATGCACTCCACAAAAATGACATGTTTATAGGAGACATTTTCATCATAACTAGTGAAATCATCATTAGTATCATGGATATTCAAAGAATTCGTTCTAACAACATTGCAATCATGCTCATCATTCAAGTATTTAGTGCCAAACATTATATAGATTTCTTCTTCTAGCACTTGAGCACAATTATCCTTTCCATCATACTCACGAAAGATATTAAAAAGGTGAAGCGTATGAGACAAACTCAATTCCATTCTTTTATAGTTTTCTTTTATAAACTAAACTAGTGATAAAACAAGAAACAAAAAGATTCGATTGCAAGATCTAAAGATATACCTTCAAGCGCTAACCTCCCCAGCAACGACGCCAGAAAAGAGCTTGATGTGTACTACACAACCTTCTTCTTGTAGACGTTATTGGGCCTCCAAGTACAGAGGTTTGTAGGACAGTAGCAAATTTCCCTCAAGTGGATGACCTAAGGTTTATCAATCCGTGGGAGGCGTAGGATGAAGATGGTCTCTCTCAAACAACCCTGCAACCAAATAACAAAGAGTCTCTTGTGTCCCCAACACACCCAATACAATGGTAAATTGTATAGGTGCACTAGTTCGGCGAAGAGATGGTAATACAAGTGGTATATGGATAGTAAATAAAGGTTTTTGTAATCTGAAAATATAAAAACAGCAAGGTAACTAATGATAAAAGTGAGCGTAAACGGTATTCCAATGCTAGGAAACAAGGCCTAGGGTTCATACTTTCACTAGTGTAAGTCCTCTCAACAATAATAACATAATTGGATCACATAACTATCCCTGAACATGCAACAAAGAGTCACTCCAAAGTCACTAATAGCGGAGAACAAACGAAGAGATTATGGTAGGGTACGAAACCACCTCAAAGTTATTCTTTCCAATCAATCCGTTGGGCTATTCCTATAAGTGTCACAAACAGCCCTAGAGTTCGTACTAGAATAACACCTTAAGACAGAAATCAACCAAAACCCTAATGTCACCTAGATACTCAAATGTCACCTCAAGTATCCGTGGGTATGATTATACGATATGCATCACACAATCTCAGATTCATCTATTCAACCAACACATAGAACCTCAAAGAGTGCCCAAAGTTTCTACCGGAGAATCACGACGAAAACGTGTGCCGACCCCTATGCATAGGTTCATGGGCGGAACCCGCATTTTGATCACCAAAACATACATCAAGTGAATCATGTGATATCTCATTGTCACCACAGATACGCACGGCAAGACATACATCAAGTGTTCTCAAATCTTTAAAGACTCAATCCGATAAGATAACTTCAAAGGGGAAACTCAATCCATTAAAAGAGATTAGAGGGGGGAGAAAACATCATAGGATCCAAATATAATATCAAAGCTCGCGATACATCAAGATCGTGCCAAATCAAGAACACGACAAAGAGAGAGAGAGAGATCAAACACATAGCTACTGGTACATACCCTCAGCCCCGAGGGAGAACTACTCCCTCCTCGTCATGGAGAGCACCGGGATGATGAAGATGGCCACTTGAGAGGGATTGCCCCCTCCGGAAGGGTGCCGGAACAAGTCTAGATTGGCTTTCGGTGGCTACAGAGGCTTCTGGCGGCGGAACTCCTGATCTATTGTGCTCCCGGATGTTTTTAGGGTATATGGAGATATGTAGGCGAAAGAAATACATCAGGGGGGCCACGAGGGGCCCACAAGCGTGGAGGGCGCGCCCTAGGGGGGTGGGCGCGCCCCCTACCTCGTGGCCTCCTCGAAGGTGCCCTGACGTGCACTCCAGGTCTTCTGGGCTTCTTTTGATCCAAAAATAGGTTCCGTGAAGTTTCAGGTCAATTGGACTCCGTTTGATTTTCCTTTTCAGCAATACTCTAAAACAAGGTAAAAACATAAACTCGCACTGGGCTCTGGGTTAATAGGTTAGTCCCAAAAATGGTATAAAGTGTATAATAAAGCCCATAAACATCCAAAACAGTAGATAATATAGCGTTTAGCAATCAAAAATTATAGATACATTGGAGACACATCAGGCGTGCCCCCTACCTCATGGGCCCCCTGGTGGCCCTCCGGTGGCCATCTTTTGCTATATGGAGTCTTTCGATGGGAAAAAAAATCATAAGCCATCTTCTCGGATGAGACTCCACCGCCACGAGGTGGAACCTTGGCGGAACCAATCTAGGGCTCTGGCGGAGCTGTTCTGTTGGGGAAACTTCCCTCCCGGAGGGGGAAATCATCGCCATCGTCATCACCAACGCTCCTCTCATCGGTAGAGGGCAATCTCCATCAACATCTTCATCAGCACCATCTCATCTCAAAACCCTAGTTCATCTCTTGTATCCAATTCTTGTCTCCAAGTCCGGGATTGGTGCTAGTAGGTTGCTAGTAGTGTTAATTACTCCTTGTAGTTGATGCTAGTTGGTATAATTGGTAGAAGATCATATGTTCAGATCCTATATGCATATTAATACCCCTATGATTATGAACATGTTTATGTTTTGTGAGTAGTTACTTTTGTTCCTGAGGACATGGGAGAAGTCTTGCTATTAGTAGTCATGTGAATTTGGTATTCGTTCGATATTTTGATGAGGTGTATGTTGTCTTTCCTCTAGTGGTGTTATGTGAATGTCGACTACATGACACTTCACCATTATTTGGGCCTAGAGGAAGGCATTGGGAAGTAATAAGTAGATGATGGGTTGCTAGAGTGATAGAAGCTTAAACCCTAATTTATGCGTTACTTCGTAAAGGGCTGATTTGGATCCATATGTTTCATGCTATGGTTAGGTTTACCTTAATAATTCTGTTGTAGTTGCGGATGCTTGCAATAGAGGTTAATCATAAGTGGGATGCTTGTCCAAGTAAGGGCAGCACCCAAGCATCGGTCCACCCACATACCAAATTATCAAAGTACCGAACGTGAATCATATGAGCGTGATGAAAACTAGCTTGACGATATTCCCATGTGTCATCGGGAGCGCTTTACATCATATAAGAGTTTGTCCAAGCTTGTCCTTTGCTACAAAAGGATTGGGCCACCTTGCTGCACTTTATTTAATTTTGTTACTTGTTGCTCGTTACAAATTATCCTCTCACAAAACTATTTGTTACCACTTATTTCAGTACTTGCAGAGAATACCTTGCTAGAAACCGCTTATCATTTCCTTCTGCTCCTCGTTGGGTTCGACACACTTACTTATCGAAAGGACTATGATAGATCGCCTATACTTGTGGGTCATAAAGGTTACTCACACCTCGGCGACGCGGGGCGTCCACGCGGCGGACTCCTCGCGCGAGCTAGTGTTATGGACGCCGGCGCCTCCAAACTCTTGGATCCGCTTCCCACGGTTGTTCTCCGGCGTGATGCCGCCGAGGGGGCCTCTTGAGCTCTGGCTGCAGCATGTCGATTGTGGAGCTACGGCGATCGGGGCGAAGATCGAAGCGGTCCCAGTTTGCAAAATCTTCATGACTTGTGGCTGGGGCGAGATTGCACGGATCTGTCGTGCGAGGGGTGCCCTCGCGATCCACTTCGAGTACGGCGGTGCCTCCATGCTTCTCTTCAAGGTCTTTGACGCCGAGGGCCGCCGCCTGGAGTGCTACTCTGGAGAAGAGCATGAGGCTGACGCGTGCTCCGCCCGCAACTACTCCAGCAGCAGCAGCCCTTGGGAGTCCAGCAGTTCTCCTGAGCTCTACAAGACTCCAGAGACGAGCGACGACAGCTACGTCCCCCCAAGCTCTCGCCGCGCCCAGGGCAAGGCTGCGGCGTCCAGCCGCCGCTGATCTGGATGGGGTTGGCGCCGGCCTCTCGTGGCCCACTGTTGATGATGGCGTCCGCCACAGGAGGATGTAGATATGATCTCTCTTAGCATCAGCTTTTGTTTCTTCGAATAATCATGAATCACCCCATGGGGGCATGTAAGGATCTGCAATGCCTTTGTACCTATTTTCCTTGTTATGAAAATTTGATGAACACGCGTCCCGTTAAGGCTCGGCCTCCCCTTTCTTTCCTCGTGATAGCTTGTTGCTCTACGCTGACGGGTCCCGGTCCCAAGGCGGCTATAGCCATCACTTGTATGCCAGGTCGTGATGCCGTGGTCAAGGCCAGGAGGTGTGCGGCCCGAGGTCCAGTAAGAGCCCCTGAGGCACGATGCTCAGGAGGTCCCCCTTAGCGCCCAAGTGGCCTTGGCAAGGGAAGAAAGAAATATGGCTTGGATGCAATGGGGTTGCGGCATGGTGTGAGCGACTATTAGGCCCGAATATTTTGCTGATCTGAAGACAAGACTTATCTTGATGAATCCACGGTGATTCCTGATGTTGCGCCAGGGCTGCGCACCAACTTACGTGACATAACACGGCCGGCCCGTGCGACTTTTCCTTCTCCCGAGCTCCTCTTAATGCTCTACATCCTCAGGTCCCGGCCCTCGAGCGAGCTCAGCCGCCGCTGGTATGCCAGGTCACGATGCCGTGGTCAAGGCCAGGGGGTGAGGGCTGGAGAGCTTTAAGAGCTCCTGAGTCGCGATGCTTAGGAGCGCCACTTTTAATGCGTAAGCGAGTCGTGCGAGAGAAAAGGAGACTCGCGGTACCGCATGCTATCCTTCCCGTGGGGTTCCTGTGAATAGGCATAAGAAGAAAAACGGTTTGTCGTTACTACCGCCTGCCTGCTGCTGGTGGGTCCGGATGGAGTGAAGGCACTGAGGGCCTGGTGAGGTGACGTGCAGGGCGCGTGCCGCGAGCCAGAGCTCGACCACTCTGATTTGTCGGTCGTGGCAAGGACGGACCCATGCACCAGATTTGTGCCTGTGTAGGGGCCTCGAGGGGGGTGATGATCGAGCAGGTGATGGCAGTTGGCAGGTTAAGCATGAAGAGAAGATTGACTGAGATAAATGCAGGAAGATACATGCCATCGGGTCAGGCCCGAGCGACGCGGGGATGATGCAGCCCGAGGGGCGCCCCTAGCGAGGTAAGCTAAAAGACATAAGTAAAAGGGGTACATGCCACATGGACGAACCCACGCGGCCTGGGAATAGTGCAGCCCGAGGGGCGCTCCTAGCTTAAATGAACTTGGAAGATGTCACCTAGATCTGTAGACGAAGTAGAGCCGGTGCAGCTGAAGCCACGCGTCGAAGAAATGACTCCTCATGAGCCACCAGGTCCCTGAGCCTCGGGAGGCTCTAGGAGCTCGGGAGGTTCCCTGGAGGCCGTTGCCATCTCCTCCCGAATGGCGTGGAACCTGGCCTCCTGAGCTGCCTGGACTTGCCGCACATGGCGCTGACAGGCCGATGCCACGCTCGGCAAGCCAAAGGGCATGCGAACGAAGCTATGTGGTGGGCCCTCACATCGGCCCCCGTGCGATGGCCAGAAACATTCTTGAGACGCGGCCCTGTTAAGCCCTGGGATGTCGATGCAGGCGCGTAGCTCAGCACCCTCGCCTGGGTGGTGAGCCACACTCTGTGAGCGGTTGTCGCCACGCATGGCTCTTGCGTCTTGTAGCTCTTGGGTGGTCTTGATGATGAACTCCTGCGTGGTGGGCATTCCTTTCCCCATGCTCTCCTGAGGAACATGTGCCGTGAAGCACGCTTGCAAGTGGTGCCCAAGCGCCTCCCTCGTGAGATTGGCAAGGTCTAAGACCCTCCAGAAGAGAGCCCCCGAGCCTTGCCTGAGGAGGGCGTCAGGCGCGCTTTCCTATGCGGTGGTGGAGGGCACCCCTGGAGCGGGCGTCGATCCTGACGAGGCCCCTGATGCGACGCCATCTCCTGGGAGTCCTGCATGGCACGGTAGCTTCTTCTTGGGGATGGTCTTCGGAGGGCCTTCACTTCTGATGTCAGGGTTATCGATTGCCGTGGCTTGGAAGGCACGCTCAAGGGAGCACACTGCATCCCTTTCTTCACATGGGACCGTGATGATCCCCCCACTTCCTGGCATCTTGAGAACATTGTGGCCGTGGTGGGTGACCGCCATGAACTTGGCCAGGGATGGATACCCGAGGATGGCATTGTACGGCAGATGGATGTGCGCAACGTCAAAGTCGATGAGCTCGGTGCGGTAATTCTTGCGCTCCCCAAAGGTGACAGGCAGGCGGACCTGCCCTATTGGTGTGGTGGAACCGTCAGTCACTCCTGAGAAAGGCTTGGTTGGCTGGAGCTGCTCATAGGGCACTTGGAGGCTGTCGAATGTGTCGGCGGATAGGACATTGAGCCTTGTGCCGCCGTCAATGAGAGTCTTGGTGACTTTCACGTTGCTGATGACTAGGGAGCAAAGCATAGGGAGTGTGCCAGCGGCGGCTGCACACTTGAGCTGGTCGGCCGAGCTGAAGGTGATGGCGCATTGGGACCACCGGAGCGGGCGCGTGGCCTCAAGCTTGGGGAGCGCCGCGTTCACCTCGCGAGCGAACTGTTTGAAGATCCACTGAGAGGCTGGGGCCTGAGCGCCGCCCAAGATGTAAGCGACCGAGCGCGGCTCCTGGAAGCCCCCAGCCCCCTCGTCCTGGTGGTGGTGGTCGTTCCTTCTTGGCGGCGGCAACGGGGGATGACCAGCATTGCCCTGGGGGCGACCCTCGCAAGAAGGGTCCCTCCAGGCACCCTCGCGAGGTTGGTCCTGCCAGCGGTCCTCATGAGGCCGGTCATGCCACTCCTAGCGTGGACCACGGTCGTCCCAGCGTCCGCCTCCGCGTCCTCCTCCGTGTCCGTAGCCCCAGTCATTGCGCTCGGGGAGTCGGCCGAAGCGTCCTTCCCGAATGGATCTGAGCTCTTGATAGTCGCTGGTGTTGTGGGTGTTCAGGTTGTGGAAGGCGCAGAATGGGCGACCGTTCTTGGATGACTTGGGCTGATCTCTGCCTCGCTTGGTGTCTGGCTCTGCTGCGAGAACTACTGCCTCCTTGCACTTCACGTCTTTGGCCTTGGCCTTCTTTTCCTCCACTCCTGCAACCGACAGCTCGAGGAGAGAGAGGCGCCCTCCTCAACTCTTGCGCACCTGGTCTCTAGGTTGAACAACTCCTGAGATGTGCAAAGCTCCTCATGGATTGCCAGCTCTTCCTTCATCTTGACGTCGTGGATGCCTTAAGAAAACATGGAGATGATGGCCTCGTCTGAGACCTTGGGAATCTTGAGGCGGGTGTTGTTGAAGCGCTGGATGTACTTCTGGAGGGTCTCTCCTGGCTGTTGCTTGATGCGGTGTAGGTCGCCCGCGACCGGTGGGCGGTCACGAGTACCCTGGAAGTTGGCGACAAAGAGGTCGCGCATCTCGTCCCAGGAGGAGATCGAGTCGTGCTGTAGGTTCAGGAGCCAGGAGAGGGTGCCATCCTTGAGAGCCATGGGAAACCAGTTCACCATGACTTTTTCGTCGCCGTTAGCCGCTTCGATGCTCAACTCATAGAGCTGCAGGAACTCCGTGGGGTCGGCGGTGCCGTCGTACCGAGGAGGAAGATCTGGCTTGAACTTGCCTGGCCAGGCAATGCTGCGCAACTAAGGGGTGAAGGCGCGACAGCCTGCCGTGGTTGCTGGGGACCACTTCGGGGGCGGAGCTTGCTCTTGGCGAGGTTCGCGCTGTGCCACTACAGGCAGCCCGCAGTCTTGATGAGGTGGCGCGGGGAGCGCTGGTGCTGCTTGTCGCGGCCACGGGATTTCTTGGCAGCTCCTTTCTTCACGCGTAGGTGCCGGGCGCGGCGGATCGGAACGCGGAGGCGCGCGCCTTCGCGCCAAGGCACCGTCTTGGGGTTGAGGTGGTGGGGGCGCGCCACGAGCCCCGTTGCCCACGGCCTGCTGATGGGGAGGCGCAGAGTGGGACGGCGCCAGAGAGCCCCCCACTACACGGACAAGCACGGCGACGCGGTCGAGCCACTCCTCATAGACGTCGTCGACGGGGCGGTAACGCAGGAGCTCGTTCACCGTGATGAGGGCAGCCCGTGCCTCTAGGGGAGCGCGGTGCGCGTGAGATGAAGAGCCAGCAAGAGTGAGTGATGGAGTGGTGGTGCGGCCACCCTACCGGACTGAAGGATGTTGCGAGGATGCCTACTGCTCATTTCCCACCAGGCCAGTGGCAGCATTGGCGGCGGGGGATGGAGAACAACGAGGCGGCCCACCGATGGGAGCCGTCTGAGCGACCCGGGCAGCGAGGGCGGACCGATGCTCAGCTCTAGCACGGCGAGCGTCCAACATGGAGACGAGGGATCGACAGAGGGACAAACTAGTGGAAGGTGTCAGGACCCCGACTCGATGTCACATCCATCTAGCTGGTAACACCTCATATCACTTTGCGGCCTCACGCACGGTATCCCCACGGGTGTCGTCTTACCTTTTCCCGGGACCGTTTGCGCCTTTTGGCTCACGTATATGATAGTGTCGCTAGCATCCATATGATAAAGAGCCCGGGCTGACATGACTAGTCGTAAACCCAAAGTGGCACAGACTTACAGGGACAGGCATCCATGACCCAGCTTCGAACGTGTCGGTCATCAGCAAGTGGGTCCGGGCTGTAGCACTGGGCTAGCAGGACTCCGGTAAACCGGGCTGTAGCGGGCTAACAGGACTCCGGTACTCAAAGCGTGACATTTCCCCGAAGGGACAGACACAGGAACGAAGAAGGACACATGCCGGCCAGCCTAAGTGTTCCAGAGCAGTAGCAAGCTACCATGGCTCAGCGGTAACACTAGGAGACATTTCCCGGTAAGAGAGGCTACCAAAGATAAACAACTAGATAGTCAGATCCCACACATACCAAGCATTTCAATCATACACACAATATGCTCGATATGCGCAAATACAACGAAGCATCACAACATGACTCTATGACACAAGTACTTTATTTAAGGCTCAGTGAGCCATACATAACATACACAAAGGTACGGGTCTCACGACCCCACATACAAGTCATACAGTCATACAAACCAGCAGCGGAAGTAACTTGTCTGAGTACAGACAACTAATAAAATAAAAGAGGCTTGGAAAGCCTAGCTATACTACGTGGTCCATCACAAGCTCAGGGTCACCACCTGGGTCTTTAGCCTACTCGTTGATGTCAACGTCTACATAGAACCCATCAGAAGGGGTTGCAGCGTCTTCTGTAAAAATGTAGATTATAGCAACATGAGTACAAAGGTACTCAGCAAGACTTACATCAGATCCTACATACATGCATAGTATCAAGAAGGGTTGGTGGAGTTATTGCAGCAAGCCAGCTTTGACTCTTGGCTAGGCTAACCTACGATACTCCAACTTGAAATGGTTTTGCGTACACGAGTCCACTACTCACCACTTCAATACACTACCGAGGATCCGCCTCCGTCTTCCTACGGAAGAGCCATCCTCGGCACTCACACTTATCTTGAGGTTTTTAACAGTTTCCATTTACTTGTCTATGAACTGTATAGGCAACCAAGTAGTCCCTTACCGCGGACGCGGCTATTCGAATAGATCATGTTAACCCTGCAGGGGGTACTTCTTCATACACGCTCTCACCACTTACCGTCGTTTACACGACATGTACTCGGCAACCTTCAAGCGGAAGCCCAACGTGGGTGTCGGCCACGACCTACCTAATCACCTAAGCCTCCAGTCCAGGTTTATCGCCTATTCAGGTTCCATCCGCAGGGAGTTCGGCCGAGGTTTCCCATACGGCCCCGAACGATGTGAACAGGGTTCCTGAGATACCTAACGGGTATTCGGTACACCCGGCCACGTACCTACCGCATCACAGCCCACCCCTACGGTCAGCGCTGTCCACGGCCTCCAGTAGGCTACAAACACCAGAAACTACTTGCAACTCCTGGACGGAGAACTAGGGTGAATAAGAAGCCGAGAGGGTCCATTGGTTTCGGGCCCAATGCATGGTAGTAGCTGATTCTTAAATCACACATACAGATCTCAGTGCTTAAGGTCGGCTTCAATGAAACAACCCACCATGTACTCCTACATGGCCTTTCATCGATACCTTTACCAAATCGTGTTCACCACACCACTCTCATTACCGACATAATCATTTCACTCCAGCCCATCACCCAGATGAACCAGACCTGACACGACTCTAAGCATAGCAGGCATAGCAAGGTAGGAACAACACATACATATGGCTCAAGCAACTCCTACACATGCTAGTGGGTTTCATCTAGTTACTGTGGCAATGACAGGTCATGCAGAGGAAATGGGTTCAACTACCGTAGCACACATCAGTTTGAATCGCGTTGTCTTAATGCAGTAAAAGAGAGCAGGAGCGAGAACATGGGATTGTATCGATATGATCAAATGGTTGGTTGCTTGCCTGATGGTTCGATGCACGGATACGGTTCTTCGTTAGGGTAATCACGGTACTCCTCGGGGACAGAACCTGTCGCAAGGGCATCGATACACAAGCATCACCAAACAATGTGCAACAATATGATGCATGCATGAAACATGGCAATATGAGTGTATTGGGCTAATGCAACTAAAGCCAGAAGGGTTTGAACAAATTTGAATCAAAGATTCAAATTTCAAATTCAAATATGGCCTTTTAAAGTGCTTTTCCTTGTTCTGCTTAAAACATCAATTTAACTTGTTTGATCATGCATGAAAATAGTACAGATGGATAGATTGGATTTTTCTGATCATTTTTCATATATAATTTGTCCAATTTGGAGTTACAGAATAAAAGTTATGAATTTTTGAAGTTTAAATAATATTCTGGAATTTCCTGATTTAATTTAAATCCAGAAAATCAATTACTGCGTCAGCCTGACGTCAGTGTGACGTCAGCAGGTCAAGGAACTGGTCCAGGTCAAACCTGACAGTGGGTCCCGCATGTCAGGGTGATTATTTTAATTAAAACTTAATTAAAACTAATCCTGTTTAAATAACAGGGCTGGGCCCCACCTGTCATTGACTCAGGGGAGTCAACCAGGGCCCACCCGTGGTCAAAGTTAATGTCGGCTGCCGGCGTTTAGTCGCCGGCGAGCCCGACGCGGCGGCGGAAGTGGTTTTGGTCATTTCGGCCACCAAACGGACCGCGGAGACCACCGGAGTGGAGCTGAGGCCAACCCGCAGCTCTTGGCGGAGCCCGTTGGGGTCGGGGTGGCCGGAGTCGACGGCGGCGAGCTCGGCTGCGGCCGCCGGGGTTCGGTCGTGCACGGGAACGGTGCTGGAGCTCGAAGTCGAGCAAAGCGAGGCGCTAGGGATGCTCTACGGGGTCTTGCGAACTCGTTGGACTCGCCGGGGTGACCAAATGGTCACCGGAGCTGCGTCGACGGCGGAGGTTCGGCCGTGGTGGGGAGGTGGCTACGGTGAGGGAACGAGGGGAAGGAGAGGGGGAAACGGTGGCGTAGCTCACCGCGGTTGCAGTGGGCGTCGAAGCGGGCTCGGGGACGCGCTGGAGACGGCGAATTCGACGGCGACGGTGGTCGGAGCCCGAAGAGGGGAACGGCGACGTGGCGGCGATGCAGGGCTTCCGGGGAGCTATGGAGCGGTGGGGAGGAAGAGGGAGTCGAGGCGGAGCTCCTGAGCTAGTCGGGGGAGCGAGGGGTGGCCGGAGATGGCTGCTATGGCGAACGGCGGCGACGGTGGTGTTCGGCCGTGTGAGAGAGAGAGCGAGGGAGAGGAGGGGAGAGCCGGGGGAGAGTGAGAGAGAGCAGGGGGGATCGGGACGGCCTGCGGGAGTCGTCCACGCGGCCAGGAGCGCGTCGGCAAGCAGGAGGTGGCCGCGCGGCCGTGCGCGCGCGAGCACGCAGCAGCTTCGGGGCGAGGGGAGGAAGACGACGGAGAGCTACAGTGGTGGGCTGGGCCGCTGCTGGCTGGGCCGGCCAGCTGGCTGGGCCACACAGTGGAGGAGCCCAGGTAAGTTTTCCCCCTTTTTATTTATGTTTCTGTTTTATTTAATATATCTGCAACTTTGTTGAATTAAATAAAATACCTAGGCAAGTTCAAAAATCACCAAACTATTCCTGGCCCATAGTTGGATTATTTCCAACATGAAACATTTTAGTTTGGAGATATTTGAGCATTTAAATATTTTATATTATTTTAAATGCCCAAATTCAAATATTTATGATTTAATTCAAAAACCCTAGGATGGCCTAGGAAAATGTGCACCATTTTTGGCAGAGGTTCTGAACCAAGACAAAAATGATGGGCATTTTAGAAGGGCATTTCAGGTTCATTGAAAAATTATTTTAGTAACCCTAGTTGGTTTCAGAGGGGACTGGGGGTTCTGTCATCCCCATTTCAAGTTTCTGATGAAAGAGTAAACATGATGCAACACTCTAATGCATGACTAGCTAGGTTGTGACAACTCACCCCCACCCAAAAGAATCTCGTCCCGAGATTTGGGTTCCTCCGAGAAGAAGGCGGGGTACTCGAGTCGAAGACGATCCTCCCTTTCCCAAGTTGCTTCATCCTCAGAATGGTGCGACCATTGAACCTTGAGAAACTTGATATTATGACGTCGGGTGGTACGTTCGGCCTGATCGAGGATACGAATGGGGTACTCTCGATATGTAAGATCATCTTGGAGATCAAGCGTTTCGTGGTCCACTTCACGGATAGGATCCGAGAAGCAACGCCTGAGTTGAGAAACGTGGAAGACATCGTGAACTCTGAAGAGGTGTGGAGGTAGTTCCAACTGGTAGGCAACTTCTCCTCGTTTGGCAAGAATGCGAAAAGGTCCAATGTAACGAGGAGCCAATTTGCCTTTGATACCGAAACGATGGGTTCCCTTCAGAGGGGTGACCCGAAGATAGGCCTTCTCGTCAACCTCGAAAGTCATAGCCTTATGTTTTCGGTCATATTGACTCTTTTGACGGGATTGGGCTGTTTTCAACTTTTCACGAACGATACGAACTTGTTCTTCTGCTTCCTGAATCATATCCGGGCCAAAGAATTGTCTTTCCCCGGTCTCTGACCAGTTAAGGGGTGTTCGACATCGTCGTCCATAGAGAACTTCAAAAGGGGCTTTACCCAAGCTAGATTGATAGCTGTTGTTGTAAGCGAATTCGGCAAACGGAAGGCACTTCTCCCAGTCCATTCCGAATGAGATAACAGAGGCTCGAAGCATGTGTTCTAGAATTTGGTTGACGCGTTCCACTTGACCACTCGACTGAGGGTGGATAGCGGTGCTAAAGGAAAGACGGGTTCCCATAGCATTTTGGAAACTTTCCCAAAATCGAGAGGTGAAAAGACTTCCTCGATCCGAGTTAATTTCCAAAGGGACACCATGAAGGGACACTATTCGGGAGATGTATAGGTCTGCCAGCTGGCTAGCGGTTATACTCTCTCGAACAGGTAGGAAATGGGCTACTTTGGAAAGACGATCGACCACGACGAAGATAGCATTATTCCCTCTCTTGGTCCTGGGAAAACCGGTAATAAAATCCATACCAATTTTATCCCATTTCCATTCAGGAATAGCTAAGGGTTGAAGGGTGCCAGCAGGCCGTTGGTGCTCTGCTTTTACACGACGACAGACGTCGCAGTTAGCAATATACTGAGCAATTTCTCTCTTCATCCTAGTCCACCAGAACCTCTGGCGTAGGTCCTGATACATCTTAGTACTACCGGGATGAATAGTGAGAGGAGATTCATGAGCTTCCTTAAGGATTAATCACCTTAGGTTGCGCACTTTGGGAACTACTAATCGATTCCCGAAGTATACGACTCCTTGATCATTAATGGAGAAACAATTCGCAATTCCTTTCTGAATGTTCCTCTTGATGCGGGAGATTCCCGGATCTACCTTCTGTGCTTTGATAATTTGATCCGTAAGGGTAGGTTTTGCCACCATGGTGGAGAGAAAACCTTGAGGAACAATATGAAGGTTAAGCTTCCGAAATTCCTCATGGAGAAGCGGTTGACTTTGTTGTAACATCAGGTTGTTACAATAAGATTTACGACTTAGCGCATCAGCCATGACGTTGGCTTTCCCTGGGGTGTAGGTTATTCCTAAGTCGAAGTCGGTGATCAATTCAACCCAACGTCTCTGCCTGAGATTCAAATCCGGTTGGGTGAAAATATACTTCAGACTTTGGTGATCGGTGAATATTTCGCAACGATTACCGAGGAGGTAATGTCGCCAGGTCTTAAGTGCATAGACTACGGCTGCAAGCTCTAGATCATGAGTAGGATAATTCTCCTCATGTGGGTGCAATTGCCGTGAAGCGTAGGCAATTACGTGTCGATCTTGCATGAGAATGCAACCTAGTCCTTGTCGCGAAGCGTCGCAGTAGATAACAAAGTCCTTAGAGAAGTCTGGCGGTACCAGTACGGGAGCAGAGGTCAGGCGTCTTTTCAGTTCCTGAAAGCTGTGCTCACATTGTGGAGTCCATTCGAACTTTTTATCTTTCTTGAGGAGTTCGGTTAGAGGTTTGGCAACTTTGGAGAAGTTCTCGACAAAGCGACGACAATAGCTCGCTAAGCCCAGAAAACTCCGAACTTGCTTGACCGATTCGGGTGGAGTCCAATTAAGGACGGCTTGAACTCTCTCAGGGTTAACAGCAATACCTTTACCAGATATTACATGACCCAGATAGGTCACTTCTGACAACCAGAATTCACATTTAGAAAATTTGGCATAAAGGCGATGCTCTCGAAGTTTCTGCAACACTAGCCTTAGATGTTCGGCATGTTCTTCCTCGTTCTTGGAGTAGATGAGTATATCATCGAGGTAAACCACGACAAATTTATCCAAATACTCCATGAAGATTGAGTTCATTAACCGAGAAAAGGTGGCTGGAGCGTTGGTTAATCCGAAGGACATGACGGTGTACTCGTATTGGCCGTAACGAGTAACAAAGGCCGTTTTAGGAATGTCCCCGTTCTTGATTTTGATTTGGTGGTAGCCCAACCTCAAATCCATCTTGGAGAAGACTGAGGATCCAGCGAGCTGATCGTACAGGTCGTTGATCCTGGGAAGTGGATATTTGTTCTTGATTGTGACCAAATTGACAGGTCGGTAATCTACAACCATCCGGTCCGTACCATCCTTCTTCTTGACGAATAGGACGGGGCAAGCCCACGGAGATGAACTAGGTCGGATGAAACCCTTTTTCAAGGACTCATCGAGTTGTTTCTTAAGCTCGGCTAGTTCTAGTGGTGCCATCTTATAAGGTCTTCTAGCAATCGGAACGGTTCCTGGAATGAGGTCTATTACAAACTCAACATCCCTGTCAGGTGGAACACCTGGCAATTCCTCTGGAAAGACATCCGGGAAGTCACGGACTACCGGAACGTCCTCAAGGTCTGGCAAAGGGCTGGCGTTAAGAGAATATAATTGTCGCTTAGCTATTCGGGTCAAGACATTAACTATCTTTCCTGAAGGATGGGTGAGTTGAACAGTCCTAGAGAAGCAATCGATTTGGGCATGATGAGCCGACATCCAGTCCATACCCAGAATGATATTAATATCTGAAGATTTAAGGGCTATCAAAGACGCGAGGAAAACAAGTCTGTCGACTTGGATCTCATTTCCATAACTTACCCTAGAGGTCTGCCATCTAGAACCAGGGGTAGAGATTTCCATAGTGGATGGCATGTCACAGAATGCAACGTTATGCAGACGAGCATAACTTTCGGATATAAAAGAATGAGAGGCTCCTGTATCGAAAAGAACAGATGCCGGGTGGCAATTAACAAGAAGCGTACCGAGAACGACGTTGGGATCCTCTTGAGCTTCTTCGGCAGAGATGCAGTTGACATGGCCACGTGAAGCGGTGACCGGCTTGGCGTGGAATACTTTTCCTGTCGGCTTGCCACGGCCAACAGCTTTAGCAGATTGATTGGGGTTGGTCTGGGGGCATTCACGCATATAGTGACCAGATTCCCCACACTTGAAACAAGTCACGGAACTGGTACGTGGAGGAGCATTGTTAGTTGAACCCCCATAGGGCTTGGCTGGAGCAGACTGTTGAACAGGGCGAGGCGCCTGGAAAGATGGCCTCGGTGTGAACCTGGGTGGCAGGGCAGTGTTGGGTACCCACACGCGGCGCTTCTGAGGACCAGCACCGGATGAGGAACCCATGTCACGTCCATGCTTGCGTGTTGCGTCATAGTCAGTCTGACCAGTTTCAGCACTGATGGCTTTGTTGACAAGTTTCGAAAAAGATGTGCACTCATGCAGACGGAGGTCGCGGCGAAGCTCAGGACTAAGGCCCTTACGAAACCTTGCTTGCTTCTTGGCGTCAGTAGACACTTCCTCAGTTGCATATCGGGCGAGATTACCAAACTCCCTGCTATAGGCATCCACAGAAAGTCGGCCTTGGGTGAAACTGCAAAATTCTCCATGTTTACGGTCCATGAGACCCTCCGGAATGTGATGTTCACGGAAAGCCTCGCTGAACTCAGCCCAAGTTGTGACATGGCCCGCTGGGCGCATAGCTCCATAATTCTCCCACCATAGACTGGCGGGGCCTTCAAGATGATATGCAGCAAAGGTGACCTTGTCAGCCTCCGCTACCAGCGCGGAACGCAGTTTGTGAGAGATACTGCGAAGCTAGTCATCAGCGTCGAGGGGCTCGACGGAGTGGTGGAACGTGGGTGGATGCAATTTGATAAAATCACTGAGTGACACCACGTTAGCCCTCTGATGGTGTGCTGTATTCTGTTCAATACGCTCCAACAAACGGTTTGTCTCCCGCTTGTTTCTCTCAGCTTCCATCATAACCTCGGCTAGTGAAGGAGGATGAGGCAGATTTGCATCCCTAGCTTCACTGCCTTCGGCCTGCTCTTGAGAAGCAGGGTTAGCGCGCGTGTTGACCATCCTAGGTAAACAAGACAATGATTTAGTCAGGATGGTAAAATTCCGACATAGGATTCATAATGTAAGAAATAACTCGGAATGCAAGATGATCATCCGTATGACATGGTAGATACAGAAACTGCTTCTTTTATTCCATCGTCATACACACCATACAGGGTTTAGTACAAGACCAAACAAAGTACTATTACGGTGAAAAGAGGATTACATCTCATCGGAGGCATTCCCAGCTCCTATACATTATTTTTCTACATCTCCGGAAAGAGTACAACTAGGTCATATCCCACGAGTCACGCAGGACGATAGACGACACAACTAGTGCGAACTAGTGATACTACCACTAACTTAGACCGATCTGTAGTAGTCCTCGTAGAAGTCACCTCCATAGCCCGGAAGCTCAACATGATCATCTGGAAACAGACGGTCTCGCGGAGCTTGTGGACCATAGGGGCTAGGATGAGGCCTTGGACCAACAAACGGTGGCCTGCGGGGACCGCGAGGTGGGGTGATGCCTCCTACATCACGCCAAACCATCACGTCTGGCAGAGCGGACCTCACAGGATAGAGATCGCGCATATCTGAATATCCAGCTTGCACCGCCGGTGCGAACCGAGTCAAAGTGGCCCAGTGGTCAGCACGGGTGTTGAAGAGCTCTAGCCTTAAGGCCCGATTTTCACGGTCCTTATCCTCGAGCATCTCAGCAGTGGTGCGAGTCCGTGAATCCTCCTGAGTGGGGTCAGCATAGATAGCCTGGAGATACCCTTGCGCTCCCGGAAGTGATCCTGGCATATACCGGAAATCAGAGTCCCGAAATAACCCAAATCTGACTCGCATAATGGTCATCATAGAGTAGGCGGCGTCCTGCACAGCCATCTCAATAGTAACCCCGAGTCCATAGGAGCAGTGAAGAGGCTCGGTAGATCCAGGATAAGATGGAAATATCCTGACAGTGCAGAGATACTGGCTTTGATTAAAATCTCGGAATTGCTCTTCGACCGTGTACTCGGGATACCAGCGGTATCCAGCCTCAGTCATTACCCTGACCAACTTAGCAGTATGGCCGGGTACATCTAGGCATCGAGTCAGGCGAACCACTTGATTGAGGTCGTGAGTGGCCATCTGAAAGCACAATCATAATGCAAAGGCATTAGAATTTCTAGCAAAATTTCGGCAGCATAACAGCTGTAAATGCTCAAAAAGGATTTGAGACATTTGACAAAGGATTTCGTACCCACTCATCATCATCATATCAAAGTTCTGAAACCATTCTGGCAACATAATGTGGTAGTAGAACTGAACTAGGCTGGTAACCATCAAACTTATAAGGTACTACTGATTAGTAACTCGTGATCCTGATAGAGAGAACAGATCCTAATTCCTTAACCCCCGGTGGAAGAATGGACTGACTCAGATCAGAAAGTCATAAGGTATAAGGAGTAAAAAGAGCCTTACGTTCCAACCCACAAACAATTCCCCTACATATAACTAAAGAATTTCTAGACTCAACATCGACCAACTTGGCTTGGAGAACCTACAGGCAGTCCGGCTCTGATGCCAACGCTGTCAGGACCCCGACTCGATGTCACATCGATCTAGCTGGTAACACCTCATATCACTTTGCGGCCTCACGCACGGTATCCCCACGGGTGTCGTCTTACCTTTTCCCGGGACCGTTTGCGCCTTTTGGCTCACGTATATGATAGTGTCGCTAGCATCCATATGATAAAGAGCCCGGGCTGACATGACTAGTCGTAAACCCAAAGTGGCACAGACTTACAGGGACAGGCATCCATGACCCAGCTTCGAACGTGTCGGTCATCAGCAAGTGGGTCTGGGCTGTAGCACTGGGCTAGCAGGACTCCGGTAAACCGGGCTGTAGCGGGCTAACAGGACTCCGGTACTCAAAGCGTGACATTTCCCCGAAGGGACAGACACAGGAACGAAGAAGGACACATGCCGGCCAGCCTAAGTGTTCCAGAGCAGTAGCAAGCTACCATGGCTCAGCGGTAACACTAGGAGACATTTCCCGGTAAGAGAGGCTACTAAAGATAAACAACTAGATAGCCAGATCCCACACATACCAAGCATTTCAATCATACACACAATATGCTCGATATGTGCAAATACAACGAAGCATCACAACATGACTCTACGACACAAGTACTTTATTTAAGGCTCAGGGAGCCATACATAACATACACGAAGGTACGGGTCTCACGACCCAACATACAAGTCATACAGTCATACAAACCAGCAGCGGAAGTAACTTGTCTGAGTACAGACAATTAGTAAAATAAAAGAGGCTTGGGAAGCCTAGCTATACTACAAGGTCCTTCACAAGCTCAGGGTCACCACCTGGGTCTTTAGCCTACTCGTTGATGTCAACATCTACATAGAACCCATCAGAAGGGGTTGCAGCGTCTTCTGTAAAAATGTAGATTATAGCAACATGAGTACAAAGGTACTCAGCAAGACTTACATCAGATCCTACATACACGCTTAGTATCAAGAAGGGTTGGTGGAGTTATTGCAGCAAGCCAGCTTTGACTCTTGGCTAGGCTATCCTACGATACTCCAACTTGAAATGGTTTTGCGCACACGAGTCCACTACTCACCAATTCAATACACTACCGAGGATCCGCCTCCGTCTTCCTACGGAAGAGCCATCCTCGGCACTCACTCTTATCTTGAGGCTTTTAGTAGTTTCCATTTACTTGTCTATGAACTGTATAGGCAACCAAGTAGTCCTTTACCGCGGACGCGGCTATTCGAATAGATCATGTTAACCCTGCAGGGGTGTACTTCTTCATACATGTTTCCACCACTTAGCGTCTGCACACGACATGTGCTCGGCAGACTTCAAGCGAAAGCCGACGTGGGTGTAGACCACGACCTACCTAAACACTTAAGCCTCTAGTCCAGGTTTATCGCCTATTCAGGTTCCATCCACAGGGAGTCCGGCCAAGGTTTCCCATACGGCCCCGAACGATGTGAACAGGGTTCCCGAGATACCTAACGGGTATTCGGTACACCGTGCCACGTACCTACCGCATCACAGCCCACCCCTACGGTCAGCGCTGTCCACGGCCTCCAGTAGACTACAAACACCAGAAACTACTTGCAACTCCTGGACAGAGAGCTAGGGTGAATAAGAAGTCGAACGGGGTCATATTTCAGGGCCCAATGCATGGTAGTAGTTGTATCTTAAATCACACATACAGATCTCAGTGCTTAAGGTCGGCTTCAATGAAACAACCCACCATGTACTCCTACATGGCCTCTCATCAATACCTTTACCAAATCGTGTTCACCTCACCACTCTTATTACCGACATAATCATTTCACTCTAGCCCATCACCCAGATGAACCAGACCTGACACGACTCTAAGCATAGCAGGCATAGCAAGGTAGGAACAACACATACATATGGCTCAATCAACTCCTACACATGCTAGTGGGTTTCATCTAGTTACTGTGGCAATGATAGGTCATGCAGAGGAAATGGGTTCAACTACCGTAGCACACAGCAGTTTGAAACGCGTTGCCTTAATGCAGTAAAAGAGAGCAGGAGCGAGAACATGGGATTGTATCGATATGATCAAATGGTTGGTTGCTTGCCTGATGGGTCGATGCACTGATACGGTTCTTCGTTAGGGTAATCACGGTACTCCTCGGAGGCAGAACCTGTCGCAAAGGACACCGATACACAACCATCACCAAACAATGTGCAACAATATGATGCATGCATGAAACATGGCAATATGAGTGTGTTGGGCTAATGCAACTAAAACCAGAAGGGTTTGAACAAATTTGAATCAAGGGTTCAAATTTCAAATTCAAATATGGCCTTTTAAAGTGCTTTTCCTTGTTCTGCTTGAAACATCAATTTAACTTGTTTGATCATGCATGAAAATAGTACAGATGGATAGATTGGATTTTTCTAATCATTTTTCATATATAATTTGTCCAATTTGGAGTTACAGAATAAAAGTTATGAATTTTTGAAGTTCCAGATTTAAATTAAATCCAGAAATATAATTATTGCACCAGCATGACGTCAGCATGACGTCAGTGGTCAACTGCGGCTGGCTGGAGTCAAACCTGACGTGTGGGGCCCACACGTCAGTGACAGGGGGGTTAAACAGGGTTAAATTAATCCTAATTACTAATTAGTGGCGCTGGGGCCCACTAGTCAGTGTCAGGGGGTTAACTAACAGTGGTTAGCGCTAATCCTAATTAGCTACAGGGCTGGGCCCACCTGTCAGGGACTCAGGGGGGGTTCCTGCCGTGGTCAAAGTGGGTCAAACCCACCGGCGACGTGACGCCGGCGAGGCCCGAGACGGCGGCGCGATGCGGGATCGCGCTACAGGGCACGGGCGAGGCCGTTCTTGGGCTCGTTGGAGAGCTCTTGCTCCCGCGCGTCGAACGGTGGTGGTGGCTGGGCCTGGGGTGGCCGGAGTCGACGGCGGCGAGCTCGGCTGCGGCCGCCGGGGTTCGGTCGTGCACGGAAACGGGGTTGGAGCTCGAAGGCGAGCTAGGCGAGGCGCTAGGGATGCTCTACGGAGCCTTACGAACTCGTTGGACTCGCCGGGGTGACCAAATGGTCACCGGAGCTGCGTCGACGGCGAGCTCGGCGACGGCGGAGGTTCGGCCGTGGTGGGGAGGAGGCTGCGGTGAGGGAACGAGGGGGAGAAGAGGGGGAAACGGTGGCGTAGCTCACCGCGGTTGCAGTGGGCGTCGAAGCGGGCTCGGGGACGCGCTGGAGACGGCGAATCGACGGCGACGGTGGTCGGAGTCCGAGGAGGGGAACGGTGACGTGGCGGCGATGCAGGGCTTCCGGAGGCCTGTGGAGCGGTGGGGAGGACGAGGGGGTTGTGGCGGAGCTTCTGAGCTAGTCGGGGGAGCGAGGGGTGGCCGGAGACGGCTGCTAAGGCGAACGGCGGCGACGGTGGTGTCGGCCGTGAGAGAGAGAGCGAGGGAGAGGAGGGAAGAGCCGAGGGCGAGTGAGAGAGAGCAGGGGGGAGGCGTGGCGTCGTCCAGGGCATCGAGGCGAGGAGGGGAGGGCAGGCAGGCAGGGAGAGAGGTGGCGTGGCGCGGTGGCGCGCGCGCGCGCTGGCCACACTCCCCTCCCTCTGTCGGGACGAAGACGACAGAGGAGGGAGACGGGCTGGGCCGCCTGCTGGCTGGGCCGGCCAGCTGGATGGGCTGCACAGTGGAGGAGCCCAGGTAAGCTTCTCCCTTTTATTTTTTTCTGTTTTCTAATTTCTGACATTTGTTCTGATTTAAATAATATATTAAACCATTTATTTAACTTATGCCAAATTTTTCAGGGGCTAGATATATTATTCCAGAGCTCCTTTATAATTGGCATAATATTTGGACATATATTAATATATATGTAAATATATTTCCAAAGCAAATATTTATGCATTAATTCCAAATGCCCAAAATAAATGTCCATGAGCCACTAAAAATATTGGTTTGATTTTTATCTCTGTCCAATATTTTCAGAGATCAACATGAGCATTTTCTTGGACCCTTTTGGAGAAATTTTTATTTGGGTCATTTTCAAAATGATTCTGAGGGTTTCACAGATCCCCATTTCAAGTTTCTGATGAAAGAGTAAACATGATGCAACACTCTAATGCATGACTAGCTAGGGTGTGACAACTCACCCCCACTCAAAAGAATCTCGTCCCGAGATTTGGGTTCCTCCGGGAAGAAGGCGGGGTACTCGAGTCGAAGACGATCCTCCCTTTCCCAGGTTGCTTCATCCTCAGAATGGTGCGACTATTGTACTTTGAGGAACTTGATGTTCTGACGTCGGGTGATACGTTCGGCCTGATCGAGGATACGAACGGGGTACTCTCGATATGTAAGATTATCTTGGAGATCAAGCGTTTCGTGGTCCACTTCACGGATAGGATCCGAGAAGCAACGCCTGAGTTGAGAAACGTGGAAGACATCGACCACGACGAAAATAGCATTATTCCCTCTCGTGGTCCTGGGAAAACCGGTAATGAAATCCATACCAATTTTATCCCATTTCCATTCAGGAATAGCTAAGGGTTGAAGGGTGCCAGCAGGCCGTTGGTGCTCTGCTTTTACACGACGACAGACGTCGCAATTTGCAATATACTGAGCAATTTCTCTCTTCATCCTAGTCCACCAGAACCTCTGGCGTAGGTCCTGATACATCTTAGTACTACCGGGATGAACAGTGAGAGGGGATTCATGAGCCTCCTTAAGGATCAACTGCCGTAGATGCTGGTTCTTGGGAACCACTAGACGGTTCTCAAAGTACACCACACCATGATCATTTGTGGAGAAACAACTAGCACCTCCGCTAGCAATGTTCTCTTTGATTTTAGATATTCCCTTATCTCGCTTTTGGGCAGCGATGATTTGATCCGTAAGAGTAGGTTTTGCTACCAAGGTGGAAAGAAAACCTTGAGGTACAATGTGAAGGTTAAGCTTCCGAAATTCCTCATGGAGAAGCGGTTGACTTTGTTGTAACATCAGGTTGTTACAATAAGATTTACGACTTAGCGCATCAGCCATGACGTTGGCTTTCCCTGGGGTGTAGGTTATTCCTAAGTCGAAGTCTCTGATCAATTCAACCCAACGTCTTTGCCTGAGGTTCAGATCCGGTTGGGTGAAGATGTACTTCAAACTTTGGTGATCAGTGAATATTTCGCAACAATTACCGAGGAGGTAATGTCGCCAGGTTTTAAGTGCATAGACTACAGCTGCAAGCTCTAGATCATGAGTAGGATAATTCTCCTCATGTGGGTGCAATTGCCGTGAAGCGTAGGCAATTACGTGTCGATCTTGCATGAGAATGCAACCTAGTCCTTGTCGCGAGGCGCCGCAGTAGATAACAAAATCCTTGGAGAAGTCTGGCGGTACCAGTACGGGAGCAAAAGTCAGGCGTCTTTTCAGTTCCTGAAAGCTGTGCTCACATTGTGGAGTCCACTCGAACTTCTTATCTTTCTTGAGGAGTTCGGTTAGAGGTTTGGCAACCTTGGAGAAGTTCTCGACAAAGCGACGACAATAGCTCGCTAAGCCTAGAAAACTCCGAACTTGCTTGACCGATTCAGGTGGAGTCCAGTTAAGGACGGCTTGAACTCGCTCAGGGTTAACAGAAATACCTTTACCAGATATTACATGACCCAGATAGGTCACTTCTGGCAACCAGAATTCACATTTAGAAAATTTGGCATAAAGGCGATGCTCTCGAAGTTTCTTCAACACTAGCCTTAGATGTTCGGCATGTTCTTCCTTGTTCTTGGAGTAGATGAGTATATCATCGAGGTAAACTACAACGAATTTATCCAAATACTCCATGAAGATTGAGTTCATTAACCGAGAAAAGGTGGCTGGAGCGTTGGTTAAACCGAAGGACATGACGGTGTACTCGTATTGGCCATAACGAGTAACAAAGGCCGTTTTAGGAATGTCCCCGTTTCTGATTTTGATTTGATGGTAGCCCAACCTCAAATCCATCTTGGAGAAGACTGAGGATCCAGCGAGCTGATCATACAGGTCGTTGATCCTGGGAAGCGGATATTTGTTCTTGATTGTGACCAAATTGACAGGTCGGTAATCTACAACCATCCGGTCCGTACCATCCTTCTTCTTGACGAATAGGACGGGGCAAGCCCACGGAGATGAACTAGGTCGGATGAAACCCTTTTTCAAGGACTCATCGAGTTGTTTCTTAAGTTCGGCTAGTTCTAGGGGTGCCATCTTATAAGGTCTTCTAGCAATCGGAACGGTTCCTGGAATGAGGTCTATTACAAACTCAACATCCCTGTCAGGTGGAACACCTGGCAATTCCTCTGGAAAGACATCCGGGAAGTCACGGACTACCGGAACGTCCTCAAGGTCTGGCAAAGGGCTGGCGTTAAGAGAATATAATTGTCGCTTGGCTATTCGGGTCAAGACATTAACTATCTTTCCTGAAGGATGGGTGAGTTGAACAGTCCTAGAGAAGCAATCGATTTGGGCATGATGAGCCGACATCCAGTCCATACCCAGAATGATATTAATATCTGAAGATTTAAGGGCTATCAAAGACGCGAGGAAAACAAGTCTGTCGACTTGGATCTCATTTCCATAACTTACCCTAGAGGTCTGCCATCTAGAACCAGGGGTAGAGATTTCCATAGTGGATGGCATGTCACAGAATGCAACGTTATGCAGACGAGCATAACTTTCGGATATAAAAGAATGAGAGGCCCCTGTATCGAAAAGAACAGATGCCGGGTGGCAATTAACAAGAAGCGTACCGAGAACGACGTTGGGATCCTCTTGAGCTTCTTCGGCAGAGATGCAGTTGACATGGCCACGTGAAGCGGTGACCGGCTTGGCGTGGAATACTTTTCCTGTCGGCTTGCCACGGCCAACAGCTTTAGCAGATTGATTGGGGTTGGTCTGGGGGCATTCACGCATATAGTGACCAGATTCCCCACACTTGAAACAAGTCACGGAACTGGTACGTGGAGGAGCATTGTTAGTTGAACCCCCATAGGGCTTGGCTGGAGCAGACTGTTGAACAGGGCGAGGCGCCTGGAAAGATGGCCTCGGTGTGAACCTGGGTGGCAGGGCAGTGTTGGGTACCCACACGCGGCGCTTCTGAGGACCAGCACCGGATGAGGAACCCATGTCACGTCCATGCTTGCGTGTTGCGTCATAGTCAGTCTGACCAGTTTCAGCACTGATGGCTTTGTTGACAAGTTTCGAAAAAGATGTGCACTCATGCAGACGGAGGTCGCGGCGAAGCTCAGGACTAAGGCCCTTACGAAACCTTGCTTGCTTCTTGGCGTCAGTAGACACTTCCTCAGTTGCATATCGGGCGAGATTACCAAACTCCCTGCTATAGGCATCCACAGAAAGTCGGCCTTGGGTGAAACTGCAAAATTCTCCATGTTTACGGTCCATGAGACCCTCCGGAATGTGATGTTCACGGAAAGCCTCGCTGAACTCAGCCCAAGTTGTGACATGGCCCGCTGGGCGCATAGCTCCATAATTCTCCCACCATAGACTGGCGGGGCCTTCAAGATGATATGCAGCAAAGGTGACCTTGTCAGCCTCCGCTACCAGCGCGGAACGCAGTTTGTGAGAGATACTGCGAAGCTAGTCATCAGCGTCGAGGGGCTCGACGGAGTGGTGGAACGTGGGTGGATGCAATTTGATAAAATCACTGAGTGACACCACGTTAGCCCTCTGATGGTGTGCTGTATTCTGTTCAATACGCTCCAACAAACGGTTTGTCTCCCGCTTGTTTCTCTCAGCTTCCATCATAACCTCGGCTAGTGAAGGAGGATGAGGCAGATTTGCATCCCTAGCTTCACTGCCTTCGGCCTGCTCTTGAGAAGCAGGGTTAGCGCGCGTGTTGACCATCCTAGGTAAACAAGACAATGATTTAGTCAGGATGGTAAAATTCCGACATAGGATTCATAATGTAAGAAATAACTCGGAATGCAAGATGATCATCCGTATGACATGGTAGATACAGAAACTGCTTCTTTTATTCCATCGTCATACACACCATACAGGGTTTAGTACAAGACCAAACAAAGTACTATTACGGTGAAAAGAGGATTACATCTCATCGGAGGCATTCCCAGCTCCTATACATTATTTTTCTACATCTCCGGAAAGAGTACAACTAGGTCATATCCCACGAGTCACGCAGGACGATAGACGACACAGCTAGTGCGAACTAGTGATACTACCACTAACTTAGACCAATCCGTAGTAGTCCTCGTAGAAGTCACCTCCATAGCCCGGAAGCTCAACATGATCATCTAGAAACAGACGGTCTCGCGGAGCTTGTGGACCATAGGGGCTAGGATGAGGCCTTGGACCAACAAACGGTGGCCTGCGGGGACCGCGAGGTGGGGTGATGCCTCCTACATCACGCCAAACCATCACGTCTGGCAGAGCGGACCTCACAGGATAGAGATCGCGCATATCTGAATATCCAGCTTGCACCGCCGGTGCGAACCGAGTCAAAGTGGCCCAGTGGTCAGCACGGGTGTTGAAGAGCTCTAGCCTTAAGGCCCGATTTTCACGGTCCTTATCCTCGAGCATCTTAGCAGTGGTGCGAGTCCGTGAATCCTCCTGAGTGGGGTCAGCATAGATAGCCTGGAGATACCCTTGCGCTCCCGGAAGTGATCCTGGCATATACCGGAAATCAGAGTCCCGAAATAACCCAGATCTGACTCGCATAATGGTCATCATAGAGTAGGCGGCGTCCTGCACAGCCATCTCAATAGTAACCCCGAGTCCATAGGAGCAGTGAAGAGGCTCGGTAGATCCAGGATAAGATGGAAATATCCTGACAGTGCAGAGATACTGGCTTTGATTAAAATCTCGGAATTGCTCTTCGACCGTGTACTCGGGATACCAGCGGTATCCAGCCTCAGTTATTACCCTGACCAACTTAGCAGTATGGCCGGGTACATCTAGGCATCGAGTCAGGCGAACCACTTGATTGAGGTCGCGAGTGGCCATCTGAAAGCACAATCATAATGCAAAGGCATTAGAATTTCTAGCAAAATTTCGGCAGCATAACAGCTGTAAATGCTCAAAAAGGATTTGAGACATTTGACAAAGGATTTCGTACCCACTCATCATCATCATATCAAAGTTCTGAAACCATTCTGGCAACATAATGTGGTAGTAGAACTGAACTAGGCTGGTAACCATCAAACTTATAAGGTACTACTGATTAGTAACTCGTGATCCTGATAGAGAGAACAGATCCTAATTCCTTAACCCCCGGTGGAAGAATGGACTGACTCAGATCAGAAAGTCATAAGGTATAAGGAGTAAAAAGAGCCTTACGTTCCAACCCACAAACAATTCCCCTACATATAACTAAAGAATTTCTAGACTCAACATCGA
>NC_041384.1:229804524-229804901 GCF_002162155.2 Triticum dicoccoides | reverse complement strand
ATGCTCTACGGGATCTTGCGAACTCGTTGGACTCGCCGGGGTGACCAAATGGTCACCGGAGCTGCGTCGACGGCGAGCTCGGCGACGGCGGAGGTTCGGCCGTGGTGGGGAGGTGGCTACGGTGAGGGAACGAGGGGAAGGAGAGGGGGAAACGGTGGCGTAGCTCACCGCGGTTGCAGTGGGCGTCGAAGCGGGCTCGGGGACGCGCTGGAGACGGCGAATTCGACGGCGACGGTGGTCGGAGCCCGAAGAGGGGAACGGCGACGTGGCGGCGATGCAGGGCTTCCGGGGAGCTGTGGAGTGGTGGGGAGGAAGAGGGAGTCGAGGCGGAGCTCCTGAGCTAGTCGGGGAAGCGAGGGGTGGCCGGAGATGGCTGC
>NC_041384.1:229753067-229803732 GCF_002162155.2 Triticum dicoccoides | reverse complement strand
TATTTCTGTTTCTGTTTTATTTAATATATCTGCAACTTTGTTGAATTAAATAAAATACCTAGGCAAGTTCAAAAATCACCAAACTATTCCTGGCCCATAGTTGGATTATTTCCAACATGAAACATTTTAGTTTGGAGATATTTGAGCATTTAAATATTTTATATTATTTTAAATGCCCAAATTCAAATATTTATGATTTAATTCAAAAACCCTAGGATGGCCTAGGAAAATGTGCACCATTTTTGGCAGAGGTTCTGAACCAAGACAAAAATGATGGGCATTTTAGAAGGGCATTTCAGGTTCATTGAAAAATTATTTTAGTAACCCTAGTTGGTTTCAGAGGGGACTGGGGGTTCTGTCATCCCCATTTCAAGTTTCTGATGAAAGAGTAAACATGATGCAACACTCTAATGCATGACTAGCTAGGTTGTGACAGAAGGGAAGCTACGACGCACCCCTACCTGCCGCACCAAATGTTGGGGTATGGAGTCCTGGCAAACCCTTAAGGTTGGAACACTGGGGTGCACGCGAAGTCTTTCCCTCCAACCGATATACGCTCTAGCTTGCTAGGATCTCGCGGACGAATTCGATGAACTCACGACACAGAAGGACACAAGGTTTATACTGGTTCGGGCCACCATTGTGGTGTAATACCCTAATCTAGTGTGGTGGTGGTGGATTGCCTCTTGGACTGATGATGAACAATACAAGGGCAGAACGGCCTCCTGAGGTTGAGGCGTTCTTGTGCTCGGTGAGCTTGTGTGTGAGGTGGTCTCTCTTTTTAGCTCTGGTCTTCTCTCTTTAGCTATGCCCTCTCTTTTTTCGGATCCCCTCTTCCACTGTGGTGGCTTGTCCTATTTATAGAGGCCCTGGTCCTCTTCCCAAATATCGAGCGGGAAGGGAGCCAACAATGGCGGGCTAATTTGAAGGGGGACAGCTAGTACAAGCTATCCTGACAAAAGTAGTCTTCGCCTGCACAAAGTTTTGGTGGTGAAGCTGTTCTGGGCTCCACGGTGACCTCCGTCTTGCAGTCCTCGGTCTTGGTCTTGTTGCACTGAAATGGTGAAGTGTCTCGGTACTCCACGGCTGCGCTTGCCCCCCTTTGCACCAAAGAGGACAAGGACATTGTGCGCGCTGGCGCCCGCCTGGCGCCCGCCTGGTGTCGATCGTCATGGCTCACGTCACGAGAACCTCGTGAGGTTTTCCTTGCCTTTATATCTCTGCTCCTCGTGAGCCTGCCTGGCTAGGCCGCTCCAGAGGAGGTCTTGCCTCGTCTGCCTCGCAAGGCTTGGCCCCTCGCGAGGGTCTTGGGCACTTCGTTGGTGAGGATGGGCCGTATGGCCTGCTGGCTTAGCCACACGGCGGGCCGCAGGCAGGCAAGTCTGGGGACCCCCGTTCCCAGAATGCCGACAATCACCCTCTCCAGATCTAAAAAAGACAGCGGTGGCCATTCTCTCTCCCTCCTCACCGCTTGTCGGCGTTTTGGGAACGGGAGTCCCCAGACTTGCCTGCCTGCGGCCCACGGCGTGGCTTTGCTAGCAGGCCTGTACGACCTATCTTCATCAACAAGGCATTCAAGACCTTCGCGAGGGGCCAAGCCTCGCGAGGCGGATAATGCAAGACCTCCTTAGAGCGGCCTCTCCAAGCTAGCTCGTGAGGGGCGGAGAGTTCAAGGCAAGGAAAACCTCGCGAGGTTCTCGTGACGTGAGCTATGACGATCGAGACCAGGCGGGCGCCAGCGCGTGCATCGTCCTTGTTTCCTCTTTGGTGCTAAGGGGGCAAGCGCAGGTGCGGAGTACCGAGGCATCAAGCAAAGGTTTCCATATCGGTGCAACGAGACCAAGACCAGCAGGACGGCAAGACGGAGGTCACCATGGAGCCCAAGGTGGCGTCACCACTAGAGCCTTTTGCAGGCGAAGACCACTTTTGTCAGGATAAGTTGAACTAGCTTTTCCCTTTCAAATCGGCCGTTGTTGGCTCCCTTCCCACTCAATATTTGGGGAGAGGACCAGGGCCGCTATAAATAGGACTAGCCACCACCATAGCTAGGGGGTTCAGATCGAGAGAGACCAGAACAACCACAAGTTCACCGAACACAAGAACACCTCTCCTCAGGAGGCTATTCTCCCCCTTGTACTGTTCATCCTCAGCCCAAGGGGCAATCCACCACCACCACACTGGAGTAGGGTATTACACCACAATGGTGGCCCGAACCAGTATAAATCTTGTGTCCTTTGTGTTGCGGGTTCGTTGAGTTAGTTCGTAAGATCTTAGCTGAGTTAGGACGTGGATCGGTAGGGGGAAATCTTCGCACGCACCCCAGTGTTTGAACCTTAAGGGTTTTGCCGAAACTCGTGATCCGACATTTGGCGCGCCAGGTAGGGGTGCTCTTGAGCCTCTCCTCCCATCATCCGATCCGCTGCTGATCCTTCGGCGCCCAGCGGCTCCGATGTCAGGCGACTCGAGGACTAACACCGACCGCTGGGCAGCCTGGCCAGCCCGGATGGCGCCGCCAGCCCAAGAAGACCACAACCTCACGTCTCAGGTGGCACGCGCACCGCCAAACACCATGGGGCGTGGGCGGCGCGGTCACTCACCCTCTGCTCTTACTCCTCGACAGACGCGAGCTGCTGCAAGGGCCGCAAGCCACGCCGTGGCGACAACGCCGCACACCAGGAGGCAGCAGGCGAACATGCGGGCTGCGCTCACGGTGGCATGGGAGCTGCCGCGGTGCCGACTGATGGAGAGCGGCCAAGATGCACTGCTGGAACGCGTCGCCGAGCTACTGGACGTGGCGGCCACGGGAGCACCACCCTTTTGCTACCAGCTCACGCCCTAGGCAGTGGCAGGATCCCACGGCGGGCCTCGCCACGCCCGCGTACCCTCAAGTGCGCTCGGGGGCTTCGTCGACATTAGCATGATCCACGGCGGAGGGCGCCCCCTTGCACCCGCACCACCTCAGATGGGTGCGGGCACGAGCGTCATCGCACACGGTCCTGGTGAGGCGCTACCCCACCATCCTCAGGATGGCGTCTTGAGCCGGGCGACATGGAGCGTGGGGCACTACGGAGAGGCCTTCAGAGCAAGGGCCTCGGAGGCCTACGTGCCCCACGTGATGAACTAGGAGTACACGCTAGAAGATGACCCCGACTCGTTCCTCGAGCCGGGCTGGGAGGAAGAGGCGCTAGGAGCTGAGGCCTTCCAGGAGCCGCCCGAGAGCCCCGCCAACCGCACCGTCGACAACAGCTATAGGGTACCACTAATCCCTCAGGGACAAGCTTACGCTAACCATGAGTCACAGATGAACCAGGTCACGGCGCGAGGTGATGGTTCCGGCACGGCGATGCCCGTCCCATCAGGAGAGACCCACTGGGGCTGTGTGGGAGGAGCCAGGAGCAGGCCCCTCCCCGCGTCGCACGGAGCAAGGCAACGCCTGGAGGTAGGTCCTCTGTCGGGTTGGTGTCGGCGACCCTTCCCCCGGCAAAGGACCTGTGGTCGCCGAGGGCGCCGCTGGCATCCCCTCTGCCTTCGTTGGGCCGTCCTGGTTTCCGGTCGTCCCGACGGTGGTAGGGGGTGGCTCAAGGCGGGGCACTCGTCAGGCGATATGAAGTCAGGCTCACGCCTGTGAAGATCGCTGCCCGTGACACTGCCACGTAATAACGAGTGGGGCTGTACACGCCCCGGAGTCTCAGGAGTGCCGCCCTCGTGCCTCGGGGGTCCCTCCCATGCCCAGTGGCAGCACTTAGCTCCGTGCTAGTGAGAAGACGTCGAAGGCTAGACTAGGCGCTGGACGCGGCCATTTGCTTGGGATCTCTTTTCTGTAACCCTGCCTTCTGGATTTGGATTTAAGTTGAAGTTGAATTTTCATTTGATGTGTGTGGGGGGATTCCTTTTATAGTTCGAGCTATTTCTCACACTCTGGTTCTTGCCTTATTTTGGAGTTCGCGCCTGTCGCTCCCCCCTCGCGAGCAGGGCTGGGCATGAAGCACGCGAGCCACGCACATTTCGCGCCGCGACTGGCGCTCGCTTATCACGCGGCCCCCTCGGGCGCGTCGATGAATTCCTCAGGAGCTTCCCAGAAACCCACAATCTCTTGAGCCGGTTTTGGGCTCGTCCATGCTAAGTTAAACCACAACAGCAACCTTTCCCCCGCATACGTGAGTTCGTGAAGACACATATTCAATTCAACCTAAAGGGGTAGAGGCAGTAGTATATTTACATGAGGGGCTCCCCTCCTAAAATGCTCTTACAACTTCTAGGGCTGCGCCCGAGCTTGTACGTGCAGGGCAAACAGGTGAGAAGCACGGAATCAATCGGATAGGTCACTCGCCGCGCCCCCAGGATCGCCCTCGGACGCGTCACTTGCATCGCTGCCGACATCATTGGCGTTACCATCACCTCCCTCGGCGCCGCCATCGCCATCATCGACCACGACGCCTTCGTCCGCCGCCACTACCACCCTGTCGTCATCAAAAGTGAAGGCCCTGACCAGCGCATCCATGTTGTCTTCAACCCATCGCGCCAGGTTGCCCCGGATGGCTTCACGTACGGGAGCAATGGCGCGTCAAAATTGAAGTTGGGATCGACGTTCTGGCGATGGCTGAAGACGCGGGAGAACGCGCGCCTGAGCAGGCTGCCACTCCTCTCTTCAACAAGCTGGCAAGCCCTCTCGGAGTAGTTCTGCAGGCGCATCACCACATCGGTGAAGAAGCGGAGGTGGCTGGTGTAGTCGTTCGCTTGGGGATGGGGAGCATTCTCATCGTAGATATGGCCTAGGGCAGTGTTGGCCCTATTCCTGAGGTCCTCGAGCATGGGGGCGTGCACACGCTCCAACGTCCGCCACTGAAGCACTTCGTCCTTGTTCTGCCGTGCGACGGACTCGGCGTCGGTGACCCGCTGCCGAAGAGAGAGCAGCTCGGCGTGGGCGGAAGCCAGCTCAGCCTGCACCGAGGCCAGGGCGGTTGCGGAGGCCTCCTCATGCCGCTCCACCTCGATCAACCTGGACTTTAGGGCAGCAGTCCTACCAGCGGCCCCGGCTTCCACGAGCTTCAGCTTCAGGTCGTGCCTGCTCTCGAGATCCGCGCGAGCCTCGGCCACCCGACGGTCGACCTCCTCCTGGGCCCTGGCCTCGCGCGCGCCGATGTCGTCCTCCACCTGAGAAACCTGGTGCTCCCTCGTCTCCAGCCGTTCGAGTTCAAGGCTGCGCTCCACGGCTTGCAGCACGAGCGCCTCCTCGCGCTTCCGGATCTCTTCCTCCTGAGCGGGCGTCCCCCTCAACGATGCAAGGGCAGCCCTGCGTGCCTCCACCTGCTAATCCAAGACGGCGCTCCAGGCTTGGAGCTCCCACACGCGCTTCTCCGCGGCCTCGCGATGGCAGTCAGCTTCCCGAGCCTCTTCCAGAGCTCGGGAGCAGGCCTTACGGGAGGCTGCAAGGGAAGCCTTGGCCTTCGCATTATCGAGCTCGCACTGGTGGCGCCCGAGGTTGATGGCCACCTCCAGCTTATGCCGCTTCTCCACCATTCGAAGACCCTCGGCCATGAGGCGCGCATCCACATCCACGAGCTCTTCACCAAGCCAGTTCGTCGCGCCCATCACCTCCTGAAAGAGCTCGTGGCAAATGACAGTCCTTTCTTGCGCCGACCCGAGCATGCTGCTGACTTCATCCACCGCCGTAGGGACCGTAGATGGGGCCTGAAGTGGCTCGCCCCCTCTCAGCAGGGGGCTGGAGGCTGGCATCCACCCATTAGTGGGGCGGGCCTCACGAGGGGCCCAAACGAGTGAAGGCCCGCTGCTTGAAGAAGACCCCAGGATCGAAGCCAACCAGCCACTGTCCACGACCAAGGGGGGAACCCTTGGCACGCTTGCTGTGCTCTGAGCAAGGCCGCAGAGAAAAGACGGCGAAGGCACAAGCTCAAGGCACCTTGAGGACGGGCCGACTCCCACGATTGACCCCATGCCATGAGCAACGCACGAGCATGTGGCGCTCGAGTTTGGTAGGGGAAACGGGGTGAGAGGGAGCTTCTTCTCAGGAGATTTCGCGGCCTTGGCAGAAGGGGTCCTGAGGAGACAATAGTCTAGAAGGAAAGCAACACGCAGAAGATCACCAAGATGAGGTACTTACTCGTCAACGACGATGTACTTCCTCTATTTTAATGGCCCAAAGGTGCCGCTACCGTAGCTTGGGGACTCCTTCCTCTTGCGGAGTTCTTCGAAGTCCACGCAAAGCCGGCCGAAGCGCTGGACATGGCGGCCGACATAAGGCGCAACTAGAGAATTGCTCGGAGGGGCAGCCTCAGAAGCCGAGGGGAGCTATCCGGCTCTGCCTTGCAGTGACTTGCCGAGGCCTCAGGAGCCCCGGCCTCGGGAGACGCGGGCTGCGTCGCGCCTTCAACCGCCGCCCTAGGGCAAGAGTCACGAGTCCCTGAGATCGACGCCTCGGGAGCCCTGGGTGGCATCAGCATCTTGGTACCTTCACTATTGGCCCCCAACGGTGCTCGCCCCCCTGCACCTACACTTGGGGAGAGCTCGACGCCAGCGTCAAGGAGAGGGACCACGATGATGGGGTTCTCACGGGGCCCCATGAGGCCAACTGGGCACATCCCCCACTCATTGAAGGAGGGCATCTGCTCCATGAATGTCATCTTGTTCAAGCAGTGGTACAAAAGGCAACTCCTCCTCGGCAAGTCGTCTAGCAACTGGACGCCCGTCAGGACCTCAAGCACCATTCGCCGCGCCTCAAGGGAGAGCCCTGATTCCTGAAGTCTCATGTGGTCCTGGCTGCTGAGCAAGGCCCACATCGGCCAGGAGTGGCGCTGAAGCAGAGAGATTCGGCGCCGGACGAACTCCTTCACCACCATAGGTGCAGTCATGCCAAGGTCTTTGAGCCACCTCAACCTGAGTCAGATGGGGGCAAGGCGCGGATCGGCGAGCCTCCGGTGGCACCAACCAGAGTTAGGAATGGTAGGCCCTGACGGAGACGAGAGGAGGGGGCTGAGCACTCCGGCATCAACAAACACCCACCGTGTCCGAAACTCGCTCGTGGATGGTGGAAGTTCGAAGTCGATCCCATCGCCGGCTGTCGTTGCCACTGCCTGAAATCTCAGGCATCTGGAGCTCTGCCGAGGACCAATCAGGTGCAACGAGAAGAAGTGGCGGAGAAGAGCCACGGAAGGAGCAATGCCTACCATGGCCTCGCAAACGAAGGCGAAGACGGCAAAAAGGGTTACTGATTGGGGATCAAGGTGTAGCATGTGGATCTGATAATGGCCAAGCACTGCATTGAAGAAGGAGGAGAAGGGTGGAACGAAGCCAGCCCAGAGGGCATAGATGAGGAACGGGACCTCGGTGGCCGCCCGATCGATGCGATCTCGAGACGCAGGCTAGGCCGCCGTCTCCCCCCACTCATTGAAGCTAGAGGCGAGCATGGGGCGCACCTTGTCCATGGCCTCTTGGTTGAGCACCAGCAACCTACGAACGGCGGGCTCAATGGCTGGGGGCGGAGCGGCAAAGGACAAAGGCTTCTTCCCCTTATCTGCTTGCTTTGGCGCCATGGCGATGGAGTGGGCAGAGCTCAGGTCAGATTGGAAAGGGGAGTAGGGCCTCGGGGAAGCAGAGGAATTGGAGGAGAATGGCGCAAGCGATGGAAGAATAACCACGTAGACTAATCCATGTCTAGTGAGGCGGGCATCGAGACGGCTTGGGGAAGCGAAGGCGCCCATGTCCAATCAACCGCCACGTGTCGACCAAGGCTGCAGGCTATTGGGGCCCGCGGCGCTCTGCACTTAGCCTTTGGCTTCGTCTCGAAGCCAAGCCCGAGTGCGCCTTGGGCCCGGGGGCTACTGTCGGCATTCTAGGAATGGTGATCCCCAGACTTGCCTGCCTGCGGCCCACAGTGTGGCTTTTCTAGCAGGCATGTACGGCCCATCTTCATCAACAAGGCATTCAAGACCTTCGCGAGGGGCCAAGCCTCATGAGGTAGACGACGCAAGACCTCCTCAGGAGCGGCCTCTCCAGGTTGGCTCGTGAGGGGCGGAGAGTTCAAGGCAAGGCGAACCTCGCGAGGTTCTCGTGACGTTAGCCATGACGATCGAGACTAGGCAGGCACCAGCGCACGCAGCATCCTTGTTTCCTCTTTGGTGCTAAGGGGGAAAGCGCAGGCATGGAGTACCGAGGCGTCAAGCAAAGGTTTCCATATCGTTGCAACAAGACCAAGACCAGCAGGACGGCAAGACGGAGGTCACCATGGAGCCTAAGGCGGCGTCACCACCAGAGCCTTTTGCAGGCGAAGACCACTTTTGTCAGGGTAAGCTGTACTAGCTATCCCCTTTCAAATCGGCCGTTGTTGGCTCCCTTCCCACTCAATATTTGGGGAGAGGACCGGGGCCTCCATAAATAGGACTAGCCACCACCATAGCTAGGGGGTCAGATCGAGAGAGACCAGAACAACCACAAGTTCACCGAACGCAAGAACACCTCTCCTCAGGAGGTTGTTCTTCCCCTTGTACTGTTCATCCTCAGCCGAAGAGGAAATCCACCACCACCACACTGGACTAGGGTACTACACCACAACGGTGGCCTGAACCAGTATAAATCTTGTGTCCTTTGTGGTGCGAGTTCATCGAGTTAGTTCGTAAGATCTTAGCTGAGTTAGGACGTGGATCAGTTGGGGAAAATCTTCGCGCGCACCCCAGTGTTCGAACCTTAAGGGTTTTACCGGAACCCGTGATCTGACACCGGTTGCCACAGATCTGGCCTGACCCCATCCGCCGGGGAAGAGCAAGACGTGCACTAACGACAAGGCTGTCCTCTTAGACCTAGCACCGGCGTGGGATGGCCTCCGTCCCCGAGCTCACTGCCATAGTGTGGGCGGACGAAGACGACCACTAGAGAAGCCACTTCCCGCTGACCCTCCATTATGCTACCTCTTTTCGAACCATACCCTTGTTCTATTGCCCCATCTGCCCACTTCGCTACATGCGGATCTTTTTCCACTGCCCCATCTCCCCGAGTTACTAGCCTCTGCTGGTGAGGCAAACGAAAACCTTAATTTGCACTATTGAAGGAAACCCTACTTCATGTAGACTAATCCATGTCTGGGTTGAATAAGGAAAGAAAGGGGGAAAGTAGTACTGTAGAAGAGACTTGGTATTGAAGTTGCAACTTGGTTGAAAAGGGGAAAAGTAGTAGCTAAAGAACGATTCTCTTGTTTCTTGGTTGGAAAAGGAAAGAAAGGCAGGACAATGCAATAGAGAATGACCAGGTCGATAGGTTTGTTGTCCTCACATAGGAAAAAGGTGGCTAAAGAGAACAAAAATAGGACGTAATCCAGATATGCTTCTTGGATATTTGTTGCTTCGGGCAACCATCCCTACCTGACCACAATATGAGTCCATGGAGGTACATCGTACTGGTGCACCCTGATTGCTTGTATCTGCGTTGGTAATTACCTGAAGAGGAGAGAATGATACAACACAACAAAGGTAAGTATTTCCCTCAGTTATGAAACCAAGGTTATCAATCCAGCAGGAGAACCAAGTTACACTATGTAAACAACACCTACACACAAACAACAAATACTTGCAACCCAACGCGTAAGAGGGGTTGTCAATCCCTCGTCGGTATTGAGATAGATTAAATTGTATAAGTTTTGATAAATAGACTAACTAAAACTCAAAATAAAACAAATAAACAAAAATTGCATCAAGGTATTTTTAGATTTAATATGACAGGAAATAGACCCGGGACCGTAGTTTTCACTAGAGGCTTCTCTCAAGAAAATAACATATGGTGGGTAAAGAAATTACTGTTGGGCAATTAATAGAAAAGCGAATAATCATGACGATATCCAAGGCAATGATCATGTATATAGGCATCACATCCAAGAATAGTAGACTGATCCCTACCTGCATCTACTACTATTACTCGACATATCGACCGCTATCCAGCATGCATCTAGTGTATTAAGTTCATGGAAAAATGAATTAATGCAATAAGAACGATGAGATGATGTAGACAAGATAAACTCACATATGAATAAACCCCATCTTTTTACCCTTAATAGCAACGATACATGTGTGTCATGTCTCTTTCTGTCACTGAGGTTGAGCACCGCAAGATCGAACCCATCACAAAGCACCTCTTCCCATGGCAAGAAAAATCAATCTAGTTGGCCAAACCAAACCAAAATTTCAGAGAAGAAATATGAGGCTATGACAATCATGCATATAAGAGTTCATCAAAGACTAAAATAATATTCATGGATAGAACAAACCATAAACCCACAATTCATTGGATCCCAACAAACACACCGCGAAAAGGAGTTACATCAAATAGATCTCCAAGAACATCGAGCAGAACATTGTATTGAAGATCAAAAAGAGAGAAGAAGCCATCTAGCTACTAGCTATGGACCCGTAGGTCTGTGGTAAACTACTCACACATCATCGGAGGGGCAACAAGGATGATGAAGAACCCCTCCATGATCGTTGCCCCCTCCGGCAGAGTGCTGAAAAGGGCCTCTAGATTGGATCTTGTTGTTCTGGAACTTGCGGAGGTTGGAAAAGTGTTTCTTTGACTCCCCTAGGGTTTTGTGGATTTTAGAGCATTCATAGAGGTGGAGGTCGGTGGAGAAGCTTCCTGTGGGATCCACCACCCACAAGGGCATGCCTGGGCCCCCTGGCATGCCATGATGCCTAGTGGGCCCCACGGGCCTCCTCCCATGTGCTCCTTTAGCTTTCTGGGTGTCTTCTGTGCAGAAAACAAAATCTCCAAAAAGTTTTGTGGCAGTTGGACTTTGTTTGGTATTGATATTCTGCAAAGTAAAAAACATGCAAAAAAACATCAACTAGAACTAGACACTATGTCAATAGATTAGTCCCAAAAAATGATATAAAGTTGCTAGTAAATGAATATAAAACATCCAAGATTGATAATATAGCAGCATGAAACAATCAAAAATTATAGATACGTTGGAGACGTATCAGCATCTCCATGCTTAATTCATGCTCGTACTTGAGTAGGTAAATGATAAAAATAGAATTTTTGATGTGGAATGCTGCCTAACATGTTTATCATGTATTCTTTTCTTTTGTACCATGGACATTTGTACATTGAGATGATTCAAAGCAATAGTCTATAATTGACATGAGGACATCAACACTCAAGAATATCAACAAGCAACCATGTCTTTCAAAATATCAACGCTAAAAAAAGCTATCCCTAGCCTATTATGCGGAATCATTGATCCATTCATGAAACACACTTGATTATTAGCTATGCCCAATGGACAAGTATGATAATAGTGCTCTGTTGGGGATATAGCTCCAATGTGTGACTCGTCCAGGAGGGGCCGGGTTACACCGTTAGCAGTTTATAAGAAGAAGTTCCAATGAGGCCCAAGGAGAATTATGAAGAAGGCGACTTATGGAAGCAGGCCTAGTAAAAGCCCAGTACATGAGCCTATGAATCACCGTATGATAACTTGCCCTATAAGGCATGATTAGTTAGAAACCAATATGGTCATGTTGTGTGAGCCGGCAGAGACTATGTAAGCCTCCGGGTCTCAACCTATGTATATAAAGGTGAGACCCGGCGGCGGGTGAAATTAAGAGACAATCAATCGAGAACTAGGTCAAGCGTATTCGCTCCCTTGTAATCGAAACCCAAGAAATACAATTAGAAGACGGACATAGGCTTTTACCTCGATACGAGGGGCCGGACCTGGGTAAACTCCTTGTGTCTTTTGTCCTATTCAACCCCTTCAAGCTAACCTAGTTGCGATGGCTCCACACCTAAGTCCTTTCACTAGGGCATCTGTCATGTTAAACCCATGACAGTTGGCGCCTACCATGGGGCCAGAGCATGGTTGTTTCGAGTTATTGAAGGGAAGATTATCAAGGATCAAGGGATACGCTGTGGGCCGGATGACCAAGAGCCGCCACGGCAAGATCTACATTGATGACGCTGAATGGGGTCTGGAGGCCGATTCAATTGAATACGGGTACCGGATCCCCTTCGGCGGAATCCACGTCTTCATCGGTAGAATTGGCGAGTCAGGGCCTGAGCCAGACGCCTACGCCAAGACCATCGAGATGGCTCGACCCGCGAGACCCGCCAGGGTTCAACCTAGCCGTAAGCAAGCCTTTGTTGGCTTTGTTCATGGGGCGAATCTCGAGGAAGGTTCAATCTCAGGTGGAGAGACAGCCATCTACTCAGGTGATGAGTCCTCAACCGGCGAAACCGAATCGATCTACCAACTAGAAGATGGCGGGCTTGGGGGCTATTCCGATGGTGACAGTATTCCGGACCCCTATGAGCCGCCGAGCAGGGCTGCCATCTTCATGGTCGGTACACAACAAATGTTGAATTCATCGACTGCCGCGGCTATGACCTCTAGTTCATCGGCTGCTGCGACGGCCGGGGCAAGCGGACCTGTGCGCCCACCAGCTCAGGACTTATCTAAGTGCTTGGATGCTTTGGCAACTTTGTTAGCCGCAGAGGTAAACCCGGTGACTCAAGCACATCATAATGTGGAAGTTGCAAAATTGCGGGATGAAGTAGCTCAATCCAAGGAAGAGCTTAATGCTGAGAACACCAGGATGGCAACGGAGCAAGCCGCATTGGAGGCTGAGTCGCAATGGATTCAAGCAGAAGCTTTCCGGTTAAATTTGGATCAGAATGCATCAAATGCTATTTTGTGCAGATACCGGAGCCGTCTACCTTGACAATTCGAAGGGAGGAACCTTTTCAATACACTTGGAGCAGGGCCAAGTAACCTACTCGGTGTGACTCGGGCTGCTGAGGCGCCCATGACCTGGGCGGCAACTCGGCCTCGTGTAGCAGATCGGCCATGAATCGATGTAACCCCGCTCGAGCGAGTGCTGACACCCCCAGGCCATTATTCCAACCCTCTGGATAACATGATTGCCACGGCTTCGTGGCTGGTAGCTCTTCCAGTAGAAGCGAGTCTCCCAAGGCGGTCGAGGCCCAGAACGATGTGGAGCTTCTTTAGACGGTTGTAGCCCAGCAGGCGGCTTACTCATACAGCCATGAGCGAATTCAATCAACTCCGTGCCAGAGTCAAAGCTACAGCCGGCGCATTGAGTCATCGGCAGTTTCCAGCAGTGAGCGGAATTGTAACCCACCCCATGGTCATTACCCACCCGTGATGATAACAATAATCAAACCATCAGGGATCAGGCGAGAGCACATAAAGAGGCAGAACTAGCGGCTCAACTAGCGGCTCATCAGCAGCTTCAGAGAAACCATTCAACATCTATAGAGGTTGTGATGACTTCCAGGATGGTCGGTGTGCCATGTTTAGCACCGGCTCTTCACAACGAGCGTTTGCCTAAGGACTTCAAGGGCCCTCGAAAGGTGCCCAATTACACAGCTGATCAACCTCGTGAGGCTTGGATTGAGAGCTATGAGCTGGCTATGGAGATGTTGGATGTTAATGATGCCGTGTGCGCCAAGTACTTCACCATGATGCTGGATGGGCCGACTCGAACCGGGCTGAAGGGATTGCCCCCCAATTCTATCAATTCATGGGCTGAGTTAAAGGCGCACTTTATTTAGAATTTTAAAGACACATGTAAGCAACCCCTATCAATCATTGATCTGGGTGCTTGTGTATAGCAAGAGGATGAGTCGGCCCACCACTGGGTTCGCCGGGTCTCGGCCATTACCATTCATCGGATAGCATCAATGTCGGTTCTGCTGTTCTTATTCTCAAGAAAATTCTCGTTTCACCCCTCTCAAGCAGAAGTTAGGGCGGCTTAAACGTCATTGCAATGACATGGGAGAGCTCATGGCGGCTCTCATCAAATATGATGAGTCAGACAACACCAAGGACCCTGGGTCTAATGAGGAGAAGTCCAACAAGGGGGAGAAGAACGACAATGGAAAAGGGTAGCAGCAAAATATGACAGGGCAGAACCAAGGCCATAATGGTAAGCGTAAGCAAGCCGATGGTGGTTTGAACTTTGTGGCTAATACCAATACACAACGCAATAACTAGTGTCGTAAGGGTAGGCCGCAACTGTTTGGAGGACCAAAATTGAACTTGGAGGTGATGTTAAATGAGCCTTGCCCAAAATATAGTCTCCCGCATAGACCATCGACTCATATGTGGAAGGATTGTTTCATTATGAAGGAATACAAGAATCTTGTTTATCTCCAAAATCATAATAACAATAATGGCGTGCACGGAAGGTCAAGATCTGGCTCACACGGGCCTGTCTTCGGAGGTGGCGGTTCAAATTCTTGATATCAAGGTCAGGGCAATCATGCCAGTTATAACCTGCAGCAACCCAGTCAGGGTAATCAGCAACAACAATTAGGGTATCAGAGTAATCCAAAGTAGCTTAATAGTGGCCAATATCATGTTTTCACAACAAGCATGTGCAAGCGAGATCAGAAGGTTCATAAAAGAGCGGTAAGGGCAGTTAGTCGGCAGTACCTCTATACTTACGATGGTCAGAGCAGCCAATTGTATGGAGCCGCGAGGATCACCCGCCCCGGGTTGACAATTTGGGTCAGCTGGCTTTAGTGGTAGCCCCTTTGGTTGGAGGCTACAAATTCACTAAGGTGCTTATGGACGGAGGCAACAATATCAATATCCTTTATTATGATACTTTCCGCCGTATGAATTTGACTGACAAAGATCTTAAGCCATCCTCTACAGTCTTTCACAGGGTGGTGCCTGGTAAGTCGGCATATCCAGTTGGTAAGATTGCCTTGGAAGTAGCTTTTCGCAATGAATATGACTATAGGGCAAAAACATTGAACTTTGAGGTGGTCAAGATCAAAAGCCCCTATCATGCTCTATTTGGACGGCCCGCTTACGCCAAGTTTATGGCGCGACCCTATTATGTGTATCTACAGCTTAATATGTCGGGTCATAAGGGTACCATCACAGTACATGGTGACAGGAAGATAGCCTTGGAATGTGAAGAAGGTGATGCTGCTTATGCTGAATCTACCTGTGCTAAGGAACAACTTAAGTTTTATAAAGACAATGTTGACCCGCCTGATATGACCCCGTTAAAGAAGTGAACCACAGAGCATGACCCATTTTTGAAGTTTAAATCAGTGGATGATACCAAGAAGGTTGACTTTGTCCCTGGCGACTCATCCCGGCAATTCACTATCAGCGCTAATATGGATCCAAAATAGGAAACTGCACTCATCGAGTTCATCCGTGAGAACCGGGACATATTTGCATGGAAGCCTTCAGACATGCTGGGTGTACCGACAGAACTCGCTGAGCACACTATCAATATTGATCCTCAATTTAAGCCGGTCAAGCAATTCCTTCATCATTTTAATGAGGAGAGACGTAAGGCCATTGGAGAAGAGGTAGCCCGGCTCCTAGCGTCTGGGTTCATCATTGATCTTTTTCACCCAGAGTGATTGGCTAACCCGGTGCTAGTACTTAAGAAAAATGGCACTTGGCGTATGTGTGTGGATTACACAGACCTTAATAAAGCTTGTCCAGCTGATCCTTTTGCTCTTCCCTGCATTAATCAGATAATAGATGCTACGACGGGTCGTGGGCGTTTGAGCTTCTTGGATGCTTATTCTAGTTATCATCAGATTAAAATGACGGTTAAAGACCAAGAGAAGACGGCTTTTATCACGCCCTTTGGAGCATTCTGCTATGTATCCATGCCTTTCGGGGCCAAGAGTGCCCAGGCGACTTATCAGCGTTGTGTCCAGAACTGTCTCCATAATCAGCTTGGACGTAATGTTCATGCTTATGTGGATGATATTGTTCTGAAGTCCAGAAAGAAGGAGACTCTGTTGGATGATCTGAAAGAGAACTTTGATAATCTCTGAGTCAATAATATGATGCTTAACCCCAAATGTGTTGTTGGTGTGCCTACATGCAATCTCTTGGGGTTTTTTGTTTCTGAGAGAGGCATCGAAGCTAACCCAGAGAAAATCAAAGCTATTACTTCATTGGCTAAGCTGGCGTGCGTCAACGATGTCCAGCGTTTGGCGGGTCGTATTGCAGCTTTAAGACGGTTTATAAGCTGTCTGGGAGAGAAGGATATTCCTATGTATCAGATGATGAAGAAAATAGATCGTTTTGTCTGGAGTGATGCTACTAATGAGGCGTTTGAGGTGCTTAAAAACAGTTAGCTGAGCCGCCAGTTCTTGCAGCTCCTATTGAGAAGGAGTCTTTGCTCTTATATGTGGCAGCTAACAGCAGAGCCATCAGCATGGCGGTTGTAGTGGAAAGAAAAAATATGGGTAAGAAATATCCAGTTCAAAGGCCAGCTTATTATGTTAGTGAGGTCTTAATTGAGTCTAAGCAGCAATACCCACATTGGCAGATGCTAGTGTATGGGGTGTTTGCTACTTCTTGATCTTGCGTTGGTTTTTCCCTTGAGGAGGAAAGGGTGATGCAGCAAAGTAGAGATAAGTATTTCCCTTAGTTTGAGAACCAAGGTATCAATCCAATAGGAGGCCACGCACAAATCACCGAATACCTGCACAAACAATCAAACAACTTGCACCCAACGCGATAAAGGGGTTGTCAATCCCTTCACGATTACTTGCAAAGGTGAGATCTGATACAGATAGATAAACGGTAAAGTGAATATTTTTGGTATTTTTGGTTTATAGATCGGAAAGTAAAAGACTGCAAAAATAGTAAATTGGAAACTAATATTGTAGATCGAAACTTGTATGATGGAAAATAGACCCGGGGGCCATAGGTTTCACTAGAGGATTCTCTCAAGATAGAAAATAATACAGTGGTGAACAAATTACTGCCGATCAATTGATAGAAAAGCGCAAAGTTATGACGATATCTAAGGCAATGATCATGAATATAGGCATCATGTACGTGTCAAGTAGACCAAAACGGTTATGCTTCTACTACTATTACTCCACACATTGACGGACTCCTGCCTGCATCTAGAGTATTAAGTTCATGAAGAATAGAGTAACACATTAAGTAAGATATAATGATGTAGAGGAATTAACTCAAGCAGTATGATGACAACCCCATCTTTTTATCCTCGATGGCAACAATACAATACGTGCCTTGTTGCCCCTACTGTCATTGGGAAAGGACACCGCAAGATTGAACCCAAAGCTAAGCACTTCTCCCACTGCAAGAAAAACCAATCTAGTTGGCCAAACCAAACCGATAATTCGAAGATAATTACGAAGGTATCAAATCATGCATAAAATAATTCAGAGGAGATTCAAATAATATTCATAGATAAGTTGATCATAAACCCACAATTCATCGAATCTCGGCAAACACACCGCAAAAAGTATTACATCAAATAGATCTCCAAGAACATCGAGGAGAACATGGTATTGAGAATCAAAGAGAGAGAAGAAGCCATCTAGCTACTAGCTATGGACCCGTAGGTTTGAGGTAAACTATTGATGCTTCATCAGAAGGGCTATAGAGTTGATGTAGAAGCCCTCCGTGATCGAATCCCCCTCCGGCAGGGTGCTGGAAAAGGTCCCTAGATGGGATCTCACGGGTACATAAGGTTGCGGCGGTGGAAAAGTGTTTTCATGGATGCCTCTGTTGGTTTGGGGATATTTGGGAATATATAGGCGAAAGAATTAGGTCAGGAGGTGCACGGGAGGCCCACAAGGGTGGGGCGCGCCCTACCCCCTGGGAGCACCCTCCATCCTTGTGTCCGCCTCGTGGCTCCTCCGACTTCATCACCAAGTCTCCTGGTTTGCTTTTGGTCCAAGAAAAATCACCATGAAGGTTTCATCCCGTTTGGACCCGTTTGGTATTCCTTTTCTACGAAACTCAAAATAGGGAAAAAATAGGAACTGGCACTGGGCCCTAGGTTACTAGGTTAGTCCCGAAAATAATATAAAATAACATATTAATGCATATAAAACATCCAAAACAAATAATGTAATAGCATCGAACAATAAAAAATTATAGATACATTGGAGAAGTATCCGTGTTCATGGCCAGTCGCAAGTTGAAGAATTATTTCCTTGGTCATGCCATTACTATGGTTAGTTTTGCTCCCTTAGGGGATATTATTCAGAACAGAGAGGCCACAGGCTGAGTGGCCAAATGGGCCATTGAGCTTGGACCCCATGGCTTGAAATACATGCCAAGGACAGCTATCAAGTCTCAAGCTCTTGTGGATTTCATCAATGACTGGACAGAATTGCAAATGCCTGAGTAGAAGCCGAATAACACTTACTGGACGGGTCTAGGCAGCTGGACAGCTCAGGGGCTGGAGTTATTTTGACTTCCCCATGAGGTGACAAATTTTGCTATGTTTAAGGCTAATGTTTCCTTGCACTAATAATGCAGCCGAGTATGAGGCTCTGCTCCATGGCTTTCGAGTGGCCAAAGATATGAATTTATGCCAGGTCAGGTGCTTTGGCGACTCAGATTTGGTGGCTCGGCAAGTTTCAGGCACTTGGGATTCTAAAGAACCGCTCATGGCGGCTTATCGTCAGGCGGTTGATAATATTGCTAGTCATTTCAAAGGTTATCAGGTGGAGCATGTTGGTCACAGAAAGAATGAGGCGGCTGATGCTTTAAGCCGGATAGGGTCCCAATGTAAGACGGTACCCCCTAATGTTTTTCTTAATGTATTGCATAATCCTCCAGTTAAGTTGCCATCGGAAGAAGATCTTGCTGTTCCTGACCCGGAGGCACAGTTGGTGGTGGCTCTCCACGCCATCCCTGATTGGACAGTTCCCTATTTGGCTTATATGACCCGAGGTGAGTTACTTGAGGATGAAACTTTGGCCAGACAAATAACCCGATGGTTTAAATCTATGACTATTGTCAATGGCAAGTTACACCGATGTAGCATCATAGGTGTGTTCCAATGTTGTGTTTCTCCTGAAGAAGGTCATGAGATTCTAAGGGAGATACATGAAGGTGATTGTGGCCATCACGCCGACTCTAAATCGCTTGTGGCTAAAGCCTTTCGTCATGGATTTTACTGGTTGACAGCTCATGCTGATGCAAAAGATCTGGTTACTAAGTGTGATGGCTGTCAGAAATTTTCTAGACGAGCTCATGTGCCGGCTCAAGAATTGAGGATGACCCAATTACTTGGCCGTTTGCAGTCCGGGGGCTTGATATGCTTGGAACTTTGAAGAGGTCTAAAGATAAGAAGACCCACCTTTTGGTCGCGGTTGACAAGATTACTAAGTGGGTTGAGGCAGAGCCGGTCAGTAAGTGGGATGCGGCAACAACAATTCAATTCATTAAGAAAGTCATCTTCCGTTTTGGCTACCCTCATAGTATCATAACTGACACTAGCACTAATCTATCTAAGGGTGCTATGAGAGAATTCTGCCAATGAGAGCATATTTGTCTTGACGTCTCATCAGTGGCTCACCCACAATCTAATGGTCAAGCTGAGAGGGCCCACCAGGAAATCTTGAAAAGCATAAAGCCCTGGCTTATGGTTCCATTGCAGTGAACGTCAGGTTATTGGGTCGAGGAGTTACCTTCAGTAATTTGGAGGATCAATACTACTCCTAACTGGTCAACAGGCTATACGCCCTTCTTCATGGTCTACGGAGCAGAGGCGGTTCTTCCAAGCGATATCGATTATGACTCACCCATGTGGCGGCTTACGTTGAAGCTATTAATGAAAAGCATGTCAGGATGCAATTGATCTGTTGGATGAGGAGCGTGACCTTGCGGTGGCTTGTTCGGTGATCGCTCTCCGACTATAGCGCTAGAAAAGCTCTTTTCTTCTAGGACTACATCAGTATTTCCCCAAAGAGGAAGGGATGATGCAGCACAGCGACGGTAGGTATTTCCCTCAGTGAAGAAACCAAGGTTATCAAACCAGTAGGAGCACCAAGCAACACAACGTAAACAACACCTGCACACAAATAACAACACCTCGCAACCCGACGTGTTAAAGGGGTTGTCAATCCCTTTCGGGTAACAATGCCAGAAAATTGTAGTAGATTGAAATAATAGATCACAAATAAAATAAATTGCAGCAAAGTATTTTTGTATTTTTGGTTTAATAGATCTGAATAAAAATGCAAAGGAAAAGTAGATTGCAAGCAAATATACGAGGAAGAAGACCTGGGGGCCGTAGGTTTCACTAGTGGCTTCTCTCGAGAAAAATAGCAAACGGTGGGTAAACAAATTACTGTTGGGCAATTGATAGAACCTCAAATAATTATGATGATATCCAGGCAATGATCATTACATAGGCATCACGTCCAAGATTAGTAGACCGACTCCTGCCTGCATCTACTACTATTGCTCCACACATCGACCGTTATCCAGCATGCATCTAGTGTATTAAGTTCATGGAAAAACAGAGTAATGCAATAAGAACGATGACATGATGTAGACAAGATCCGTTTATCTATTGCATAGATATAGATCCCATCTTTTTATCCTTAGTAGCAACGATACATACGTGTCGGTTCCCTTTTCTGTCACTGGGATCAAGCACCGTAAGATCGAACCCACTACCGGGCATCTCTTGCCATTGCAAAATAGATAGATCAAGTTGGCCAAACAAAACCCAAATATCAGAGAAGAAATACGAGGCTATAAGAGATCATGCATATAAGAGATCAAAGAAACTCAAATAACTTTCATGGACATAAAAAGATATGACTGATCATAAACTCAAAGTTCATCGGATCCCAACTAACACACCGCCAAAAGAGTTACATCATATGGATCTCCAAGAGACCATTGTATTGAGAATCAAGAGAGAGAGAGAGAGAAATGAAGCCATCTAGCTACTAACTACGGACCCAAAGTCTGCAAAGAACTACTCACGCATCATCGGAGAGGCATCAATGGAGGTGGTGAACCCCATCCGAGATGGTGTCTAGATTGGATATATTAGTTCTGGACTCTGCGGCAGCTGGATGAATATTTCGTTGACTCCCCTAGGGTTTTGGGAATATTTCGGTATTTATAGAGTAAATAGGTGGTCTAGGGGGCACCCGAGGTGGTCACAACCCACAAGGGCATGCCTGGGCCTCCTGGCCTGCCCTGGTGGGTTGTCCCCTCCTCGGGACTCCCCGAGGTGCTACCAGGGACCAACTTGTTCCTTCTGGTCCATCAAAAATCTCCGTAAAGTTTCATGGCATTTGGACTCTGTCTGATATTGATTTCCTGCGATGTAAAAAACACAGAAAAAACAGGAACTGACACTTGGCACTATGTCAATAGGTTAGTACCAAAAAATGATATAAAATGACTATAAATTATTATAAAACATCCAATATTGATAATATAACAGCATGAAACAATCAAAAAATATAGATACTTTGGATACGTATCATTCGGTGATATACCAGCAAGATCCGTGTCGTTATCATTGTTGCCGGGTTAAGACTCGGACCTTTCCAGAAGGAGATTCGGTGATCTGGTTAATCCAAGATCAAATGGATATGCATAAGTTATCCCCATCTTGGGAGGGACCTTTTGTGGTCAGCAAGAACGTGAACAATGGGTCATACTACCTTATTGATGTTCGACAACACAAGGATTCATGCACATCGGTGGAAGAGACCCACTAGCCTTGGAACATCGCTCATCTTCGGCCTTATTACACTAGAGCCACCGGCTCTTGTGATTGTACATACATGATACATCTATTCATGTATATATTATGATCTATTTAATAAAGCTGGCATACCCTAATAATTTAGGGCCTCTGGGTCTTTATTATTTGTTCATAAAGGTGACTTGGGGGCTTCCAACCCAACGGGTTTAGCTTTCTTACCCTAGTGTCCTGCTTGCATGCAAGACACTACTCCCCCCAGGTAATCCTGAATGCCTTCTGTACTCTTAACAGTCAATCTTTTACATAAGACGCTGAACTCGTTATGGTTAAAACGGCGGGTTGTGATGTGAGGGCGGACTTACAGTAAGCGAGGACGACTCTAAGGCTGTGCGTCCCATAAAAAGCACTTGGGGCTTAGTGGCTGTGCGGCCCATGCAAGCACTCAAAATCTTTCAATTTCTTTGGAATTTGTGTTCTCTGAAGAATTTCTTCTCAAATGCATTTTTACAATTTAGGCCATGTAGCCTTGATTCTATGACTCATACTTGAGCATATTGGGTTAATAACTCGCCCTGATAAGCAGACTTTAAGTCACCAGGATGATTTTCCCTAAATAAATTCAAATAATGATATTTCATGTTTACGGGTTAATACCCATGCTGGATTAACAATCATTACATCGTCGTTAATCTACAAGTATGTTTTTCCATAATGATATGAATATTCAGGGTTTGGTAAACCGCCCTGGCTTTTAACTTTAAGTCGCCAACATATTTCCGGCTTAGGTAGCCTTTAGTCTTTCTATCAAAGACCATTATATCAGGGTTTGTTGAATGGTATTTGTGACCCGCCCTGGCTTAAACCACCAGGGCACATGCTGTTTACTTGTGTGCAGGGAGTATGACAATATTTGATTTGATCCACATGATTGATCATATTATACGCACAAGTGGCGGATCATAAATATCAGTTTGACGATATAAGCATTCAAAAGATGAACATGCACTAGTACAGTGAGGTGCTATACAAACGATTTTTAACCCCTTTCCGCAACGACATTTGGAACCGTCGCCAAGTGAGTGTGGGCGATAGGGGGGTTCTTCCCACACGACCTAGAAACCATCGGGGTTATGCCCTCCTGGCACACACGCTCGGCAAAATGAGGTCGTGTGCGACCGACGAGCGCTCAAACACGGTTATACATACAATAGTGCTAAAAAATACAATTATACAGGCGAAATCATTTCCGATTGTAAGTACATCCCACACAATCAGTCCCCGCTAAACATTTCCGTTCGTATATAGAACCCACATAGTCGCTCCAAGAATAACGTTTCTGTTCGCAGGTACATCACACTACAAAAGAAAGACACATCCGTGACATTTTGGGCCAAACGGAATTTTTTCTGTCATGCTTATGACACTTCTATGATGATAATTGTGACAAAACCCTGTATCATCATAGATGTGGTGGGCTCCTACTTCTACAACAAAAAATCATGACAGAAAATGGGCTTTTCGTCCTGGGCGGGCCGGAGACACAGCAACATGACTTTCTTTGGGCCGTCCATGATGGAAAAAACCATGGTACAAGTGAGGGCGAGGAAAATATCCGGGAGTCCTCGGTTACGGTGGGTGGTCGGGGGCTGAGCGATGCACGTTTCTCTCGTACACGTACGCACATGGGTGCGAGACGTTGGGCTCTAACTCAACCCGAGCGAGGCATTCGCCTACTGAACACGAGCGATTGCATTGCAGGCTACGTGTTACTCACCCCAAGCGATCGATCGATCTGGCTGTTAACGGAACCCGATCAAGCGATTCCTTCGCGACTGCAGGTAACTGAAGCCGATCGGACCTAGTGCCTCTTGATGAACAGTGAGCGTTGTTGGAGGTTGGACGAATAGTTCTCGGTGGGGGTTGGATGAATAGGACCCCGTGGTAGTAGAGGCTGTTGCCGCTAGATGAATAGGACCCCGATCAGGACGGTTTGGGGTGGATGAACAGGACCCCGTGGAGGGCTGGATGAACAGGACCCCATGGAGGGCTGGTTGAATAGTAGCTGGTGGAGGGCCGGATGAATAGTAGCCCATGGAGGGGTGGTTGAACAGGATCCCGTGGAGAGGGCTGGTTGAACAGTAGCCGGTGGAGGAGCGGTGGAGGCTAGATAAACATGAGCCTGTGGATGAACAGTGGATGGTGGAGGCAGGAGGGGAGACGTCGTGGATGAACAATCACAGATGGAGGCTGGAGGAGGTCAATGGTAGGTGAACAATAGCACGTGGAGGCTGTCGACGGTGGAGTTGAACAGTAGCCCGTGGAGTCCCGTTTTGCGGTACACCACACCCCTCCCGATGAACAGGACCTCCATTTCGATCATAGCGCTCCAACACAAGTCCGTTTCCTCCGTTTTATGGTACACCACACCGCTCCCGATCAACAGGGACCCATTTCGACCATAGGAGGTCCAAGAGAAGTCTGTTTCCTCCGTTTTGCGGTACACCAGACCCCTCCCGGTGAACAGGATCCCGTTTCGACCGCGGACGTCAAACAGAAGGCCGTTTCCTTTGTTCTGCGGTACGCCATGCCTCGTTTCGATCGGCTGTTCTGTCCAAGCCGGTTGGCTCCCGAAGAACATGACGACGCAGTTTCTCTGTTCCGACCCAGCCATGTACACGAGCCCTGGCCATACGTATGCGTGAGTAGGCATTCGATACCCCGCCCGTATGTACGTACGTGGACGTATTTACTTTATTGCACCCTGGCTGTACGTACGTGTACATGCTACATCCGCGCCTCTACTACGACATGTGCCATTCCTTACTCAGCCACGGTTCATCGCTGCGGCCTGCAGACAGACTGATTGACCAGTATGTACGTACACATTCGCGACAAAAATGATAACGCTACATACACTTCGACTAGTTGGGTTTCGACTGTCAGGCACTTCCTTGTGTGCGAAGTTGTAGCATGTGGGTCCCAGCAGTCAGGGGGAAACATTTTTGTATGAAATATGGTGGCTCGTCCGGTGGGTCCCTGTTGTTAGGTGGAGAAATCATTATTTTGCGCGTAATAAGGTTGCACTTCCTTACTGCGGCCTGATACGTCTCCGTCGTATCTATAATTTTTGATTGTTCCATGCCAATATTATTCAACTTTCATATACTTTTGGCAACTGTTTATACTATTTTTGGGACTAACATATTGATCCAGTGCCCAGTGCCAGTTCCTGTTTGTTGCACGTTTTTTGTTTCACAGAATATCCATATCAAACAGAGTCCAAACGGAATAAAAACTGACGGAGATTTTTTTTGGGAATATATATGATTTTTGGGAAGAAGAATCCACTCGAGACGATGCTCGAGGGGACCACGAGGTAGGGGGTGCGCCCTGGGGAGGCAGGCGCGCCCCTGACCCTCGTGGCCACCCCTTAAGGCAGTTGATGCCCTTCTTTCACCACAAGAAAGCTAATTTCCAATAGAGACCGTGTCAAATTTTCAGCCCAATCGGAGTTACGGATCTCCGGGAATATAAGAAACGGTGAAAGAGAAGAATCTGAGAACGCAGAAACAGAGAGAGACAAAGAGACAGATCCAATCTCGGAGGGGCTCTCGCCCCTACCACGCCATGGAGGCCAAGGAACAGAGGGGAAACCCTTCTCCCATCTAGGGAAGAGGTCAAGGAAGAAGAAGAAGAAGGGGGGCCCTCTCCCCTTGCTTCCGGTGGCGCCGGAGTGCCACCGGGGGCCACCATCATCACCATCATCTTCACCAACAACTTCACTGCCTTCACCACCAACTCTTCCCCCGTTTATGCAGCAGTGTAACCTCTCTCTTACCCGCTGTAATCTCTACTTAAACATGGTGCTCAACACTATATATTATTTCCCTATGATGTATGGCTATCCTATGATGTTTGAGTAGATCCCTTTTGTCCTAATGGCTATTTGATGATCAAGATTGGTTTGAGTTGCATGTTTTATTATTGGTGTTGTCCTATGGTGCTCTCCGTGTTGCACAAGTGTGAGGGATTCCCACTGTAGGGTGTTGCAATATGTTTATGATTTGCTTATGGTGGGTGGCGTGAGTGAACAGAAGCACAGACCCGAGTAAGTAGGTTGTTTGCGTATGGGATAAAGGGGACTTGATGCTTTAATGCTATGGTTGGGTTTTACCTTAATGAATCTTTAGTAGTTGCATATGCTTGCTAGAGTTCCAATCATAAGTGCATATGATCCAAGTAGAGAAAGTATGTTAGCTTATGCCTCTCCCTCAAATAAAATTGTAATAATGATTACTGGTCTAGTTATCGATTGCCTAGGGACAAATAACTTTCTCGTAACAAAAAACTCTCTACTAAACCTAACTTAGTTGTGTCTTTATCTAAACAGCCCCTACTTTTTAGTTACTTGCTCTATTATATTGCATACCTATCCAACAACACCTACAAAGTACTTCTAGTTTCATACTTGTTCTAGGTAAAGCGAACGTCAAGCGTGCGTAGAGTTGTATCGGTGGTCGATAGAACTTGAGGGAATATTTGTTCTGCCTTTAGCTCCTCGTTGGGTTCGACACTCTTACTTATCAAAAACTGTTATGATCCCCTATACTTGTGGGTTATCAAGATCTTTTTCTGGCGCCGTTGCCGGGGAGCAATAGCGTGGGGTGAATATTCTCGTGTGTGCTTGTTTTATTTATCACTAAGTAATTTTTATTTGTTGTTCTTAGTTGTTCTTTATCTTTAGTTATGGATATGGAACGTGAAATACCAAAATAATTAGGTGTACTTGCTACTCATGGAGATGGGGAACCTCCTAAAACCCTCGATGCTCAATATGTGAAAAATATTATGTACCACTTTGATAATCCTGAGAAAACCTCATTCAATCTGGTAATGGGAGTAACGTTGGATCAACGTGAATACTTTAGGGATTATCGCTTGACACAAAAAGGGAAACTATTATGGGATCAAAATTATATATTGAAGTGGTATGCTCGGCAAGTATGCTTGAGTTATGATATTACTTGTTGCTCTAGGATGAAGGCTCCACACCTTCCCTTTTCATGTGAATTTAATGATAATGAAACCTTGGCTTCTTATGCTAGAGGTATATATGATTACTATGATGTGGAACAAATAGAAGAATTTGTTTCTTTTAAGGGTGCTTATGAAATTGAATCTTTGTTTGAAAAGAATGAAGCTTATGATGATGATGTTTATAGGCCTGAAAATTTAGCTATCTTAAAATATTGCTATGATAATTATGAATATAATTCCTATATTAATGCGCTTATTGAGAAAGTCTCCGCTGTCCAAGAAGAGACTAATATTTTGCAGGAATCTATGAAAGAAGAAGTTGATGAAACTTTGAGCTCATTGGATGAAAAAGATGATGAGGAGGGCGAAGAACAAAAGGAGGAAGAGCGGATTGATCACCCGTGGGCCCACCTTCTAATGAGAGTAACTCTTCAACTCATACATTGTTTAATTCCCCTTCGTGCTTACCGAAGGATGATTGCTATGATGACTGTTATGATCCCTTGGATTCTTTTGAAATATCCCTTTTTGATGATGCTTGTGGCCAAGATGCCAATATGAATTATGCTTATGGAGATGAACTTGCTATAGTTCCTTATGTTAAACATGAAATTGTTGCTATTGCACCCACGCATGATAGTCCTATTATCTTTTTGAATTCTCCAAACTACACTATATCAGAGAAGTTTGCCCTTATTAAGGATTATATTGATGGGTTGCCTTTTACTACTACACATGATGATTTTGATAGATAAAATATGCATGTGCTTACTGCTCCTAATTGCAATTATTATGAGAGAGGAACCATATCTCCACCTCTCTATGTTTCTAATACAATAAAATTGCAAGAAACTGTTTATACTATGCATTGGCCTTTACTATGTGTGCATGAATTGTTCTTTTATGACATACCGATGCATATGAAGAGAGTTAGACTTCGTTGTTACATGATATATGTTACTTTGTGCTCACTACTAAATGCTATATCATTGTTAATTAAAATTGGCTTTGATATACCTTGGGATCCGGGTGGATCCATTACTTGAGCACTATATGCCTAGCTTAATGGCTTTAAAGAAAGCGCTGCCAGGGAGACAACCCGGAAGTTTTAGGGAGTCATTTATTTCTGTTGAGTGCTTTAAGATAGTTTAAAAACAACAAAAATAAAGAGGGGAACCCAGAACTTTTTCAAAAAGGAAAGTGAAAGTGAGAAAGACAAGCATTCTTGAAGTGGGAGAGCTCCTTGAACTTTGTTCATGCTCACGGCAACTTTGTGAATCTTGATTACAGAAAATTTTCAACAAAAATAATTATCTCCTGGTACAATTCCATTGTATTATAAAAATAATGTGCAAAGGTTTGCCTTTAGGATGTTTACATTTGATTGATGGTTTGTAAGGTGCAGGATAGAAACTTTGGCTGTAGTGCGCGATTTTAAATTTTTTGCTGGAACGTCAAATGGTTCTGATTATTTTTGCAATGTCTTCCTATACAAATTATTACAGAAGTATGGTGAATGTTCAACTTATTACAGACTGTTTTGTTTTAGACAGATTCTATTTTTGATGCATAGTTTGCTTGTTTTGATGAAACTGTCAATTTATATTAGTGGATTAAGCCATGAAAAAGTTATACTAAAGTAGAAACAATGCAAAAAGAAAATATGAATTAGTTTGCAACAGTACTTAGAGTAGTGATTTGCTTTATTATACTAAAGGATCTTACCGAGTTTTCTGTTGAAGTTTTGTGTGGATGAAGTGTTCAATGATTGAGAAGGTTTCGATGTGAGAAGAAGGAAGAGAGGCAAGAGATCAAGCTTGGGGATGACCGAGGAACCCCAAATAAATATTCAAGGAGACTCAAGCATCTAAGCTTGGGGATGCTGGGAAGGCATCCCCTCTTTCTTCAACAAGTATCGGTATGTTTTCGGATTCGTTTCGTTCATGCGATATGTGCAATCTTGGAGCATCTTTTGCATTTAGTTTTCATTTTTCTTTTATGCACCATGCTGGTATGAGATAGTACTTGGTTGATTTATAGAATCTCTTCGCACTTCACTTATATCTTTTGAGTATGGCTTTATAGAATGCTTCATGTGCTTCGCTTATATCATTTGAAGTTTGGATTGCCTGTTTCTCTTTACATAGACAACTGCCATTTGTAGAAAGAATTAAACTCTCTTGCTTCACTTATATCTATTTAGAGAGATGACAGGAACTGGTCATTCACATGGTTAGTCATAAAATCCTACATAAACTTGTAGATCGCTGAATATGATATGTTTGATTCCTTGCAGTAGTTTTGCGATATAAAGATGGTGATATTAAAGTCATGCTAGTGGGTAGTTGTGGATTGTAGAAATACTTGTGTTGAGGTTTGTGATTCCCGTAGTATGCACGTATGGTGAACCGTTATGTAACAAAGTCCGAGCATGATTTATTTATTGATTGTCTTCCTTATGAGTGGTGGTCGGGGACGAGCGATGGTCTTTTCCTACCAATCTATCCCCCTAGGAGCATGCGCGTAGTACTTTGTTTCGATGACTAATAGATTTTTGCAATAAGTATGTGTGTTCTTTATGACTAATGTTGAGTCCATGGATTATACGCACTCTCACCCTTCCATCATTGCTAGCCTCTCTAGTACCGCGCAACTTTCGCCGGTACCATAAACCGATCATATACCTTCCTCAAAATAGCCACCATACCTACCTATCATGGCATTTGCATAGCATTTCCGAGATATATTGTCATGCAACTTTCATCATCATCATATACATGACTTGAGCATTCATTGTCATATTGCTTTGCATGATCGTAAGATAGCTAGCATGATGTTTTCATGGCTTGTCCGTTTTTTGATGTCATTGCTACGGCATATCATTGCACATCCCGGTACACCACCGAAGGCATTCATATAGAGTCATATCTTTGTTCTAGATATCAAGTTGTAATATTGAGTTGTAAGTAAATAAAAGTGTGATGATCATCATTATTAGAACATTGTCCCATGTGAGGTTATCAAAATAAAAGTGGCCAAAGAAGCCCCCAAAAAAAAGAGGCCAAAGAAGCCTACAAAAAAAACAAAAAAAACAAAAAAATGAGAGAAAAAGAGAGAAGGGGCAATGTTACTATCCTTTTACCACACTTGTGCTTCAAAGTAGCACCATGTTCTTCATATAGAGAGTCTCTTGAGTTATCACGTTCATATACTAGTGGGAATTTTCATTATAGAACTTGGCTTGTATATTCCAACGATGGGCTTCCTCAAATGCCCTAGGTCTTCATGAGCAAGCAAGTTGGATGCACACCCACTTAGTTTCAGTTTGAGATTTCACATACTCAAAGCTCTAGTGCATCTGTTGCATGACAATCCCTACTCACTCACATTGATATCTATTGATGGGCATCTCCATAGCCCGTTGATACGCCTAGTTGATGTGAGACTATCTTCTCCTTTTTGTCTTCTGCATAACCACCATTCTTTCATATCTATCGATGGGCATCTCCATAGCCCGTTGATACGCCCGTTGATACGCCTAGTTGTGCATGATGTGAGTATTTTGTGTGGTGAAGATGGAGCATAGCCAAACTATATGATTTTGTAGGGATAACTTTCTTTGGCCATGTTATTTTGAAAAGACATGGTTGCTTTATTAGTAGGCTTGAAGTATTATTGTTTTTATGCCAAATGCTAGATTATTGCTTTGAACCACTCATGTCTTAATATTCATTCCATGATTAGATATGTGATCAAGATTATGCTAGGTAGCATTCCACATCAAAAATTATCTTTTTTATCATTTACCTACTCGAGGACGAGCAGGAATTAAGCTTGGGGATGCTGATGCGTCTCCGTCGTATCTATAATTTCTGATTGTTCCATGCCAATATTATTCAACTTTCATATACTTTTGGCAACTTTTTATACTATTTTTGGGACTAACATATCCTATATACTTAATAAGTTCATCCCCACTACCATATTGATCTCAACATGCAGCCCATCCACCTCATCAATCATGCCATGTCTTCAACTCAGAACCTACATGCATGCCACGTCATGCGTGCAGTTTATAGTCGTCCGCAACCAACAGAAGACGAACCACAAACCCTCTCGTGCATTTTATTTACAGCCGTAAACCACTGATAGCCACAGCGTTTACTGCCCCCGCATCCCCATTCCTGTCCCCTCCTTGGCCTTTTATTATGGTTTTTATTAAGTTTTAACAAAGAGGCGAGTGCATATACAGGAACCGGACCCAAAGGTATAGTAACAACTGCAGATAAGAACAGGGCACAGATCGTTACACTTCGTCTCTGTTAGGCTATCGATCTCCTTCAGGATTCAGTTATGCAAGTACAGAGGATACACAGTACAGGGATAGCTAGTTTCTTCGGATACAACTTGTGAGAGGGGAAAGAAGAAAGTGCAAAAGCAAAGAAGGAGCCGCCAGTGCCGTTCGTTGCCAGATCCAACTAGATGCCTTCCTCTCTGGTTCGCTTGCTTTAAGTAGAGCTCGCCCATTCAGGGCCCAGGAATCTTCTGTTGGGATGCTTGATCCTAGTTGGCTTGGCGATGACGCGCCCTTCTCCGCGATTGGTCCTCTTGGCGTCCCCTAGTGCTGGCGTGGCCAAGGCTGGGGTGCTGACATCCCCTCCTCCTTGACTTGCGGCTTGCCCCCAAGCCGGTAACTGAGGAAAGCGGTGGCGGAGGGAAAGAGCATCTTCCCAAGTGGCGTCGAGAATGTCAGGATCAGACCATCAGACCAGGAATTGCTCGTGACGGCCAGAGGGTGTGTGGTGCCATCGGCTATTCAAGATTTCCACTGGGACAAGAGAGTTGTCAGAAGGAACTGGTAAGCTCGAAGAGACAGCCGTACCTGGAGCCAAGGCTTGCTTCAGTTGAGAAACATGAAAAATAGGGTGGATCCTGGAGTCTGTTGGCAAGTTCAGCTCATAAGCCACTGGATTGATAGCTCGTTTGACTGAAAATGGCCCAAAGTATCTAAATGCCAGTTTGTGGTTAGCCCTTTTTGCCACCGATGTCTGCACATATGGTTGCAGTTTGACAAATATTGAATCCCCTGTTTTGAATGAGCACTCTGTGCGTTTCTTGTCAGCTCGGACCTTCATAATGTGCCTTGCTCGATGCAAATGTTGCTTCAAATCTGGCGCTCTTCGAGCCATTCTTTCAGGTCTGGTATTTTGCAAGTAGATGCTGCTTCAATGCCCCAGTGTCGCGGTTCATGGCCATGCAATGCTTGAAACGGAGACATATTCAATGCAGAGTGGTAACTAGAATTATACCAGAATTCCGCAAGTGACAAGTATTGACTCCAACGCCCCGGGCAAGCATGTATAAAACATCTTAGAAAAATTTCCAAACACTGATTGACCCGTTCGGTCTGTCCGTCGGTCTGCGGGTGGTAAGGTGTGCTCATGTTCAATTCAGATCCAATCACATGGAACAATTCCTGCCAAAACTTACTTGTAAAGACCGGGTCCTTATCTGAAATAATAGCCTTGGGCAATCCATGCAGTTTGTACACATGATCTAGATACACCCTGGCCACTTTGGCCGTTGTGAAGGGGTGGTTCAGTGGCAGGAAATGAGCATAACGTGTGAATTTATCCACAACCACCAAGATGCAATTCGCTTTGCCTGACTGAGGAAGACCATCTATAAAGTCCATAGTGCTCACTTGCCAGGCTCCCTCCGGTACAGGAATTGGCTCTAGGAGGCATGGGTACTTAACTCGTTCTGGTTTTGACTGTTGACAGATGGAGCATGTTCTCACATAGTCTCTGATGCATTCTTTCATCTTAGGCCAAGCAAATAAGTGGCGTAAGCGACGATACGTAACAGGAAAGCCGGAGTGCCCCCCGACCGTGCTGTTGTGGAATGCTTTCAGCACCTTTTGTTGTATAGTAGGAGATCCTCCCAACCATAGTCTGTTGCGAAAGTAAAGTAGCTCAGTTGACCAAGTGAATCTGCCCTTGGGGTCCAGACGGAGACGTAGTTGCTCGCGGATTTTCTGAACTTGTGCATTGTTGTCATAACTGGCACGGATATCATTGATCCAAGCAGGTTGGCAGACAAAAATGGCTGCTAGTTATTCGTCAGAGTGGATACGCCGGGAGAGAGCATCAGCAGCACTATTGGTAGTACCCTGTCTGTAACAAATCTTGTAATGTAAGCCGAGCAATTTAGTAAATGCTTTCTGCTGCCAAACTATCGATAGCCGCTGATCATCGAGATGGACCAAGCTACGTTGATCAGTGTGGATCAGAAACTCCTCCGTGTGCAAGTATGGACGCCATTGCTCAACAACCATCAGAATAGCGAGGCATTCCTTTTCATATGTAGAGAGTCCTCTGTTTTTGGGTCCCAGCGGCTTGCTCATGTATGCGATCGGGTGGCCCCCTGCTGCAGCACAACGCCGACTCCATAATCACAGGCGTCGGTATCAATCACAAATGGTTTGGAGAAATCAGGTAACTGCAACACTAGAGCTGATATCAAGCCTTGTTTGAGTAGATGGAAAGCAGTTTGTGTTTCTTCTGTCCAGACAAACGGGTGCCCCTTTTTGAGAAGATTAAACTGGGCGTGCGATAATACAGACATGTTTCACAAACTTCCGGTAGTAGCCTGCTAAACCCAGAAAACTGCGTAATTCCTTCACGCTCCCCGGAGTTGGCCATTGTTTAATCGTGTCGATCTTGCTGGGATCCGTGGAAACACCATCAGCATTGATAACATGACCCAAATAAGCAATTTGTTGTTGGCCAAATGCACACTTGGACTGCTTTACATGCCATTGATCTTTTCTCAGCAGTTGGAGTACTTGGCTGACATGCTCCACATGTTCCTTCAGTGTTTTGCTGAATACTAAGATGTTACCGAAAAATGCAATTACACACTCTCGGCTCAGTGGTTACAGGGTGGTGCCGATGGTGCCATTGAAGGTTGCTGGTCCTCCTGCAAGTCCAAAGGACATAACCAGGAACTCCCAATGCCCGGAGTGAGTAGTGAATGCAGTTTTATATTCCTCACCCTCAGCCAAGAGGATTTGATGATACCCCGCGTGCAAATCCAACTTGGAAAACCATCGTGCGCCTACCAGTTCATGAAGGAGCTCGTCTATGACTGGTACTGGGTACTTGGGAATTATTGTCACGGCGTTCAGATGGCAGTAGTCCACGCACAAGCGCCAAGTGCCGTCCTTCTTCTTTACCAACAAAACTGGAGATGAGAATGGACGGGTACTCTTCTGAATCACACCTGCACCTAGCAATTCTTGTACTTGCCGTTCAATCTCAGTTTTCAATTCAGGTTTGTGATGGTAAGGGCGCAGATTTAATGGTTGAGCACCTTCCATTAGGGGAATACGGTGATCACACGCTCGGCGTGGAGGAAGTTGGCTTGGTTCTTCAAAAACGTCAGTGTACTACTCAAATACTCGGAGTAGTTCAGTGGGGATGCTGTTGTCGGCAGAAGCCTAATCTGCAACAATGTTAAGGTGTACCACATAAGCTACTGCTCCATTTTTGCAGGAAGTTAACAGCTCTTGGGATGAAATAACAGAGCACCGCTGCAGGTTCTTGGTGACTGCTTGAAGTTCAACTAGTCCAGCAGCCATGGTGACTGACAAGTGGTGCGCCTCCCAATCAATGTACATAGGACTGTGTTTCTTGAGCCAATCCATACCTAAGGTTGCGTCATACACCCCCAAAGAAATGATCTTGAAATCTGTAACGAATTCGTGGTCTTGACACGTCCACTGACAGTGTGGAATGAAACTGTCACACAGCAAGAGCCCTCCATCAGCCACCTTGACCTTGCATGGTTGAGGCAAGGGGGAGATTCCAGTCAGACGATTGGCCAACTGTTGATCCACAAAAGAAGAAGTGCTCCCAGAGTCTACTAGCAACAACACCTCACTCCCTTGATGCCACGCATGTAACTGCATTACACTTGGACCTTCTGAACCTGACACTGCATGTATGGACAGAATGCAAAGATTGTCGTCCTCTGGTTCAGCACAGTCTTCCTGTCTATCACCCAGCACATTGTCATCGGTACTGAATAGTGCGAGAAATTCTTCGACAATATGCATCTACACCATGGTTGGGCATGTGTGATCCTTGCCCCACCTTTCGCCACACTTAAAGCAAAGGCCTCGGGCGCGGCTGAACACACGCAATGCTGACAGTTTGCTGTTATCTGAACTTGCCCTTGTTGCATCTGTTCCTCGACGGTCTTCGACAGTAGCTGTAGGTGTTGCTAGCCTGCTGAAGGCAGGTTGAGAAGGTGCTGAAACTGACGGAAGAGCTCGCGAGAATGTGCCACTTGTATGAGCTCGTGCCTTGGAATTGTTTGACAGTGCCTCTCCCTCGGCCACTTCTTCCTGGAGTAAGGCCAATGAACAAGTCGTGTCCAAATCCGGTGGACATTGCAGTAGTACCGCCGCTCGTATATCCGGTCAAAGCCCCTCAATAAATCGAGTCAAGAAAAAGTAGGGATGTGTCAGTTCTGAATATGTAATCAAATGATGCATCACTGTTTCAAATCGTTCAATAAAATCAGCAACTGATGAGGTTTGTTTAATGGCATAGAATTGACGAATGAGCATCTGGTGCTTATCACGGCCAAATCTAGTACAGAGGAGTGAGGTAAATGATTCCCATCCCATGCCTGCGAGCTTTTTCTGAACTGATTGCAGCCAAATTGCAGCAGTTCCAGAGAAATTCAATATGGCCATGGGCACCCAGTATGATTCGTGCACAGCAAACATGGTGAAGTATTATTCGCACAGTGTGCGCCATAGCTGAGGATTGTCTCTAGAGAAGACAAGGAATGCCATGGTGGGTGGCTGGTGACCCATGGCTATAAGGAGAGGTGCGGACATGACAGGAGGAATAGCGATCGTACCCGTGACCGGAGGCCCCGCCGGTGACTCGACGGTCACCGACGGAAATCCCCGGGAAGATGCGACACGCCGTGGCCGGATTGCCCGTGGAGATCGCCCGGAGTCATGAACGACGATGGAGTGCGAGGCGCTCCACTTGATGTTGTCGCCACGGGGGATGATGCGGCCTGGAACACGGTGAACGAGAGCTCGAGCTGCATGAAGCGCGCCTCGAGATCGGGCTTCCATGCCGCGAGGGCGTCGATCCGCATGGTCTGCGCGTCGAGCACCTTGAGGATGGAGGCAGATCGAGCATCGGCGACTGCGGCGCGCTCACTGGCGTTGGAGTCGAGCCGGTCGAGGTAGGCGCGTAGCTCTGGGTCCATGGATGCGACGAGGGCTTCCCGTGCTTGGCGTTGACGACGGGTCTCCAATGTGGTGGCGGCACGGCGGTAAGGAGAGAGCGGCGGCGGCGAAAGGGGGGTGGGTGGCTAGTCTGATACCATGTTGTTAGGCTATCGATCTCCTTCAGGATTCAGTTATGCAGTACATAGGATACACAGTATAGGGATAGCTAGTTTCTTCAGATACAACTTGTGAGAGGGGAAAGAAGAAAGTACAAAAGGAAAGAAGGAGCTGCCGGTGCCGTTCGTTGCCAGATCCAACCGGATGCCTTCCTCTCTGGTTCGCCTGCTTTAAGTAGAGCTCACCCATTCAGGACCCACGAATCTTCTGTTGGGATGCTTGATCCTAGTTGGCTTGGCGATGACGCGCCCTTCTCCGCGATTGGTCCTCTTGGCGTCCCCTAGTGCTGGCGTGGCCGAGGCTGGGGTGCTGACAGTCTCCCTCCCACATAGATCTGAAACAGTTGTCCACCATTATATATTGGAGGTAAGTTATCCACCACTATTCTATCCATCTGATACCGTGCACTTTCGTTTCAACTTCTAGATCATCAAACTTCTTAAATTGCGGCGTGCAGCACTAGGTAGAAGCGCATGCGCAGTTGATGGACATCCCCGCAAGCAGCGCACAATCAGTTGGCTGCTTGAGTGTCACGCCCTAGGGGCGGCCGGAGTCGACGGCGATGAACAGAAGGGGGAGGAGAGGAGCAGAGCTCAGAGACGAGCGGTGGGTAGGAGAAAGAGATAAGATAGAATGGGAATCAGAATATTCTCATTTCAAACTTGTCTTTGCCCAATGCACTTGCTCGCTTATATATGGAGATCTGTTACAAGGCCCACGGCCCAACTCACACACACCACATTACATGGCCCATTATCCCGCCGTTTAACTCTGCCTTCTCCCGCCCTGTATCTTGGACCGCTCAATCGCCTGCTCTGCACAGCTTACAGTACCTCCCCCCGAAGAACCAGCTTGTCCCCAAGCTGGCGCGCTCGGATACCTTGACTTGAGCAAGTTGTAATCCTCCTAGGTCGCTGCTGAAGCAGGAAGCGTCGCCCATTTCACCAAAATCTGTAGATGTGCTGCATTCTTCTTCTTGACCAGTCGCCGATCTAGAACTTCCTCTGGCACCACCTCCGGTATGGACAGATCCACTGGTACTGGTAATGAGGTGAACACCAAGGTGTGATCTGGAACATGTCCCTTCAACTGGGAAACATGGAAGACCGAGTGCACTTGACTCTCTCTTGGTAACTCCAGGCGATAAGCTGCATTTCCCACTTTGTCCAAAATTTTATAGGGGCCAAAGTACTTGAGAGTCAGCTTGTGACATGGACGATTTACCACCGTAGGCTGAGCATAAGGTTGTAGCCTCAAATAGACCATTTTGCCAACAGCAAACTCCCTGTCAGACCTCTTTCTATCTGCAAATTCTTTGTACTTGCATTGAGCTCTTGTCAGATGTTCCTTCAGAGCTGCATTCTGCTTAGTGTGAGTGGTCAGCCATGTTTGATCATCTGGGTTTTGGGATGTAGTTTGTCCCCATAACTGGCCCATATTGGGGGCATGACCGTTGAGCGCTTGATATGGTGTACAACCCAAAGAGGAGTGATATGCAGTGTTGTACCAAAACTCTGCTTGTGGCAGCCACGCAGCCCATTTCTTTGGAGAATCATGCATTACACAGCGAAGATACATCTCCAAACATTGGTTCACGCGCTCCGTTTTCCCATCCGTTTGTGGATGATAAGCTGTGCTCATCTGTAACTCAGTCCCCCATACACGAAACAGCTCCCTCCAAAACGAGCTGGTGAATATCTTGTCCCTGTCAGATACGATAGCCAGCGGCAACCCATGCAATCTGACAATGTTGTTCAGGAAAACCTTGGCCACAGAGGCAGCTGTGAATGGATGCTTTAAAGGGAGAAAATGGCTCACTTTAGTAAAATGATCCACCACCACTAATATGGCACTATATCCTTCTGATTTGGGCAATCCTTCAATGAAATCCATGCTGATTTCTTGCCATGGACTGTCAGGTACAGGTAGAGGCTGCAGTAAGCCAGGTTTCTTGCATAATTCATGTTTTGCTTGTTGACAAGTTGCACATTGTTTAACAAAGTTCTCCACAGCCCCCTTCATTCCTTGCCAACTGAACAGTTGCTTTACTCTATGATATGTTGACAGAATGCCAGAGTGTCCCCCTACAGGACTGGAGTGAAATGCTTGTATCAATTTGGTTTGGAGACCTGTATTAGCTCCCACCCAAATCTTGTGATCCTGTTTAATTAAGCCCTCTTGCAACTGAAATCCTGGGCAAGCTTTTGGGTCTACTGCCAACTTTTGTAGCATTTCAGAAGCTACAGGATCCACTGAGTAGGAATTCAATATTTCTTGCACCCACACTGGTTTACTGGTGGACACATTTTATACTTGAAACAGATGTGCAACTCTAGACAAAGCATCAGCTGCTGAGTTTTCCACCCCTTTCTTGTATTGGATAGTAAATTGCAATCCTACCAACTTGGTCATTACTTTTCTTTGCAAATTTGAAGTCAAGTTTTGATCTCCCAAGTGGCACAGACTCTGGTGGTCAGTTTTGATCACAAAAGGGGCTCTAGATAAGTAAGACCTCCACCTGTCAATTGCCATCATAATTGCCAGGAATTCCTTTTCATAGATAGACTTTTTCTGATTGTTGACTCCCAGTGCTTTACTGTAGAAGGCCAATGGATGATTTTCTTGTGACAGCACTGCCCCAACTCCTATGTTGCAAGCATCTATTTCCACAGTGAAGGTTTTATTAAAATCAGGCAGAGCTAATACTGGTGTGTTGACCATAGCTTGTTTGAGCACTTGGAAAGCTTGCTGAGCTGCATCGGTCCATACAAATGACTGTTTCTTGAGCAGAGAAGTTAAAGGTCTTGCCAACAGCCCATAATTTCTCACAAATTTCCTGTAATACCCTGTCAGGCCTAAAAACCCTCTTAATTCAGCAACATTTGCTGGCACAGGCCACTGCACCATTGCCTCAGTTTTTGCAGGGTCTGTTGCTACCCCTTGATCAGAAATGATGTGCCCCAAATATTCTAGAGAGTTCTAAGCAAGCACACATTTAGACTCCTTGACACACAACTGATTTTCCTTGAGTATATCAAATACAGACTGTAGGTGTTCCAGGTGTTCTTCCAATGTGAAACAAAATATTAAGATATCATCCATGAATACCAGCACAAACTTCCTATTTGGCCCTGCAAATAGGAAATTCATCACACACTGAAAGGTGCCTGGTGCAGTAGCTAAACCAAAAGGCATTACTCTGAATTGAAATTGTCCATGATGTGTCTTGAAAGCTGTTTTGAACTCATCCTCTTCTTTCATTCTTATCTGATGGTAACCAGCCTTAAGATCCAATTTAGAAAACCATTTCCTTCCTCCTAACTCATCCAGTATTTCATCAATAACTGGCATAGGAAATTTGTTCTTGACAGTTACTGCATTGAGCTTTCGATAGTCCACACAGAACCTCCATGTCCCATCTTTCTTTTTGACCAATAACACAGGAGCAGCAAAAGGGCTCATACTAGGTGTGATCAAACCAGCATCCAACATCTCCTTGACCTGTTTCTCTATTTCATCTTTTTGTAAGGGTGAGTATCTGTAAGGTCTACAGTTAACAGGCACTGTATCAGGCAGTAAATTAATAGAGTGGTCAAAAGCTCTGTGGGGAGGTAAAGATTTTGGATCCTTGAACACTTCCTTGTTCCTATCTAGCACCTGTTGCACAGCTGGAGGTGTTTCCAATACAGGTGCCATTACAATTCTATTGAGCAGAGCAGTTGCCCACACTTCATTCCCTTTTTCCCACTTGGCTAGTTGATCTGCAGAAACTTCCTCAATGTGATCTTGTTTTACTGGCAACACACCTTGCAACTTAACTTCCTGACCCTCGTACTGAAACTGAATCCATTTCTCAGCCCAATGGCACTTCATTACCCCCCATTGCTCCAACCAATCCATTCCCAATATGATATCATGGCCTCCTAGTGGTAACACTTGCATGGAGCTGCAAAAGCTGTGTCCCTGAATCCACCATGTTAGTTGAGGTACTTTTTACACACAATTTATTATATGACCATTTGCTACTTTCACAGGCATTGGTCTCTCCAGTTTTTCTGCAGTGGCATTAATTTTATTCAATAAAGACTGATCTACAAAGGTGTGTGTGCTGCCTGATCTACTAGAATCAATACCACTTTATTTCCCACCAGAGCTCTTAGTTGAATTGTCCTTGGGTGGGCAGCTCCAGACAGAGCTGTAGCAGACACAGTTGCACATTCTTCAGTTTCTCCTGTAACTAGTGCATCTAGCACTGCATCTGAGATTATCTCATGTGGATCTACAACTTCAGCAGCTTTCAACTGAGCTTTCTCTGCCACTGGTTGATGACACACATGCCCTGGCATAAACTTGTCCCCACACTTGTAACCTAGTCCATTAGCACGCCTATATTCCTTCAGCTGCTTTGCTTTCCACAACTCTCCTGTTGCAAACCCTGTCCTGTTTTCTGTCTTACTGTAGGTAGTCTTGGGGAAACTTGGTTTGTTGTTTTTCTGTTGCAGCAATAAACCCTCTTGTATAGCAGCATATTGAGTTGTAACTTGCACCGAGTAGGGAATTTGAAACTCAACAGTAGAGCGCAACTCATCCTTCAGGCCCATAATAAACCTTGTCACTAGAAACGTCTCACTGAGTGTTGGTTCATAAAGCCTGACTGTATAAACCAATTGGAGAAACTGCTGCTTGTACTCATCCACAGTGCCCAACTGCTTCAGCATCATCAGTTCTTTCATCTTGAGTCGGTATACATCCACATCAAACTCCAACAACGCTGCAGCACAAAATTGTTCCCAAGTGTGGACTGCCCCAGTCTGCTTGAAGGCCTGGTACCAATGTGTTGCGTTGTCTGACAGATACAGAGATGCAGAAGTAACCTTGAAACTGTCTGGAATGTGATACAATATGAAAAACGCCTCACACTTGTCCAACCAGATACGGACCTCAGTACCATCAAATCGAGGGAAATCCATTTTTGGCATCCATTATCTCTTGTCCGTGCCCTCGTCACAGATTGGAGTCCCCGGTTGCTGAAGCCCAGGCGTGGTGTCAGGTACTTGAATCGGACGAGGAGGTGGGCGCCTCGGTAGCTTCGTCCCTTCCCCCAAAATGCCGTCGGAGACCTCTGACGTAGTTGGGGACGCCGCTTCCGCGATTTCCTACTGCTTGTGCATCTGGGCGGTATGCGTCTGGTTCTGCTGCACCTGCCCCAATGTATCGCATGACAGATCGACTTTGACTTGTACCTGGTCTAGTCGCGCGGTTTGCTCCGACAGCTTGGCGTCGAGAGCTTCCAGCTGAGCGCGGATTCTGTCAACCGCATCCAATTTGCTCTGCGCGGCCCAGAGCGCCACGAACTCCTTCAGCATCCTCTCCTAGAACGCTTCCATTTCGTCCGCCAGGAAGCGTGACTGAGGGTTGGGCTTGAATGTCGTCGTGGTCGCTGGTTTCCCCCAAATCAACCCACCTCAGGTCAGGAATTACACAGATCGAACCCGAAGGTGATCCGCCACCGTCGCCTCGGATTTGCCGGGTACGACTCAGGGAAAAATTGGCGCGGTGGCGCGGCGAGACGTAGCCTTGGACCCACCGGAGCGATGGCTCTGATACCAACTGTCACGCCCTAGGGGCGGCCGGAGTCGACGGCGATGAACAGAAGGGGGAGGAGAGGAGCAGAGCTCAGAGACGAGCGGTGGGTAGGAGAAAGAGATAAGATAGAATGGGAATCAGAATATTCTCATTTCAAACTTGTCTTTGCCCAATGCACTTGCTCGCTTATATATGGCGATCTGTTACAAGGCCCACGGCCCAACTCACACACACCACATTACATGGCCCATTACCCCGCTGTTTAACTCTGCCTTCTCCCACCCTATGTCTTGGACCGCTCGATCGCCTGCTCTGCACTGCTTACATTGAGATCCAGCGGGGTGAGCATGACGCGCTGGCACGGCTATCCATTAGCGTCTTCTGTGAGCCACGGAGGCAGAGATCCGTGTGGGCCTCGGCGGTGACAGTGGCGACATCAACCATTACGAGGGAGGTCAGCGGAGCATAGCTAGAGCACGGGCCAGAGACTTGAGCGATCTGCAGCCAACGGCGGGCCAGTGGTCGCGGGATTATCACCTTGCCGGCGCCCACCGTCCATCGGCCATCGCTGGTAGCCACAGTATCCCGCGTCAGCGCCTGTATATGATTTATGTAACGAAGGAGGACCGGTGTGGTACGGTGTGATGGTAGGGGTGGGTTGTTCTATGACTCCTAGCCCATCATGGTACAGAAATCTACCATGTTGGTCCTCAATTAACTAGAAAGGCATGTGAGTTTACTATGCATCACGAGGTAGGTAAAAGAGTCTCTCACCTGAAGAAAAATTCCCGAGCATGATCCATTTTTCTGTGAAATTATTCAGCATATGGTAAATTCAGGAGCACTGTGATCATTTTTCTAGATTTCAAAAAGAGAAGAGTAGATCACTGGTCTATAGTGGTTCACGTTCCAGGTAAGGGTTACCTGCTTGCATCTAATTTTGGTGTGGTGTTCAAGCTGACGAGCTAGCATGGTTTGAATCAGATGCGCTTGCTAGGAATGAGGCTGCACGTGGAAGGGTCGTCGACTGGAATATATGCCAACTATACTTAAGATGGGTAAGTATGTATATCATATTACTGCTGATGGTTCTTCGATGCTAAAAGACGAGCTAGCGATATCACCATATTGTGCCTGTGATGTCAATATGTTCATATGTTGTTAGCAAGGAGATGGTGGGGATATCAGACCATTCCTGAATAGTTTATCACACGATGCAAATATGTTTGTCAAGTACAAAAAATACCATTGAACTAAGCATGCATTGGACAGAGAACTCAATGAATTATATTTTTGATCATATGTAGAGTGGCATTTTGGTATTGTAACTGTACAGTTGTTAATGCACTACCTACTTTATGAATTATAGTTTTGTTGTACATATCTTATCGGTGATAGGTGGAGAATGGCGTTCTCGCTCCCAGAGCACGCTCTCCCGCGTGAATAGCAAATGTTTTCAGAAGAATTTGATTTTTTTGTAGATGTTCGTGTTAGGGTCGCAAGCATCCTGGAAAAATTTGATGTGAAACGGAGCAGCGGTATTTCACCGGTGAAAAAAACAAATTTAGGATGACACTTTGGGGTAACATTTGGTGTTTATTTAGTTTTTTTTTCATAGACCAAAATGTTTAATCGCTTTGCCTACAAATTTGCATGTAGCATTTGGATGTGACAAAGAACACATATAATTTTTGTTGGAATGTTTTTGGCATTACAAAAAATATTTTCATGCGCTCGAGCGCACGCTCCTGGGAGCACCAACGGATTTCCGACCTGATCCAGTTCTATATATCTATTCTAGATATTAATACCTTCCCAAATGTGTACGATCTATCTCATTCCATGTGTTTTTATAGGAAATATCAGAAATTTCCGTGTCAAGTTTGTTTCAGCTCACATGTTATCTCTAAAATTAATAATTTTATTAAGCACGTCATAATTGTATGCACTAAAAAAATTCGCAGCAATGTGCAGAGTCTTATTCAAATTGTTTTTTTTTTGCGTGAAAACTTTCGATCTATTCATCAACTATCAAGGTAGTACAAAGAACACCAGAAGTAAAAATTACATCCAGGTCCGTAGACCACCTAGCGATGACTACAATGACTGGAGCGAGCCGAAGGCGCGCCACCGTCATTGCCCCTCACTCGTCGGAGCCGGGCAAACATTGTTGTAGTAGACAGTCGGGAAGTCATCGTGCTAACGCCCCATAGGACCAGCGCACCAGAATAGCAACCGCCGCTGATGAAAACAAGCATAGACCGGAAGGATCCAACCTGCAGACACACAGACGTAGACGAGCGAAGACCGGATCCAGTCGGATCCACCGAAGAGAAACGCCGACCGGATCCCATGAGATCCGCTGGAGACAAACCTCCACACGCCTTCCGACGATGCTTGAAACATCACCGGGACGAGGGCTAGGTGGGGAGGACCTTATTCCATCTACAAGAAGCCGCCACCGCCTCATCTTCTTGAGCATGGCACAAACTCTAACAAAACTCAGAAAAACATCTAAAAACGGAGCCCTCCCGCCGGCAAGGGCCGGGATCCACCGTGCCTCCATGATCCGAGGACCATAGAAGATAAGGCGGACCGGCGACACCGGTGAGAGGCAAGGAAACCCTAGATGGGAGTTGGGCGTGGGCAGGTTCAAAATGTTGATCCTCAATGCCCATATTTCTACAAATATGTAACCTCAACATGCAATCATGCACGAGAAAAGGACCACCTCAACAAGCAATCATGCATGAAAAAATACATATGTTTATGCAATCTTTATTCAATAAAGATGGTAAAACAATACAATAACCGAATACGATAAAGCATGTCTATTTTTATTTCCAATTCATATTGTATAGTTAAATATTCATTTTCACACAACCAAGTAGCACTTAAATATATTACAACCAATTCCCGCAGCAACGCGCGGGGTATCATCTTGTTGATCCAGTGCCAGTTCCTGTTTGTTGCATGTTTTTTGTTTCGCAGAATATCCATTTCAAACGGAGTCCAAACGGAAATAAAACTGACAGAGATTTTTTTGGAATATATATGATTTTTGGGAAGAAGAATCCACGCGAGACGGTGCTTGAGGGGCCCATGAGGTAAGGGGCGCGCCCTGGGTAGTCAGGCGCGCCACTAACCCTCGTGGCCACCCCGTAAGGCGGTTGATGCCCTTCTTTCGCCACAAGAAAGCTAATTTCCGTATATAGATCGTGTCAAAATTTCAGCCCAATCGGAGTTACAGATCTCCGGGAATATAAGAAATAGTGAAAGGGAAGAATCTGAGAACACAGAAACAGAGAGAGATAGAGAGACAGATCCAATCTCAGAGGGGCTCTCGCCCCTCCCACACCATGGAGGCCAACGACCAGAGGGGAAACCCTTCTCCCATCTAGGGAGGAGGTCAAGGAAGAAGAAGAAGAAGGGGGCCCTTCTCCCCCTTGCTTCTGGTGGCGCCGGAGTGCCACCGGGGGCCATCATCATCACCGTCATCTTCACCAACAACTTCACCGCCTTCACCACCAACTCTCCCCCCTCTATGGAGCGGTGTAACCTCTCTCTTACCCGCTGTAATCTCTACTTAAACATGGTGCTCAATGCTATATATTATTTCCCTATGATGTATGGCTATCCTATGATGTTTGAGTAGATCCGTTTTGTCCTAATGGCTATTTGATGATCAAGATTGGCTTGAGTAGCATGTTTTATTATTGGTGATGTCCTATGGTGTTCTCCGTGTCGTGCAAGCATGAGGGATTCCCGCTGTAGGGTGTTGCAATATGTTTATGATTTGCTTATGGTGGGTGGAGTGAGTGAACAGAAGCACAGACCCGAGTAAGTAGGTTGTTTGCGTATGGGATAAAGGGGACTTGATGCTCTAACACTACTAGGGAAAATTCTAGCAGCAGCGCGGGTTTTAGGCCTATCAGCAGCGCGGGTACCCGCGCTACCAATAAGGCGCTACAGCTAACGTATAGCAGTAGCGCTGGTCCACCCGCGCTACTGCTACAGAAGTGTTGCAGCAGCGCAAGGAACCTCGCTGCTGCTAATAGCTATAGCGCGCTTCCCCTATGCGCGCTACTGCTACAACCGCACTGCTGCTAACTTTTCTCCACTTGCTACTGCTAATTTTAGTAGTTTTTTGTTTTTTTTCGGCATATTTGTTTTGTATTTGAACAGGCTTTATAGAAGAATCTTTAGCACATACAAATGTCATCATGATACACATACAAATTCCTACGAGACCACAAATGTAATCATAGCATATACATACAAATAGTCTCGTCATAATCATCATCCAACACAAAGTGGTATCTTGTCATCATCTCGAAAATAGCGATACATGCAAGTCTCGAATACTTGCAACTACAATGTCATCCATCTAAACAAAGGTATACACGAGAAGAGCTATCACTATGAGTGAGAGCGGAACTATGCAGTACATGAGATGGCGGTTACGAGTCCTCTCTCGCGCTAGCGTGAACCTCAAGTAACTAGCTTCTCCTTCTTGTCTGCTTTTGAAGCCTTTATGGCTGGCGTCCGAGAACCCATTCACTTGCGCCTGACACTCATACCACTCATTGTACACCCCCGGAACCTTCCCTTTGTACACGACATAGCAGTTCCATCTCGCCATCAAGAAACTAGGTACCTGTTAGAGATGCATGTTCATGAAGAGGATGTACAATCATATATATGCAACAAAATATACTAGAGAACACCGAAAAAGAAAGGGTTAGCAACTAGATGCAACATACAGTACGCAAATTAATTAACTAGAGGTACGTAGGTCATCGTACGCAAACTAACAAAGTAGCGTTACGCAAGTTCGGCAGGGATCATGGACATCACAAAGTTGCATCACTACAAATAGTATACAAGTTCAACCGACACATATCATCATCATCGGCATCATAAATCACTAGAAGTTCCATCCTTCCATATCATCGAGGATGGACCCTAGCTTCTTGAACGGCGTGAGGTCTAGACGTTGCATGCCTATGCGAGTTCGGACGTCAGCTCGTGATATAGGGCCGTGGTGGAACATCCCCTTCTCATCGACGACTTCTTTCATGATGATCGTCGCAATGTCGCTTTGGATGCGAAAGAAGTCATCTCTAAGTTTATAATCCGCTTCTCCATGAGATTCTAGCCACTTGTGGATATGATCATCATTTCTGCTTCTCATGTGAAGCTTTTGGTGATCCGTGTTGAACTGATTCATGAGATGGAGGATGTACAATCCAGCCTTCTTGCTTGGTTTTGGGACTTGGATGCAGGAGAAGTTAGTTTTATGCGTGAAACCCATCTTCTTGTTCCTTTGTTTCCTGATCTGCATGTGGCCACCTCTAAAGCTGAAGCCTTGGAGAGCATCATCTAGAATATTCATTATGTGGGTGTATTCTTTTTCTCGTAGTCTCTGGAAGGGTCAAAATACACGGCGTGGGAGACTTGCGGATAAAGAACGATAAGGACGGCGCGCCCGTTGCTGCGGGGAAAAGACACCTCAAATTATTCCCCATAGAGAGAGAAGGAATGATTGAAATGTATGAAAGGGTTGTTCGAAACTGACTTACTTTGGATGATAAGGCACGAGGACAATTTACCGGTCCTTATTCTGTACCATGAAGTTTTGGAGGTAGTCCCTAGCAGTTTCACGCTCAAAGTCGCCGAGACTCAAGAAAGACTCGTGCATATAGTACGGATCCGCCACACAGATTTGCGAGACTTCTTCACTGTTCATGACAGAGCTCATATGTAGCACAAAAAGGCGGACGATTGTAAAATCGAGCCGCCTTGTTAGAAACATCTCAAAGATATGGTCAAACCGCAGGAAGAACACCTCCGCGGGCCATGTCTCGACGTAGCACTTCCCCTCAGGAACACGAGCCACGTATGTCGAATATCCTGGATCCTTTGAGGCTAGTAGGCTTTTCTCAGTCGACAACACATGGTCGTGCAGTCTCCTGAGATCCCCTGATAGTGCCTCCAGTGGTTTTGGCGGTAGCATCGGCTCGCCCGTGAGATGGAACATGGCCGCACCTTTCACGGGTACACGCTCTTCAGAATGCATCGTTTGGCTGCTATGTGCTCTGGCTTGTTTGGAGGCAGCTATCTTCCTCGATCTCTTTCTCTCCTTTTTCTTGGGCACACCTTCTAGACCCTTCCTTAACCCCTGCCCCAGTGTTCCTAGGCTAAGTACTGTACGGCCCTCGTGCTGGGATAGTTGAGCCTGTGTTGAGGCGGCATCTTCAGGTGTGTCCTGTGAGGATTTCATGAAGATAGACTTTTTGCAATCCCTGCTACGACCTTCCTGCCCGGGCATATCATCCATATCCTCATTAGCAAGCTGATAGCCCGATTCGTCATATGGTTGACTCATCAATTCTATGTCATAGTCATACGCGTTTGTATTGAGGAAATCCATAGGGTCGACCTCCGTCTCATCATCCATTCTCTATTCTACAGGACAAGTTACATCAGCCAGCACTATTGTACCCCCTTCATCATGTCGTCCGCTGCTCTCACCTGGCACTACAGGAGCTGGTAATTGCGTAGGTGGGGTGGTGGTCTCCGCACATGCTTGTTGATGCGTGGTTATTGGTGTGTTCTCGCCGGCTCCAGACGAATAAGATTCTTCGGCAATAGCAGCACCCAACCCTTGCAGCTTCCAATCCGCGGTGGGGTCTCGTCGTCCGCTCCCACATGCTTTACTGGAGGAGGCAAATCCTCGTGCCCCGATTTCACACTGGACAAGCTAACCCTGAAGTGCCCAGCAGGGATCGGCTGGTTGTGGAACGTGGGTTGCAAGGGGTCCATTATCATCCCCTTTCCCACGTCCACCTTCTGGCCTTTGATCAAGTAGAGTATGGTGCACGGGGTTTCTTTCGCCTACAAACACATATGTCTGTGGCGTAAAACATCTGAGAGGCAACAAAAATGGAATATTATATATATATATATATATATATATATATATATATGTTGGTGCGACATGTAATTACCGTGACGGCGTCGAGCTCAACCAAAGACGAAGGCCCACCAAGCGCGCCAGAAACTGAGGATGGGCTGCTATGAGTGGGAGCGGCTGCGAGAGGAGGCCCAGTTGCGTGAGCTAGTGATGGTGCGATGGTGTTGTTGTTCATGGAGTTGCTCCCGACGAAACTGGGCAACGGGAAATCATGTACCGTCTTGTCTAGATTTTCCTTCGTCCAGTTGATGATAACTGGAACCAAGTTAGTAGCAAAATCATTTCTGCAGGCAGTTACAGCTGCATTGACTGCCTGCTATAGCAACTCATATTTGTCCTCGGCTGCTTTTTTCACGTCCTCAGCTGCTTTTTTCTCGACCGCAAGCTTCACCTTCGCGTCGATGTCCGCCTGACTAAACTTCTTTTTCTGCTTCTTGGCCTCCAGGCCCTCGTTGTAAAACACCTTCCATGTGGCGCCATCTCTAGCGCCGTGCACACGACCATATTGCGGCCGCTGGCCCAAAGGGAGTCCCTTAAGTTCGTTCAAGGCCCGGTTGAGAGGGGTGTCCCACTTGGGCCTCATCGGAGAAGTAGGGTTTTCGGCTGCAAGCTGGTGTTGCTTCTCTAGTAGTCTAATCAATTTCCTCGTGATCTTGTCCGTGTAAAAAACCTTTTTCTCCTTGTCCCACTTGTAGCGGGCCCTGATGAAGTCATGCTCCAAGGGGTTGGTGAACTTCGTGAAGGGGTCTGGGAGACCCGCGGCTTCACGTTCCGCGTCCTCCTTATCCCATATGGGCCTTTTACCGAGGTAGCCATGGCCTCCGAGGCGATGCTTCCCCGTGTTCCTTTTCTGAAGGCTCTTGAATTTCGCAGCCTTAGCCTTGGCGTCCTCGGTAGCGCAAGTGTCCTTGAACTTTTCGAACTCCTCTTCCGTAAGTGTCGGATTTTCCTCCAGAATCTTGGACAGGGGTTCCTCAGCCTCAATAGCTCATTTCACCCTCGATTTCCAGGAGGCCAAATCATTGCTGAACATGCCCATGGCGTGATTGTTAATCTTTTCCATCTTCGGATCATCCCACGGTTGTTCTATGTTATCATCCCGATTGGGGAACTTGAATGTCTTGTGCAACTTCGTTAGGAGCAACTGCGTCAAATGTTCCTTACTCCTTAAGTCATCGTCATTGATGCTCGCGCATTCCTGTAGGATGCATCCTACTTGGTTCCCATAGCACTTGCAAGGTTCGTCCGGCTCTAACGGCTCAAACTTGCCAGGTGCCATCTTTGTGATCACAAGTCGTCCAATCCCTAGTTTGTTAGGTTTTCGTATCCTCTGCTTCTTATGCCTCTTTTCGTTACCACCATCGACGCCGGTATCTTCCCCGGCGGTACCTTCCCCACCGGTCTCGGCGCCGCCATCGGTGCCAGTGCCGTCGGTGTCGGTGTCGGCGTCAGTACCATGATCGAGGCGGACCTGCAAACCTTGCTTGGCAGTCAAAAATTCGAGGTAGTCTTGTTCACCCTCATAATCCATCTCGTTTGCATCTTGGTCAGAAGGCCCAGTTTCTTCGTTGTTCGACATGTTTCCTATGATTAAGTGTCCTCATTTATTTCTAAAAGTATGAATAAATGAGAAATGAGATAAAAAAGAAATCTATGTGCCAGCACTCGATATGCCAACTATGTAGCACAAATCATGCCTTTATTCACGGGAAATTTTGGCATGACCTTTGCTAAAAAATGGACATATCGAGCGCCTGAAATTCACCGGAACGGAAATGAATCAACATTCTGGCGTAACATAGGCAACTCGGATCATTTACCAAAACATGACATGTCCAAAACATGACATATCCACATATCACATGTCCATTTCAAATTTGCATATAAATTCAGCAAATTTTGAAACCTATCTAAATTCATAACTAAATAGATAACCTAATTAACATAACTAAAACCTAAGTAAATTAACCCTAGCTAGCAGAGAGAGAGAGGGGGGTGGTTTACAGAGGGTGCAGGGCGAGAAGGCAGGCCCGATGACGGCCGAGGTTGGGAGGGGAGGAAGCAGAGGAGGGAGGCGAGGGCTGACAGGTCGGGGGCGAGCGCCGGCGCCGGGGG
>NC_041384.1:229722976-229752451 GCF_002162155.2 Triticum dicoccoides | reverse complement strand
CGACGGGGTTGGGCGCGGCGGGGTCGAGGGTGGCGGGGTCGGGGGCGAGCGTGCCGGGGTCGGGGGCGAGCGCGCCGAGGTCGGGGGCGGGCGCGGCGGTGCGATGGGGCCGGGGAAGAGAGAGTGGGGATTTGGGGGGAAAGAGGCGGGATGAAGCAGGGAGAGGGAGAATTTTGGGTTAAGTGGACGTAGCAGTAGCGCGTTTACACGAAACGCGCTACTACTACCTTGACTAGCTGTAGCGGTTTTCTGCAGAAACCGCTACTACTACCTTGACTAGCTATAGTGATTTTCTGCAGAAACCGCTACTGCTACCTTGACTAGTTGTAGCTCTTTTTCACTAAAGCGCTACTGCTATAACCAGTTTCCCTTTTTTCTTTTCCTCAGCATAATAGGAACATATATATTACATCATTGGACCCTTGCATAATAATGGCTAAGTGTGTATACAAAACAGGAACATATATATATTACATCATTGGACCCATGCATAATAATGGCTAATTAAGTGTGTATACAAAATAGGAACATATATATATATGTTACATCATTTGACCGATTCCTTAGCGCTGACGTTTTCGTTTTTGAGTCAGCTTCTTTCCCTTCTTGTTCGTCGAAGAATAATTGAGCCCCTCATTGTGACTTTGCCTTTTCCATGGAGTACGATTTTTCTTTGGTAATGTAGTATTGATTCTTCTTTTGACATATACTTCATCATCATCGTCATCTTCCCTCATTGGGTTGCCGTACTGATCATAGTCTTCCTCGTTAGCGACTCCATCCATTCCAATGATGTTTGTTTTGCCTTTCCTCACGACAACACGACTGGGATTGCATGGGTCGGTTATGAAGAAGCATTGTGTCACGTGCTTAGCGTGTACCCATGGCTCATTTTTTGCGATAGCGTTCATGGTAGCGCTCTTGGCGTCAGTTATAGTCATGGTAGTGAAAATCCGACTTTCTCTTTCGACATTCTTAGCCCATCTGACATGGAACATCATCGTGTTGTGCAGTCCAGAGTAGTCAAGCTCCCAGATCTCCTCGACCCTTCCATAAAATCGTTCAGTTGCGTCGTTGTCGCTGCCGGTCATGCATTCCATCGTCACCCCTGAGTTCTGATATTCATCACTGTCCATATCTTTGGCCTCCGTGTAGAACGTGTATCCGTTGATATCATATGCCTGATAGGTTACGAGGTTGGGCGAGGAGCAATCCGTCCTTAAAGCCCTCCTCCGGGGGATTAGCAATAATATGCTCTTTGAACCAATGCAGGAAAGTGGAGTTGTGCTCTCTAGTAACTTCGGTGTCCGTCCTGCATACCCCCCGGTCCCAATACTTCTTTGCGATAATTTCTTTGTGTAGTGCCACGAAAGGATCTACCTCGTCTAGGTGTTGTAGCACTACCAAGTTTGCTCTGTCAAAGTCGCTGTGTCGATCTGAGTATGCCGCGTGCAGTTTCCTGCGACCGTTGTTAACGGGCAAACCAACACTAACACCAGGCGGCTGGTCTGCACCATATAGAAAATTCTCACAGAAAGAGATGCACTCTTGTGTCAAATAGCCCTGGACGATGCTTCCATCCGGACGGGACATGTTACGAACGAATCCTTTGATGATCCCATTCATCCTCTCAAACGGCATCATGTTGTGCAGGAATGACGGCCCCAGGTCTATTATGTCATCCACAATATGGACACACAGATGCACCATCACGTCAAAGAACGCGAGCGGGACGTACATCTCAAGCTCATTCAGTATCACAATGATCTCTTCCTGTAGCCTTCGGAGCTGCTTCACACTGATCGACTTTCGTGAATGTACTTCGATTTCATGCACAACCAGGGGGGGGGGGAGGTTGTACATCCATACAAACACGGGCCATGTGCTATGGTTGGTGCTCTGGTTGCCAAATGGATTCATGCCATCGGTACATGCGCCGAGCACGATGTTCCTTGCATCACATTCCAAATACCGATAGAAGCTATTCAACGCTCTCCACTGGCTTCCATCCTTGACGTGTCTCTGCTTCGGATCATCTCCATCGTCGGTCTTCTTCCTCTCCGCGTGCCAGCGCATTAGCTTTGCTTCCTTGGGATCTACAAAATACCTCTGGAGACAGGGAGTGATCGGTAAGTACCATACCACTTTCTGGGGACATTTCTTCCCGGCCTTCTTGTATCGAGAAGCATTGCACACCGGACAACTTGTTTTTCCGCGTGCTCCTTCCAATAAATTATGCAATCGTTGATGCATGCATGGTATCTAACGTGTGGAAGATCAAGAGGGCACACGATCTTCTTGGCCTCATCAACACTACTAGGACATAGATTACCCTCGGGAAGAACATCCTTTAGGTACTTGAGATGCTCATCGAGGCTAGTGTTGGTCCATTTGTTTTTAGCCTTCGTCTTCAGCACTTGGAGCGTGAAACTCAAGCGGGTCACCTCAGGATTGCAACCATCATACAATGGAGTGTTCGAGTCTACCACCAGTTGCTCCAGCTTAGCCTCCTCTCTAGAAGCAGCTCTCTCAGTACTCGTCTCCTTGCGAAGCAATGCTTGAACATGAGGGTCCCGCACGATTGAACTTAGTACTAACGAACTCTGCTGCGTGGAGTCCATGTCGTTCTCTCCGCCGCCATGTCCGGCCCCTTCTCCGCCGCCATGTCCGGCCTCTTCCCCGCCGCCATTATCGATCATCTCTTTGTCCTGCCCTGTGTCATCATTGCCTGCCCCGTCGGCATACTCAACATCGTCATCCTCATCTTCAGTTATGCACCGAGTATAGCCATCCATGAAACCAGTCAGGAGCAGGTGCGCTTCGACACGACCATCGACATGGGGGTCAAGCCAAACTATTCCTTTGCATTTTCGACACGGACATAAAACCTCTGTCAGGTTATTTTCCTTCATGTCCTGCACCGCCGACCGCAACCACCTGTCCACCATCGTTCCACTGACCATCGTGAACTCTGCACGGTAATAATAAACAAATTGATTATAAAAATGCGTGCATTCATCAAAGTCATACAAAAATTCGGCATGACCTTCCTTAAAAGTAGGACATATATAGATCTAGAGTTTGCCCGGAATTCACCGAAACAAAAATAAATCGACATTGCGGCAAAACATAGGCAACTCAAATGCACAATTTGGCGTCAACTCATGCCACACACAAAATTTCCATAAAAATATCACACACACATGCATAAAAATATTTCCATTTTGCAAAAGCATGAAATATTAATCACACCTCTATCTTGAGATCGAGCACACGGTGGAGATGATGATGTAGGGAGGTCAAAAGTGCACAAAGCTCTTCTTGACAAAGAAAGATCTAGTTAGGGGGCAAATAGGTCACTTAACTAAATGCTGCATCTACCTAGCTAGCTAATTTGGGAGGAGAAAACTTCAACTAGTGGAGGGGGGAGGAAAAAGAGAAAGGAGATGAATTAATGGAGGTGGTGTAGTTATAGCTAGGAGTAATGAAGAGAGAGAAAGGTAGGTAGAAGAGGGAGAGTAATGGGGGGAGAAGTATTGAGGAAGAAGAAGAGTGGAGAGGAAGGATGTGGGAGGTAGGGGAAAGGGAGGACAGGAGATGGGGAGGGGGAGGTGGAAAAGGTGGTCGGTCCTGCGTCTTAGCAGTAGCGCGAGAGAGAAAGCGCGCTGCTGCTAAGAGTGTCGCAACAGCGCGCTTTCCTGTCACGCGCTACTGCTAAACGGGCCAACCCTGTGCACATTTTCAAAATTAGCAGCAGCGAGGTGACAAAAAAGCGTGGTGCTACTATGGCATTACCAGCAGCGCGCTCCCTGGCGCCGCACTGCTGGTAAACTTATGTCGTTGTGTACTGTCGGTGGATTTTTGTAGCAGTGCGTTTTAAGCATCACGCGCTACAACTAAGTTTGCACCAGTAGCGAGCTTTCCGTAGCTGCGCTGCTACTACTTAGCAGCAGCGCCTATTTTTATGCCGCGCTGCTGCTAAGATTCTGTGTATAAGGTTTTCCCTAGTAGTGTAATGCTATGGTTGGGGTTTACCTTAATGAATCTTTAGTAGTTGCGGATGCTTTCTAGAGTTCCAATCATAAGTGCATATGATCCAAGTAGAGAAAGTATGTTAGCTTATGCCTCTCCCTCAAATAAAATTGTAATAATGATTACCGGTCTAGTTATCGATTGCCTAGGGACAAATAACTTTCTCGTAACAGCAAACTCTCTACTAAACCTAACTTAGTTGTGTCTTTATCTAAACAACCCCTAATTTTTTGTTACTTGCTCTTTATTATCTTGCATACCTATCCAACAACACGTACAAAGTACTTCTAGTTTCATACTTGTTCTAGGTAAAGCGAACGTCAAGCATGCGTAGAGTTGTATCGGTGGTCGATAGGACTTGAGGGAATATTTGTTCTGCCTTTAGATCCTCATTGGGTTCGACACTCTTATCGAAAACTATTGCGATCCCCTATACTTGTGGGTTATCACGGCCGTGGACCCAGCTGTCAGCCTCTCCACCTACAGTCCACTTCTGATGGATGTCCTTCGTTGACCACGTTGACCACGTCGCGCCGAGAGAACCTGGGCGGTGGACGGCAGCGAGGCCTAGGAAGGGGACGACATGGAGCCGGGGAAGATGCGGCAGTGGATGCCCACGCTGAGGGGAGTACGAGCGCCGACTGGTCGGTTGCGGTGTGAGGCTGACGTCGCCGGAAAATAACAGGATTAGCGGTTGGGTAGAGGGATGGCCTGGCGACAGCACAACTGGCCACGGGAGGAGGGAGCAGGCAGTCCCGTCGGTGCTGGTTTGGGCGGCTGGAGCAGGAAGATCAGAGATTGAAGAAGCACGACAGCCGTTGGATGGACATCCAATAGTCAGTGCTCTGTGTTGACTTAGTTGACAAAGCCTTGCGTACGCGTCAAAAAAATCTTAGGACGGCGTCATCATCAACCTAGTAGGCCCAGAAGTTAGCCTCCAAATATGTGGAAAACAACATACAACCCATTAGCCATTATTTTCAATAATTTACATCCCATTCGCTAATTCTTAAGGATATTTTAAAGCCCATATTCTTTTTGTATGCATTACAGACCATACATTCTGGGCACTACTAAAAAATTCAACAAAATTTTCATATTTTGGTGGGGTTCGAACTCTTTTAATCACGAAATTTTGAGTCACGTTAAAATAATTTTAAAAAAATTATATTAAAAAAATTCAAAAAAATCTCCACAAAAAAGGAATGAAATTTAAAATATTTACTAGCAAGATGCACGTGCGTTGCACGGAACATGAAGATGCATTTGTATGAGTAGTTTATCTTGTGGGATAAAAGGATGAACGAGGCAAGGCCGTATCTGCAAATATGGAGAGGAGTGCAGGTAAATTGTCATAGTTTCCTTCCTATCCGTTAGATATGGATCAGACAGCTATATTGTAGGATGGCAGGCACACCATCATCACCAACTCCGCTTTTTATAAGAGTAGAGAGATCCATAAAAAACGACATTTTAATGTAATTACCGGTTGGCTTTGGTTTAAAAATTTACAGCCCATTTTCTAGGGAAGCCCATTTCTTACTACTTACATCCCTCCTCATCTTGAAAGATTTGCATCCCACCAGGTCTGAGAAAAGCAAGTAGGCCTCGATTGGGTATTCTCCAAAAAAAGAACTGGGCTAGCCATTTTCAGAAAGAAAAAAAGATATCAACTGGGCTCATCATGTGCTTAAATAAAATTAGAAGCGTGGGCTAGATAGGCCAGAGCACCCGCATAGCGCGCAGTTGAGCTCCGTCTCTAAAACTAAAAAAAAAATAGGTGAGCTGCTGCGTCCCTGGTGTTATCCGCTCGTTGTGTAATTTTCTCGTTTATTGACTACATTGAAAATGCCATGGGACCTAGTTGTCAAACAATTAGGAGGAAGTATTTTCTTTGGCTTGTAAAAATGAGGCACCTGCTTGCGTAATGAAGTGACCATGATGGGTCCCTACTGTCAGCCTCTCCACATACAATCATCTCCTGATTCCTCTCTGTTGTTGACCATGTTGACAACGCCAGATGGCGGCAAGCACAATGAGCGAACCAAGGCGAAGAATGACGGTGAGGCCTCGGACGGGAACAAACAGGAGTCGTGGAAGATGCGGCAGTGTAGTGGCAGGCGGAGGGGAGTACGAGGGCAACAACATGCAAGTCAAGCTTACAAACGGTACAAAAAGCCCAAGGATTAATTGTTCATCAAATTTAGACAAAACCAGATTGAACATGGCAATAACCCAACCACTCTTTTTCGCAGTCACAAATAAATGGATCGGTCTGATCCATAAAATCAACATCCTGTGCAAAAGTATTTATTGTAGGATGACTACAATTTGTTGTAAATAGAAGCCGATCACATTTAGAAGCCCATTTTTCCACCTGAAACTTCCTTTTTTGCTGTTCAACATGTCCATTCGTGAGAAATCTCTTGTTGTAAAACTTAAGCCTCATGGACAATAGTAACCTCGCATTCAATAGGAAGAATGTGACAAAGCTTCGGTTTGCCTGGTTGGATGCATATCCTTCCATCGTTATTGTCCTCAAACGAATGTCGTGAGAACTGAGAAAATCCTGGTGCTTATTACGCCACCGATTGGTTATACGTTTTTCTCCATGTGGTAGCAGTGCCTAAGTAGACATGAAGATTGAAAACAATTAAGGTCTGAAAAAAGAGTATGTCGAAAGAGCGACAGCCGAGCGGTTAATTCTTGTACAATATATACGGGCTTTCAATGTGCATGAAATCATCACCTTTATATATAAATTCTCCAGAGATCGAAATCATCGCATCAAGACGATAATTATGTTGAGATTAGAACTAAAAAATCCGATATATAAGATCTTGACAGAATCCAGCAGCATTGATAGGCTATCCATGGACGAACTCTTCATTGAGCATATAACATAATATTAATACCCAAAGTGTACTCCAAGATGATATAAAACTTATGCGCACAAATGAAAAATGCAGCTTATTGTGATTACAAATGTGTAGATGATAATATAGGGTACCTGAAATAGTGAGGAGCCAAACACCAACTTCTTGTGATCATTAAATGGATCACGAATTACACCCATGGTCTCCAGTTTGGGCGCAGAGACGACAATTATTTGCGAAGGTTTATAACAATTATCAAGGAGCAACCTTTGAAGTGAAGGGGCATCTTCGATGATGAGCTGATGCCCTTCAAAACAAATTCCAATGCTTTTAAGGTGAGGGGACTTTATTTGGAGACAACTGATAGGGATTTCTATTCCCAAAACAATCAGCAAGCGCTCTAGGGCAGGGAAACTGGAGTGGATGATGCTATGAAGTGAGGCCTCCGATAGATAAACCACCACAAGCGAAAAAAAAATTAGCAGTGGGAGTCGAAGCATTTGTACCAGATCGTGTGGAAGATGGCACTGGGTGAAGGTGGCTTGTGTGGAGAGAGGAGGAAAACCGCGAGATGGACAATGCTGGTGTGGGCACGAATTCTTGGTGTGTTCGTGGTAATGGTAGAACTCAAACTGGTGGAGTTTTATGAATTCACGGGATGTCAGCCAAGCATCCACCATGAAGGGTATGGACAACATGTAGAGTGTCGTGATGCAGAGGCGTTGAACAGGGCCCTGCTGGTGAGAGGAGACGATGGCTCTGAGGAGATCAAATTCAGGAAGGACAGAAATCTGACGACAGTCGAGATTGAGCGGCGCGGTGTGCCATATCGGGCGCCACCAAGTTGGGAGGACTTGTGTGCGGCAGCAATCCGTGGTGGGGAGAAGCGAGATGATCTCCCCAAGGATGTCGTCCGGGCAATCGCTGATGCGGTCCACCAGAGATTCTATGGGTTCCTCAGATCCGGGTGGGGTGGGGGGGCCGCTTCTCCCCGCACTGTCAGGTGCGGGATCTACAACCGGTGTCGCCGCTGGCAAGAGCCTCACCTTCTTGGTGATGGGGCCAGCTGACTCCATTTTCGTTGCGGGCGTCGCGTCGAGCTCACAGGTTTGAGCAGAGTAGCCAGAGACAAGCCTAGTGGTAGTGCGAGTGGGGAAGAAGGAGGTCTGGGGTTTTCTATAGGAGTGGAAGAAGAGGAGGAGGCGTTTTCTGTACGAGTGAGGAAGAAGGTGAGTGGGGGTTTTCTGTATGAGTGAGGAAGATGGGGAGCGGGGGGAATTGGGGGGCGACGGAAGTGGGAGAGTCGAGCGAGCTGCAGTATAAGTGGAAGCGAGGAGGAAGGAGAGTTTTTCTAGGATCGCCCCCTCTTCAAGAAATATGGGCTTCTCCTCGTAAAAAACAAAAACAAATGGGCTTTAAGATGTATAGGCTCTCATATCGGCCCAGTCGGCTGCCCGTGTTTCGTATTGGAGGGCCTTAACACTAGAGGCAGCCCATTAGAGACACTCTCCAGCTCTCCAGCGTATTGCCCATTCGAAAGAAAATAAGAGACGCCTCCAACTTAATTATGGCTCCTCATCGGTAACATTTTTCAACTTGAAAAAAAGTTATAGCTCCTTTTCGGGCCGGCTTGGCATCCACCAAATTAGAGGATGGTGTACTGCATGCAGACACTCACACTGGTCATAGCATGGCAAAATGAGGGGTCAAATAACATGCCCACAATATACATAGATTAATAGGGATTGTGGGGGATTAAATCATGCACAAGCCAAATTCCCCTCCATTCCTCTCCAAACCCGCTGGGAGGAGGTTGAACCGAACAAGGCCTAAGACCGACCACAATGGGACTAACTTAATTCCATACAGTATCATAATATGATACTCAACCCTCTCTTTCTTATTTAATTCCACGCCACCTCATCAAATGTGCCTACTAGTTGGCATGCATGATACTACTTATGATACTCCCATTACAACCAGCCTAGTAGAATTAATATACCTAATCTAAATGGTCGCGGCCTGAGATCTTCGTCCTCCTCCAACATCCGATAGAAGAAGAATCGTGCAAGACACCGGTTGTATTCACCGACGTCGCCTCGGCGATGGCCTTCATGAGATACAATCGGTGGCGGCCTCCCATGTTCTACTTCTCCTTGATGATGGCGGCGGGCGGGGATGTGCTGCCCGTCACCTCGTTGACATCCGCGTAGCCATATTACCTCGTCGACATCCATGGCGGCTTCTTTCTCTTCCTGCATGTTGCGGCTACGCGCTCATCGATGGCAGATGGCGTAGTCGCAGACACTAGAGGCAATGTACGACACGGCGGCATCGAGGGCAGCGACGATGCCCATGCCATCATGCTCACCGACAAGCCGGCGTGGAGCAAGTCGACACTCTTCCTTGAGCTGTATTGGAGAGGCCAGCTGCGGAACCACGCGCTGGCTTAGTGCGGCAACTCAATCCGACGAACTAGGCGAGGTAGGTGGACAAGCGAGCTGCCTCGCTCGTAACTGCCGGGCTCGGCAGGCCACCCAGACGGCTTTTATGCCAGAGAAATGCTCTTCCTACTCGTCGGATGCCGCCAAAAGAGTGGACAAAATGGTGGAAGTAGGAGCTTGGCCGGCGTCCTTCTCCTGAACGGACGTGTGTTGTCGGAGTTGGTTTCTCGCATTCCATGTGGGTTTAAATGTAGGGTTTTGAATGCGGCGAGGAGGCAGGTATAGCTGGGAGTGCAGCGGGCGGTGCCCTAGGCCGGCGTGCCACTTCAAATAGCAGACACAGTGAGAGGTCGCGTCCGCCCTGACCCCCTTGACCATGGACCTTGACGGTGTACGTCACCTTGTGTCCAGATCTGATATGCCACATGTACCAGATGAATGACTCCAAGTTCGACCACTGTGATGCTAGGTGCGAGCCGAGGAACACTGTTGGAGACACCCCCCTCATAATTTTCCTAGAGATAAATACACGGATGGTCACTGAAGTTGAGGTCGAAGCACAGCACGGTCATTGGACTTCAAAATACGCCCAATACAATCATTGAATATGAGTTACAGTAATTATATGGTTAATCGCTCGCCGTAGAGCTCCGTATTTTGTCCAGTTGACTGGTCAAATTTGTATATGTGGAACCTACTATTTCATTGTCATTACTACGTCCTGCGTGTCTCATGGGTCCCACCTGTCAACTGATGAAATAAATAAACATGTAAAAAAACAAGGACTATGCGGGCAGAATGCGGAATCTCCAGCTTGTTGATCACATAGTAGGCTAACTATTTGAATAAATACACTTTAATGCTAATGTACACATCTTTTCTTTTTAAATAATAACCATGCATGCACACTCGGCGCACACCACGTCCGCACGCAACACATGGATACCCGTGTCTGCCTTCTCGTGCCCCATCTGCGGCTAGGTGGAAGGGGGTTGCGTATGCATGCCGGACGGCCGCACTGATACGTCTCAAACGTATCTATAATTTTTTTATTGTTCCATCCTATTATATTATCTGTTTTGGATGATAATGGGCTTTATTTTACACTTCTCTATTATTCTTGGGACTAACCTATTAACCGGAGGCCCAACCCAAATTGTTGTTTTTTTGCCTATTTCAGTGTTTCGCAGAAAAGGAATATCAAACGGAGTCCAAACGGAATGAAACCTTCGGGAGCGTGATTTTTGGAACAAACGTGATCCAGGGGACTTGGAGTGGATGCTAAGAAACAATCAAGGAGGCCACGAGGCAGGGGGCGCACCTACCCCCCTGGGTGCGCCCTCCACCCTCGTGGGCCCCTCATTATACACACACACACACACACACACACACATACCCCGCAAACATCCAGGAGCACCACACAACCCTATTTCCACTGCTGTAACCTTCTGTACCCAAGAGATCCCATCTTGGGGCCTTTTCTGGAGCTCCGCCGAAGGGGGCATTGATCATGGAGGGCCTCTACATCAACTCCATGGCCCTCTGATGATGTGTGAGTAGTTTACCTCAGACCTTCGGGTCCATAGTTATTAGCTATATGGCTTCTTCTCTCTCTTTGGATCTCAATACAAAGTTCTCCTTGATCTTCTTGGAGATCTATTCGATGTAATCTTCATTTGTGGTGTGTCTGTCGAGATCCGATGAATTGTGGTTTATTATCAAAATTATCTATGAACAATATTTGAATATTCTCTGAATTCTTTTATGTATGATTGGTTTATCTTTGCAAGTCTCTTCGAATTATCAATTTGGTTTGGCCTACTAGATTGATCTTTCTTGCAATGGGAGAAGTGCTTAGCTTTGGGTTCAATCTTGCGGTGCTCGATCCTAGTGACAGAAAGGGAAATGACACGTATTGTATTGTTGCCATCGAGGATAAAAAGATGGGGTTTATATCATATTGCATGAGTTTATCCCTCTACATCATGTCATCTTGCTTAAGGCATTACTCTGTTCTTATGAACTTAATACTCTAGGTGCATGCTGGATAGCGGTCGATGTGTGGAGTAATAGTAGTAGATGAAGGTAGGAGTTGGTCTACTTGTCATGAACGTGATGCTTATATACATGATCAAACCTAGATATTCTCATAATTATTCACTTTTCTATCAATTGCTCGATAGTAATTTGTTCACCCACCGTAATACTTATGCTATCTTGAGAGAAGCCACTAGTGAAACCTATGGCCCGCGGGTCTATTCTCCATCATATAATTTTCCAATCTATTTTATTTTTCAATCTTTACTTTCAATCTATATCATAAAAATACCAAAAATATTTATCTTATTATCATTATCTCTATTAGATCTCACTCTTGCAAGTGGCCGTGAAGGGATTGACAACCCCTTTATCGCGTTGGTTGCGAGGTTCTTATTTGTTTGTGTAGGTATGAGGTGACTCGCGCGTGGTCTCCTACTGGATTGATACCTTTGTTCTCAAAAACCGAGGGACATACTTACGCTGCTTTGTTGCATCACCCTTTCCTCTTCAAGGGAAAACCAACACAGTGCTCAAGATATATTAAGAAGGATTTCTGGCGCCGTTGCCGGGAAGATCTACGCCAAGTCAGGACATACCAAGTACCCATCACAACTCTTACCCTTCGCATTACATTATTTGCCATTTGCCTCTCGTTTTCCTCTCCCCCACTTCACCCTTGCCGTTTTATTCGCCCTTCTTCTGTTCGTCTTTCCATTTGCTTTGATGTCTTACTTGGCTCGTTTGCTCGTTTGGTTGGAATAATTGTTTATTTATTGCTAAATAGAGAACCTAAGATCTATGGATCCTCATCCGCTTGCTAATCTTTTTACGAGATCTAATTATGATGAACCAATTGCTAGTGAGTTTTGTGCACTAGATTATCTTTATGAAGATTTGCTTGAAATTCGTGAATCTGAAAATTGCAATGGAGTACTTTATGAAGTGATTCACAATAGATCTTTGAATAAAAAGCATGATTGCAATGATGATATTATAAATTCTATTAATGTCAATTGTGCTAATAATATGCAAAACCCTAAGCTTGGGGATGCTAGTTTTGCTAAGTCCACTACTTGTTGTAATGATCATGATTGGGGTGATTCTTCTTACAATCTTGAAAATTTATTTAAGCCCCATAATGATATGAGATTGATAATAATGTTCGCAATAATAATGAAAGTGGGTTTGGAAGAGTGTCAACTTTAGATCCCACATATTTGGACAATATTCAATCTTATGAAGTTTTTGATAAAAGTGGGTTTGGAGAGGTCATGACTTTAGTTAATGTTAATCCCACCATTTTGGAAGAGTGTCAACTTTGCATGCATGTGGATCATGTTGAGAATATTTTATATGATAGCTATATTGTCGAATTTGATTATGATCCCACATGTAATTATTATGAGAGAGGGAAATATGGTTGTAGAGATTTTCATGTTGCTAAATTACCTCTCATTATGTTGAGATTGCAATTGTTTCTTTCCTCTTCCTTCCATATGCTAGTTTTTGCCTGCTATGATAATGTTTTTGCCTATAAGATGCCTATGCATAGGAATTATGTTAGAGTTAGATGTGTTTGTCACGTGTTTCATGATGCTCTCTTTGTGCTTCAATTCTTGTCTTTCATGTGAGCATCATTGAAATTATCAATGCCTAGCTAAAAGGCTTTAAAGAAAAGCGCTTGTTGGGAGACAACCCAATATTTTTCCTTGCTGTTATTCAATAAATAATTTATATTGCCTCTGTTTTGGTTGTGTTTTTTTGTTTAATTAGTGTTTGTGCCAAGTAGAACCGTTGGGAAGACTTGGGGAAAGTCTTTTTGATCTTGCTGTAAAAAATAGAAACTTTAGCGCTCACGAGAATTGCTGCCGTTTTTTACTGGAGAGTGCTATTTAGTTAATTCTTTTTTGAAAATGATTAATATATAAATTCCTCACGTCCAGCAATTTATTTTAGAATTTTTGGGGTTCCATAAGTATTCTAAACCTACAGATTACTACAGACTGTTGTGTTTTTGACAGATTCTGTTTTTCGTGTGTTGTTTGCTTATTTTGATGAATCTATGGCTAGTAATAGAGTTTATGAACCATAGAAAAGTTGGAATACAGTAGGTTTAACACCAATATAAATAAAGAATGAGTTCATTACATTACCTTGAAGTGGTGGTTTGTTTTCTTTTACTAATGGAGCTCACTAAGATTTTCTTTTAAGTTTTGTGTTGTGAAGTTTTCAAGTTTTGGGTAAGATTTGATGGATTATGGAACAAGTAGTGGCAAGATCCTAAGCTTGGGGATGCCCAAGGCACCCCAAGGTAAAATCCAAGGACGCCAAAAAGCCTAAGCTTGGGGATGCCCCCGAAGGCATCCCCTCTTTTGTCTTCGTCTATCGGTAACTTTACTTGGAGCTATATTTTTATTCGTCACATGATATGTGTTTTGCTTGGAGCGTATTGTATGATTTCAGTCTTTGCTTTTTAGTTTACCACAATCATCCTTTCTGTACACACCTTTTGGGAGACACACAAATGAATTGGAATTTATTAGAATACTCTATGTGCTTCACTTATATCATTTGAGTTGGATAATTTTTGCTCTAGTGCTTCACTTATATCTTTTAGAGCACGACGGTGGTTGTATTTTATATAAATAATTTATCTCTTGTGCTTCACTTATATCGTTTTGAGAGTCCTTTAGAAAATCATGGTAATTCACTTTGGTTGTAAATTTTAAATGCTAAGAGAAGTTGGATGCTTGATAGATGGTTTTGAGATATAAAGGTGGTAATATTAGAGGTGTGCTAGTTGAGTAATTGTGAAATTGATGAATACTTGTGTTGAAGTTGGCAAGTCCCATAGAATGCACGTATGGTAAATGTTATGTGACAAATTTGAAGCATGGGGTGTTCTTTGATTGCTTTCCTTATGAGTGGCGGTCGGGGACGGGCGATGGTCTTTTCCTACCAATCTATCCCCCTAGGAGCATGCGCGTAGTGCTTGGTTTTGATGACTTGTAGATTTTTGCAATAAGTATGTGAGTTATTTATGACTAATGTTGAGTCCATGGATTATACGCACTCTCACCCTTCCATAATTGCTAGCCTCTTCGGTACCGTGCATTGCCCTTTCTCACCTTGAGAGTTGGTGCAAACTTCGTCGGTGCATCCAAACCCCGTTATATGATACGCTCTATCACACATAAGCCTCCTTATATATTCCTCAAAACAACCATCATACCTACCTATTATGGCATTTCCATAGCCATTTCGAGATATATTTCCATGCAACTTCCCACCGTTCCATTTATTATGACACGCATCATCATTGTCATATTGCTTTGCATGATCATGTAGTTAACATCGTATTTGTGGCAAAGCCACCGTTCATAATTTTTTCATACATGTCACTCTTGATTGATCGCAATCCCGGTACACCTCCGGAGGAATTCACATAGAGTCATATTTTGTTCTCAGTATCGTGTTGTAATTTTTGAGTTGTAAGAAAATAAAAGTGTGATGATCATCATTAGAGCATTGTCCCATGTGAGGAAAGGATGATGGAGACTATGATTACCCCACAAGTCGGGGTGAGACTCCGGACGGAAAAAGAGAGAAAAGAGGCCAAAAAAAGAAGGCCCAAATAAAAAAGAAAAAAAGGAAGAAAAAAAGAGAGAAAAAAAGAGAAGGGACAATGTTACTATCCTTTTTCCACACTTGTGCTTCAAAGTAGCACCACGATCTTCATGATAGAGAGTCTCTTATTTTGTCACTTTCATATACTAGTGGGAATTCTTCATTATAGAACTTGGCTTGTATATTCAAAATATTGGCTTCCTCAAATGCCCTAGGTCTTCGTGAGCAAGCGAGTTGGATGCACACCCACTTAGTTTCTTTGATGAGCTTTCATATATTTATAGCTCTAGTGCATCCGTTGCATGGCAATCCCTACTCCTTGCATTGACATCAATCGGTGGGCATCTCCTTAGCCCATTGATTAGTCGCGTCAATGTGAGACTTTCTCCTTTTTTCTCTTCTCACACAACCTCAATCATCATATTCTATTCCACCCATAGTGCTATGTCCATGGCTCGCGCTCATATATTGCGTAAAAGTTGAAAGAGTTTGAAAAGGCTAAGTATGAAACAATTGCTTGGCTTGTCATCGGGGTTGTGCATGATGAGAGCATTTTGTGTGACGAAAATGAAGCATGGCCAAACTATATGACTTTGTAGGGATAAGATTTCTTTGGCTACGGTATTTTGATAAGACATAATTGCTTGATTAGCATACTTGGTGTATTACTATTTTTATGTCAACAATAAACTTTTATCTTGAATCTTTCGGATCTGAACATTCATGCCACAATAGAGAAAAATACATTAAAGAATATTCTAGAAAGGATTCCACATCAAAAATTCTGTTTTTATTATTTACCTACTCGAGGACGAGCGGGAATTAAGCTTGGGGATGCTTGATACGTCTCCAACGTATCTATAATTTTTTATTGTTCCATGCTATTATATTATCTATTTTGGATGATAATGGGCTTTATTTTACACTTTTAAATTATTTTTGGGACTAACCTATTAACCGGAGGCCCAGCCCAAATTGCTGCTTTTTTGCCTATTTCAGTGTTTCACAGAAAAGGAATATCAAACAGAGTCCAAACGGAATGAAACCTTCGGGAGCGTGATTTTTGGAACAAACATGATCCAGGGGACTTGGAGTAGACGTCAAGAAAGAATCAAGGAGGCCACAAGGCAGGGGGCGCGCCTACCCCCCCGGGCGCGCCCTCCACCCTCGTGGGCCGCTCGTTTCTCCACCAACCTACTTGTTCCTCCTATATATATTCATATACCCCGCAAACATCTAGGAGCACCACGAAACCCTATTTCCACCACCGCAACCTTCTGTACCCAAGAGATCCCATCTTGGGGCCTTTCCCGGAGCTCCGCCGGAGGGGGCATTGATCACGGAAGTCCTCTACATCAACTCCATGGCCCCTCCGATGATGTGTGAGTAGTTTCCCTCAGACCTTCGGGTCCATAGTTATTAGCTAGATGGCTTCGTCTCTCTCTTTGGATCTCAATACAAAGTTCTCCTCGATCTTCTTGGAGATCTATTCGATGTAATCTTCTTTTGTGGTGTGTTTGTCGAGATCCCATGAATTGTGGGTTTATGATCAACATTATCTATGAACAATATTTGAATCTACTCTGAATTCTTTTATGTATGATTGGTTTGTCTTTGCAAGTCTCTTCGAATTATCAATTTGTTTTGGCCTACTAGATTGATCTTTCTTGCAATGGGAGAAGTGCTTAGCTTTGGGTTCAATCTTGCGGTGCTCGATCCCAGTGACAGAAAGGGAAATGACACGTATTGTATTGTTGCCATCGAGGATAAAAAGATGGGGTTTATATCATATTGCATGAGTTTATCCCTCTACATCATGTCATCTTGCTTAAGGCGTTACTCTGTTCTTATGAACTTAATACTCTAGATGCATGCTGGATAGCGGTCGATGTGTGGAGTAATAGTAGTAGATGCAGGAAGGAGTCGGTCTACTTGTCATGAACGTGATGCCTATATACATGATCATACCTAGATATTCTCATAATTATTCGCTTTTCTATCAATTGCTCGATAGTAATTTCTTCACCCACCGTAATACTTATGCTATCTTGAGAGAAGCCACTAGTGAAACCTATGGCCCCTGGGTCTATTCTCCATCATATGAGTTTCCAATCTATTTTATTTTGCAATCTTTACTTTCAATCTATATCATAAAAATACCAAAAATATTTATCTTATTATCATTATCTCTATCAGATCTCACTCTTGCAAAGTGCCCGTGAAGGGATTGACAACCCCTTTATCGCGTTGGTTGCGAGGTTCTTATTTGTTTGTGTAGGTACGAGGTGACTCGCGCGTGGTCTCCTACTGGATTGATACCTTGGTTCTCAAAAACCGAGGGAAATACTTACACTGCCTTGTTGCATCACCCTTTCCTCTTCAAGGGAAAACCAATGCAGTGCTCAAGAGGTAGCACGCAGCACATAGCCGGCCGCGTGCTCTGTTCTGGTTGACCCATCATGCAGCACCACCACGGCCACCACACATAGCAGAAGTAGCCGGCAAGCAAGGAGACCTCTTCACGCGCCGCTACAGGAGCAGCTAATCGCACGAGAAGGCAGGCACCCACAATCATGGTCTTCACTGTCCGGTTCATCGTGCTACAACCAAGCTTGTCCAAAACAGTACCCTGCTGTGCCATCTCTTGCAGCACCTCTTTGTCATCGTTGCTCGACGGCCAAATGGAGACGAGGGCAAGGCGGCAACATCTTCGGCCTTAGAGCACCAGTGGAATGCATGCACACACACAAGGACATACGGACATTGGAGCACCGGCCAACCCATTCATCTCCCTTGACATGCTCATGTTTTTCTTGTGCTCGCTGTCTGCTGCGGCCGACGTGCTCCTGCATGACATCCTTGGCGTCAATGCGCTCTTGCATGGAGTCCTGCTCGCGTGTGAACCACTCTTGATCACTGTTGAGTATCATTGTTAGATTAGAAATATAGGATAGACTAGGAAATATTCTAACTTGCCGTGTACTCCAAGATGACCATGTACTCCTATATATATGCCCACGAGGCTCAAGCAATACAATCAACTATTCGATCAAATCCCTCTCTACCTTCTAGCAATCACCATGCCGGATCAGCCCCCCGGAGAACCACATCGCCTTGCCACCATCGGTCCGCGACCCTAGCTCCTGCTCTGCATCTTGCGCCTCCTCCATCGGCCGTCTAGTCCATATCATCATCATCTGACTCCTAGAAGATCTCACCCACATCATCATTAGGCATGAAACCGCCTTCATAGACAACATGTGCAGGAGTAGAGGCGACTAGGGACGCACCACGTCGTGGGCACTCCGTACGTGCTCGTGTGCGTGAAGCGTGCTTGCTTTTCCATCGGTGCTAGCTCTAAGGCCGAGGCTGCGGTTGCCTTCGTCTCTGGCTAGTCGTTGAGAAACGATGACAAAGAGGTGCAACAAGAGATGCATAGGTGCCGTTGTGTGCGAGCTTCACCGTAGCATGATGAACCGGACGTCGCCGCAGATGGTGCACGCCTCCAGGCAGCCGAGTGTGTGCGCATGCATGTGTTATTCACGTGCATTCTGCGGCCGAGTGTGTGTGCATGCATGTGTTGTGTACGTGCGTTGTGTGCTCTATGTTGTGCGCGTATGTGCATGAGTTAGTGCGTTGGCATGTGTACATGCGTGGCTGCATGCGTCCTGTACATGCATGTCTGCTTGCGTGGTTATCAATATAAAATATCTTCAACTTAGCATCGTGATGTATTGTCTCTAGTGGTTAGCGAACAGTTCATGTTCTTTTATTTGTTTATTTTGCTAACTGACATGTGGAACCACAAGGCAGAGAGAGGACATGATGTACTAGGCGCCACATAGAATGTTTGACTAGTCAACAAGTGCCATACAGATAGGATAACGAGCTATACGATGAACCAATGACCGTACAATCATCACAACTCGTATTCAATGACCGTATTGAGCGTATTCTGAAGTCCTATGACTGTAGTGTGCTCGGCCTAAACTTTAGTGACAACCAGTGTATTTATCTCATTTTCCTATTCCTGCGTTTTAAGTTCCTATGAAGATAGACTTGTTCGGTTCAATCGCCTCCCTAGGTGTTTGGAGATGAATTGGCAAGCGCGAGGCGGTTTTATAGGTGGGCAAGCGGCAAAGAACAGGGGAAACACGCAAGGTTTCTTGCAGACACTCCACCGTGAGGTTCCTTGCTCCTTCTCTGTCGTCAGGGATCTATGTTCTTCCACTCTTTGTTTTTGACGTGAGCTTTGTTCATCCTTTTTCCAACACGCGAGACATCTAGCATCAAGGTGCACGTGTCATGCAACAAAATGGAGATAATCAGATAAGCAGTGTGTAAGTGAGTCGTGTACTTTGATGGCACCTACTACAATTTTTCCCTCGATGGCACGTTAATAGTGCACGTACTCAACGACGGAGCATGGGATGGTAGCCATGACATGGTCAGCCCTTTTTTGGAGAGAGTACATACTAAATAATTTTGATGTGTCCCATCAACTCGTAGAACGATGAGAAGCTTTCTTACTACACCTTCTCCCTCGCCAACGCGTGCGCAATGGCTCGCAGCACGAGGAGAAACTTTTGTTACAAGCGGTGGATGTGCAACAGTTCGTTTGGATTAATAGAGCTAGGTGTCGCATAGACGTGTTGGCAAAAGGATGAACAAAGCTCCTGTAAAAAAAGTGGTAGAACATAGATTCCCGATGACCGAGAAGGAGCAAGGAACCTCGTGGTGGAGCGTCTGCACTCATAATATTTTATATTGTTCATCAATATAAAATCAACCAATCATCTCCAGAGTAGACCGGAAGAGTATGAAACACGACAGCCCAGTGTAGTTACATCATACATGGCCAACCCATGCTATCACCATGTTTCTTGGCCTCCGTGCGACACCTAGCTCTAGTAATCCACCAGCCCGTATCGCTTCTCGCTCCTCGTCTCTCTCAAAGTGCAGCGCGCTGGCGTTTTTGCTGTCTATTGAGGTTGGTTAACTCATCACATGTTAGCGACAGGCCAAGAGCATTCTAAAAAAATTACTGTACTCTATTGTGATGCCAAGAAGAGTAGGCACTTTGACAGACGGACCAAACGAGACAGGCGTGTCGTGCCGTGAGTGGGTCCAGTTTCTCATTTTGAACTTGTTTGGTGTAGTAGTAACACTTGGTTTTGACTATTGATAAGATTTTATATAGGGCCTAATGTATTATTCGAGGTTGCCTTTCACTATTGATAAGATTTTATATAATTTGAAAATTATATCATTCAAAGATCCTTTCACGTTCCGTTTAAAAAAAGATCCTTTCATGTACGAATTTGACTATATGCTTTGAGCAACTTGCATGTCCTATACTGCTCCTGTTTGGATACTCTAACTTAGCTAGAGGTTAGACTAACTCATGACTAACCCTAAACTAACTGTAGCCAAAGAGGTGTTTGGATGACAGGGTTAGATTGGCAATAAATGCACTTGATGGAGAGAGAAAAGTGATTTTTCAGTGGGCCCCATGATAACTAGCTCCAATTAGCACCACTTGGCTGGCGGGATAGAGAGAGAAAAGTGATTTTTCGGTGGGCCCAATGAGAACTATCTCCAATTAGCACCTCTTGGGTGGGATAGTTTTTTTGGTTGGTTAGGTGCAACTTGCTTCCATTTAACTCTCATGTTTGGATACCTTAGGCCTATTTGAGCCCCAACTAGCTCAAAGTAACTCTAACCCATGGATCCAAACAGGGCCAAAGTTAGTCTCGGAAAACGCATTAAGCCCTATATACATGGACAGACGGAGTACATGATACTAGCAAACGATCACCATTAGTAGTAGTTCATTGGTTGGTTTCGATTTTTGATTCAGTTGATGTGCTCCTACCGTCCAATGTTCGTGTGTGGTTGTTTCTAGAATAAAAAAAGAGTTAGTGCTTACTATGGGAAAGGTGAAGTGATGGTTGCTTCGCCTGAGCAACTTATTACTCTGGGAATATGGGAGTACCAGCGGATTCAATGAATAGAGAAATGATGTTTGCTTCGTCCGAGCAACTTACTATGGCGAAGGTGGGGCTCTGTGATTTGACTGCTCACTAGTCATTACTACTATGGCGCAGCGACCAGGGTGAATCTTTCCCTGCAGTTGTGCACTCAATATTGCTGCATGGCAGGTGGAGCCGGATGAAGGATGTCCCACATGTCGGTGAAACAAAGTTGAATTGTTTCTGGCATTGCTATCAATCCTTCAAGATTTGTTTATATGTACGCATAATTTTGATGAAATTGTATTGTGATGCTATGAAGGTTTCAACTTTGGTTCCCGCAGGAAAAAAGGTTTCATCTTAGGATTCATGTGTCCTCTTGCCTCAAGATTATCTCGTTACAACATTCCATCAAATACAAATGAAACTACCATGGCTACTAATCCATCTCAATGGTTCGCAGATTTGTGTCAATATTCACATCACAACTGAAGACAAAGTTATGAGAAGGTGGACAAATAAAGAAAAATATATAATTGATTGATGTTGTTCGTAGGCATGGCTCCATTTCCTGGGCACAATGTTCATTGGTTGGCAGCTAGTTTCACCCAGCTCTGTAGCCAAAAAAGAGGTGTATAGAGGACATCACAATCTGATCATTTTGTGTAGCTCCACTAAAACTGAGCTAACCAACACTGTTTGCCCGTTAGTGTGATTACAATAATAGTGGAACTAGACGATGAAACATAACACACACAAATAGAAGATGATCACATCTCTGATCTCTCTTTAGGACTAACTACTTGTTGGAGAAGATTAGGCAAGGAGTTGGATGAGGAGGATAGCAAAACCAATCTCCCTTTCTGCAGTCCCACAGAAATGTAAAAACATTGCTCGTGTGAGATTTTGGCTGAAATGCACAAAACACTCTTAAGAAAAAAAGTGATTTGTACAGTTCACCAAAAGGTCACAATAGCAACGAGGTGAAATGGATAGCCCTGTTTGCAAAAGGAGGTAGAAAGGAAACAATTATTGCCCAATAACAAAAGTTGAAGACACATACGCCAACAAAAAAGAAGCATATTCCATGTAATAAGGGAAACATAGCAGCATGGTGGTTTATCAAAAATGGTTTGAGGACGAGATTGCAAGACGAAAAGTACGCCGACCGAGATACGTTTTAAGCAAACAACTAAAGAAGATCCACATGCAGGATTTTCCACATGCAGCAACGTGGGAAGATGGTCCATGGAGCAAGACCAGAGGAAGCTGTACCTGAGGGTCGTCGGGATGTAACTAGGAGGGCGCCCATGGCCGGGATCTGCCATATTGTGGCAGCGAGCAAGTGGCGAAGGTCCTACCGCACCGGAGCTTGGTCAGAGAGAACGGCGGGTACCACAGATCGGGACGTGTTGCCTCAACACCGTCGAACGGAGAAACGATGCACATCCTCCCTTTCCGCCGGCGGACGGGATGCGGCCGGATCACTGACCAACGGTGAGACAGAGAGAGGCCACCGCCGCCTTGTGTGAGATGGTGTGACGAGAGACAAACCCCGGCAGGGAGGCTCCATTGTATATAGTGGAGCATATTTTTCTTTTTCCCCGACGACAATCATTTTATATTCTATACGTGCCATTAAGGAATATAACTTTATTTAATACTAACGCATCAAGTCGAACTTTGTTCCGTCTACGCGTGGTACACGACCCTCCATCGAGTAAACAACCGCTACACGCATCAAATTATCACGTGCACAGCCTTTTCGTACAGAAATGAACTCCACCGTGTACCCGCGCGGGTGTGGATGGGAACGAGACATGAGTACGTGCATCCTTCGTGCACCTCTTCTTTAGGTGTAGGTATGTACGTGGGTGGGTGTGAGAGAGATGGTTTGTGCGAAATAGAGGCAATGTACCGATGATATCTCAAACAAAAAACGTAACATATGCAATGTGTGTGAAACAGAGTCATGGATATATCATATATAGAGGGAGCGATCCACGAGAAGACAGTGGAGGGATTATTGGCGTGAGATATCGATAGGACCGAAAACAGGGATGAAGTGTGTGGCTGCGCGATTGCTACCTCTTGAGCATGCGTTGGTTTTCCCTTGAAGAGGAAAGAGTGACGCAACAAAGTAGCGTAAGTATTTCCCTCAGTTTTTGAGAACCAAGGTATCAATCCAGTAGGAGACAACGCACAAGTCACCTAGTACCTGCACAAACAATTAAGAACCTCGCAACCAACACGATAAAGGGGTTTTCAATCCCTTCACGGTCACTTGCAAAAGTGAGATCTGATAACGATAGTAAAGTAAATATTTTTGGTATTTTTGTTGTATAGATTGGAAAGTAAAGATTGCAAAATAGTAAATGAGATGCGATGTAAAAAAAGAGATGCAACATAATAAGAAAGAGACCCGGGGGTCATAGGTTTCACTAGTGGCTTCTCTCAAGATAGCATGTATTACGGTGGGTGAACAAATTACTACCGAGCAATTGATAGAAAAGCGCATAGTTATGATAATATCTAGGCAATGATCATGAATATAGGCATCATGTCCGTGTCAAGTAGATCGAAACGATTCTGCATCTACTACTATTACTCCACACATCGACCGCTAGCCAGCATGCATCTAGAGTATTAAGTTCATAAGAACATAGTAACACATTAAGCAAGATGACATGATGTAGAGGGATAAACTCAAGCAATATGATATAAACCCCATCTTTTTATCCTCGATGGCAACAATACAATATGTGCCTTGCTGCCCCTACTATCACTGGGAAAGGACACCGCAAGATTGAACCCAAAGCTAAGCACTTCTCCCATTGCAAGAAAGATCAATCAAGTTGGCCAAACTAAACCGATAATTCAAAGAGACTTGCAAAGATATCAAATCATGCATTTAAGAATTCAGAAAAGAACCAAATAATATTCATAGATAATCTTGTTCATAAACGCGCAATTCATTGGATCTCGGCAAACTCACCGCAAAAGAGTACTACATCGAATAGATCTCCAAGAACATTGAGGAGAACTTCGTATTGAGAATCAAAGAGAGAGAGAGAGAGAATAAGCCATCTTGCTAATAACTATGGACCCGAAGGTCTGTGGTAAACTACTCACGCTTGATCAGAGAGGCTATGGTGTTGATGTAGAAGCCCCCCGTGATCGATCCCCCTTCCGGCAGATCGGCGGAAAAGGCCCCAAGATTGGATCTCAGGGGTACAGAAGGTTGCGGCGGTGGAAAAGTGGTTTCGTGGCTCTCTGCAATCGATCTAGGGTATAAGAGTATATATAGGCGAAAGAAGTACGTCGGTGGAGCTACGTGGGCCCCACGAGGGTGGGGGGCGCGCCCTCCTGCCTCGTGGCTGCCTCACGAAGTTCGAGACTTCAACTCCAAGTCTTTTGGTTTGCTTTCGGTCCAAGAAAGATCATCGCGAAGGTTTCATTCCATTTTGATTCCTTTTGGTATTCCTTTTCCGTGGAACTCTAAAATAGGCAAAAAAACATAAAGTGGCACTGGGCCTCCGGTTAATAGGTTAGTCACAAAAATAATATAAAATAGCATATTAAAGCCGATTAAACGTCCAAAACAGATAATATAATTGCATGGAACAATCAAAAATTATAGATACGTTGGAGACGTATCAAGCATCCCCAAGCGTAATTCCTGCTCGTCCTCGAGTAGGTAAATGATAAAAATAGAATTTTTGATGTGGAATGCTACCTCACATATTTATCAGTGTAATTTTCTTTATTGTGGCATGAATGTTCAAATCCGAAAGCTTCAATATATAAGTTTAATATTGATATAAACATAATAAGACTTCAAGCATACTAATAAAACAATCATGTCTTCTCAAAATAACATGGCCAAAGAAAGCTATCCCTACAAATTCATATAGTCTGGCTATGCTCTATCTTCATCACACAAATATTTAAATCATGCACAACCCCAATGACAAGCTAAGCAATTGTTTCATACTTTTGATGTTCTCAAACTTTTTCAATCTTCACGCAATACATGAGCGTGAGCCGTGGACATAGCACTATAGGTGGAATAGAGGAGTGGTTGTGGAGAAGACAAAAAGGAGAAGATAGTCTCACATCAACTAGGCGTATCAACGGGCTATGGAGATGCCCATCAATAGATATTAATGTGACTGGGTAGGGATTTCCATGCAACGGATGCACTAGAGCTATAAGTGTATGAAATCTCAAAAAGAAACTAAGTGGGTGTGCATCCAACTCGCTTGCTCACGAAGACCTAGGGCATTTTGAGGAAGCCCATCATTGGAATATACAAGCCAAGTTCTATAATGAAAAATTCCCACTAGTATATGAAAGTGAAAAAATAGGAGACTCTCTATCTTGAAGATCAAGGTCCTACTTTGAAGCACAAGTGTGGAAAAAGGATAGTAGCATTGTCGCTTCTCTCTTTTTCTCTCATCATTTTTTATTTGGGCCTTTTCTCTTTTTTATGGCCTCTTTTTTTTCGTCCGGAGTCTCATCCCGACTTGTGGGGGAATCATAGTCTCCATCATCCTTTCCTCACTAGGGCAATGCTCTAATAATGATGATCATCACACTTTTATTTACTTACAACTCAAGAATTACAACTCGATACTTAGAACAAAATATGACTATGTGAATGCCTCTGGCAGTGTACCGGGATGTGCAATAAATCAAGAGTGACATGTATGAAAGAATTATGAAGGAGGCTTTGCGACAAATATGATGTCAACTACATGATCATGCAAAACAATATGATATGATGGAGCGTGTCATAATAAACAGAACGGTGGAAAGTTTCATGGCAATATATCTCGAAATGGCTATGGAAATGCCATAATAGGTAGGTATGGTGGCTGTTTTGAGAAAGGTATATGGTGGGTTTATGGTACTGGCGAAAGTTGCGCGGTATTAGAGAGGCTAGCAATGGTGGAAGGATGAGAGTGCGTATAATCCATGGACTCAACATTAGTCATAAAGAACTCACATAGTTATTGCAAAAATCTATTAGTTATCGAAACAAAGTATTACGCGCATGTTCCTAGGGGGATAGATTGGTAGGAAAAGACCATCGCTTGTCCCCGACCGCCACTCATAAGGAAGACAATCAAAAAATAAATCATGCTCCGACTTCATCACATAGCGGTTAACCATACATGCATGCTACGGGAATCACAAACTTTAACACAAATATCTATCAAATTCACAACTACTCAACTAGCATGACCCTAATATCACCATCTTCATATCTCAAAACAATCATAAAGAATCAAACTTCTCATATTATTCAATGCACTTTATGTTAAAGTTTTTATATACCCATCTTGGATGCCCATCATATTAGGACTAATTTTATAGCCAAAGCAAATTACCATGCTGTTATAAAAGACTCTCAAAATAATATAAGTGAAGCATGAGAGATCAATAATTTCTATAGAATAAAACCACCACCGTGCTCTAAAAAGATTTAAGTGAAGCACTAGAGCAAAATTATCTAGCTCAAAAGATATAAGTGAAGCACATAGATTATTCTAATAAATTCCGATTCATGTGTGTCTCTCCCAAAAGTTGTGTACAACAAGCATGATTTTGGTAAACTAAAAATCAAAGAGTCTGTTATACCTCATGTATTTGTACGTATACCATAGAGAGTCAGAGCGTGCGTGTGTGCAGTTTTCAGAGTCAGCAGACACGATCACCTCCTCATGGCATGCTCCAGCCACGATCACCATCGTGGGCTCGCGCCCTCTGCCCCCTGTATAAATGTAACCCTGCTGATCAATGCAAAGTGTGTTCGATCTCTTCTCCCTCAAACATGGTATCAGAGGCAGAGGACAACAACCCCTTCGCGCCTGCCCAACCCGCTTCCGCTGCCATGGACACCAACCCTCTCGCCTCCCCCAACTCCTCCGACGATGATGCTCCTCCGCCGGCTGGCATCATTCACGCCGCCGCCCTGGCCAGCGCTTCGCCCGCGCCACCGGCTACTCCCGCACCCGTGCTGGCCCCCGGTGCGTTTCCCTCCTCCGTGCTCCAGACGATCGACATCCATCACCACGTCCCCATCACCCTGGATCTGCATGCCGGCAACTACGCGCAATGGCGTCGCTTCTTCTTCACCATCGTGGGCATGTTTGGCGTCCGCGATCACCTCGTCACCCCCGCTGCTCGGCGTCGCCGTGACCCCGAGTGGGTTATGGTTGATCACTGCATCGTCCACTGGCTATTTGCCACGATCTCGCCGGAGCTGCTCGATGTAGTCATGCAGCTCGACGACACCGCCGACATCCTCTGGGGCGCCATCGAGGAGATCTTCCGCGCCAACCAACTGTCCCGCGCCATGTACATCGACGCGGAGTACCACGCCGTGTTCTAGGGCGACCTGACGGTCATGCAGTACTTCGCTCGCCTGAAGAGCTTCACCGACCAGCTCGCGTCCTCGGGCAACCGGTCGGCAACACGCATCAACTCTTCCACATGCTGCGTGGCCTCGGCCGTCAGTGCAACGGTGCAATCCCGCACCTCACCGCGCGTAGTCCGCTGCACACCCTTCTTCAGGCGCGCTCTTTTCTCCTCCTGGAGGAACACCGCGCGGAACAACCTGCTCGTCTTCAGTCCGCGCACGCGCTCATCGCGGCTCGGCCTCCGGCTCCCCTTGTCGCTCCGCCCGCTACTACTGATGGTACCGCGGGGCGTGGGAACGGACGCAACCATCGCCGCGGCCGCGGCTCCAGGGGGCGCCACCTTCTCCGTCGCCAGCACCACCCCCGCCGTGCTCGGCTGCCCTGCCAGGTCAGGCTCCCAGCTCCAACTCTTGGACTGGCATGGTGCAGGCCTGGCCCATGACGTGGCGTGCGCTTGGTGCCGGTGTCCTCGGTCCATGACCCGGCATCCCGCAGCAGCAGGGGCTCTTCACCTACGAGGCCCCTGTTGCAAGCTCCAGCACGGCGCCACCGATAGCACCATCGCCCTACGGGTACGGTGCCTACCCCTCGATCCTTCCCGGCTTCACCTACGGCTCGCTTGGCGCCAGCTCTAGCACAGCGTCGGCGCCGCCCCAGCCGTGGGACATGGATGGGCTGTAGACGGTGCTTCAGGCCGCGCACACGTCGTCGCCGCCGCCCTCGAGCACCTCGGACTGGTACATGGACTCGGGCGCGTCCTCGCACATGACATCCAACCCTGGTACTCTCTATTCCCTCTGTCCTACCTTCCGTCCCCGTGACATTATCGTTGGCAACGGCGGCCGCATGCCCATCACACACACCGGGCGCGGCTCGCTCATTTACAACTCATCTCTCGAACTTCACAATGTTCTTCTTTCGCCTTCCATCTTCACTAGTCTTCTCTCCGTTCGTCAACTTACTCGCGACAACCCTGCCTCTGTTGAATTTGACGCTTTTGGGTTTTCTATCAAGGATATCCGCACCCGCCTGGTGATCCTTCGGTGTGATTCGACTGCGATCTGTACCCGGTGTGCCCCAACCCCGCCGTTCCCCGTGCCAGCTACTTCGGTGCGGCGTCCACGGAATTGTGGCACAACAGGCTCGGGCACCCTGGCGAGGAGGCGCTTTGTCGTGCCCCGGCCACCGCGCGCCAACGTCATCACGGGCAAATGGATCTTCCGCCACAAAACTCGATCTGACGGCATGCTCGAGTGCTACAAAGCGCGGTGGGTTGTCCGCGGGTTCAACCAGCGCGCCGACGTCGACTACAGAGAAACCTTCTCTCCGGTCGTCAAGCCCGCCACCATCCGCACCATGCTCACCCTCGCCGCCTCACGCAACTGGCCTGTTCATCAACTCGATGTGAAGAACGCCTTCCTCCATGGCCACTTGGAGGAAGAAGTGTACTGCTTACAGCCCGCCAGCTTTGTCGACACCGACAAGCCCGACCATGTCTACCGCCTATCCAAGTCTCTCTACGGCTTGAAACAGGCGTCGCGCGCATGGTTTCTTCGCTTCGCCGGCTTCCTCGCCACTCTCGGCATCACGGCGACGCTCTCGGACACCTCGCTGTTCATGCTCACCCGCGGCGCGGATGCCGCGTACCTTCAGCTCTACGTGGATGACATCATCCTCACGGCGTCCTCCCCCGCGCTCCTTCGTCGCATCATCACCGGACTCACCACTGAGTTTGACATGAAAGATCTCAGCGACCTCCACTACTTCATGGGCATCCACGTTACGTGCTCGGCCGCCGGATTCTTCCTCTCTCAAGAGCAGTACGCCGAAGACGTCCTTGAGCGGGCTGACATGGACAATTGCAAGCCTGCTCCGACGCCCGTCGACACCAAGGCCAAGCTCCCTTCTGCCATGGGATCGTGCGTCGACGACCCCACCGCCTACCACAGTCTCACTGGTGCGCTGCAGTACCTGACGGTGACACGCCCCGAGCTTGCCTACGCCTATGATGAAAGGGCTGCCCACTGATGTCTTTCACGATTTCCGGTCCAGTCTCTGC
>NC_041384.1:229716389-229722320 GCF_002162155.2 Triticum dicoccoides | reverse complement strand
TTAAACCTCATGTATTTGTACGTATACCGTAGAGAGTCAGAGTGTGCGTGTGTGCAGTTTTCAGAGTTAGCACACACGATCACCTCCTCACGGCATGGCCCGGCCACGATCACCATCGTGTGCTCGCGCCCTCTACCCCCTGTATAAATGTAACCCTGCTGATCAATGCATAGTGTGTTCGATCTCTTATCCCTCAAATAGAGTCAAATCATACAAGACGCTCCAAGAAAAACACATACCATGTGGTGAATAAAATATAGCCTCAAGTAAAGTTACCGATAGATGAAGACGAAAGAGGGGATGCCTTCCGGGGCATCCCTAAGCATAGGATTTTGGTTTTCCTTGAATTTTACCTTGGGGTGCCTTGGGAATACCCAATCTTAGGCTCTTGCCACTCCTTGTTCCAAAATCCATCAAATCATTACCCAAAAACATGAAAACTTCACAACACAAAACTCAACAGAAAATCTCATGAGCTCCGTTAGTATATGAAAATAAACCACCACTTTAAGGTACTGTAATGAACTCATTCTTTATTCATATTGGTGTTAAACCTACTGTATTACAACTTCTCTATGGTTCATACCCCCCGATACTAGCCATAGATGCATCAAAATAAGCAAACAACACGCGTAAAACAGAATCTGTCAAAAAGAGAACAGTCTGTAGCAATCTGTAGGTTTCGAATACTTCTGTAACTCCAAAAATTCTGAAAAATTATGACGTCCAGGATAATTTGTATATTGATCTACTACAGTTGTAATTGGTTTCGCTCTCTAGTAAAAAATGAAAATTATTTTCATGAGCGCAAACTTTCTGTTTTTATCAGCAAGATCAAACAACAATCACCCAAGAAGATCCTAAAGGCTTTACATGGCACAAACACTAATTAAAACATAAAAACAAAATCATAACAGAGGCTAGATGAATTATTTATTACTAAACAGGAGCAAAAAGCAAAGAACAAAAATAAAATTGGGTTGCCTGCCAACAAGCGCTATCATTTAACGCCCCTAGCTAGGCATAGAAACAAGAATAGATCTAGGTATTGTCATCTTCTCCCTTTTGGTGATAAAGAGAGAATTTCTTATCTAAAGCACTTATACTTCTATTTTGTGAGAGTACGTGGCCATTAATGGTAGAAGAAAGATTAAGTACACTACGAAAATTGCATCTAAGCTAGCTTTCATCTCTTTGATAATTTCATTCTGATAAAAAACACAAAAGAGAGGTGGATTCAACCTTTTAATTCATGGGGTGCCCAAATATAGCTTTCATCTTTTCATAGGTATTGATGGCATCCCCCTTAAGAAAACCTTCTTCAAAAATAGAATCCAAAACTTGCTTGAAAGAAGAAGGTAAGCCAACATAAAAACTTTTTAAGTAAATCTCAATTTGATACTGGGGTACATAGCTGGCTCGGATCCTTAATAGCCTATCCCAAGCTTCTTTCGAAGATTTATCAAGCAAATAACAAAAAATTCCAGGATCATCTTCATCAAAATTATTCAAACTCTCATGGATAATCCTGGTAGGTCTTTCCATAGCATCATTATTTGTGAGCTTAGAAAGGACAGAGGGACTATCCAAAGTATTAAAACCCAGGAGAAAACCCTTAGCCCCTATTGGTTTGGCCATGGCGACAGAAAGGCAAAGGTGAAGTGGGGGAGAGGAAAACGAGAGGCAAATGGCAAATAATGTAATGCGAGGGAGAAGAGTTTATGATGGGTACTTGGTATGTCTTGACTTGGCATAGATCTCCTCGGCAACGGTGCTAGAAATCCTTCTTGCTACCTCTTGAGAATGCGTTGGTTTTCCTTGAAGAGGAAAGGGTGATGCAGCAAGGTAGCGTAAGTATTTCCCTCAGTTTTTGAGAACCAAGGTATCAATCTAGTAGGTGACAACACACAAGTCACCTAGTACCTGCACAAAAAATCAAGAACCTGGCAACCAACGCGATAAAGAGGTTGTCACTCCCTTCATGGTCACTTGCAAAAGTGAGATCTGATAAAGATAGTAAAGTAAATATTTTTGGTACTTTTGTTGTATAGATTGGAAAGTAAAGGTTGCAAAACAGTAAACGAGATGCGATGTAAATAAAAGAGATGCAATATAATAAGAAAGAGACTCGGGGGTCATAGGTTTCATTTGTGGCTTCTCTCAAGATAGCATTTATTATAGTGGGTGAACAAATTACCGCCGAGCAATTGATAGAAAATCGCATACTTATGAGAATATCTAGGCAATGATCATGAATATAGGCATAACGTCCGTGTCAATTAGATCAAAACTATTCTGCATCTACTACTATTACTCCACACATCGACCGCTATCAAGCATGCATCTAGAGTATTAAGTTCATAAGAACAGAGTAACACATTAAGCAAGATGACATGATGTAGAAGGATAAACTCAAGAAATATGATATAAACCCCATCTCTTTATCCTCGATGGAAACAATACAATACGTGCCTTGTTGCCCCTACTGTCACTTGGAAAGGACACCGCAAGATTGAACCCAAAGCTAAGCACTTCTGCCATTGCAAGAAAGATCAATCAAGTTGGCCAAATTAAACTGATAATTCAAAGAGACTTGCAAAGATATCAAATCATGCATATAAGAATTCAGAAAAGAACCAAGTAATATTCATAGATAATCTTGTTCATAGACCCACAATTCATCGGATCTCGACAAACACACCGCAAAAGAGTATTACATCGAATAGACCTCCAAGAACATCAAGGAGAACTTTGTATTAAGAATTAAAGAGAGGGAAGAAGCCATCTAGCTAATAACTATGGACCCGAAGGTCTGTGGTAAACTACTCACGCTTCATCCGAGAGGCTATGGTGTTGATGTAGAAGCCCTCTATGATCAATTCCCCCTCCAACAGATCGCCGGAAAAGGCTCCAAGATGGGATCTCACGGTTACAGAAGGTTGCGGTGGTGGAAAAGTGGTTTCGTGGCTCTCTACGATCGATCTAGGGTATATAAGTATATATAGGAGAAAGAAGTACGTCAGTGGAGCTACATGGGGCCCACGAGGGTGGGTGGCGCACCTACCCCCTGGGCGCGCCCTCCTGCCTTGTGGCCGCCTCACGGATTTCCATACTTCAACTCCACCTATGCCCTCTCAAATTCCAGTAGGCCAGCCGCCCTGTATCTTTGACGTGGGCAGAGACCTAACTATAGAGAGGTAGATTGACTAGTATATGTGTGGAGAAGGAGAGAGACCTACCTATGTATTGAGGGTGATCGATCGACAGCCATGCATATGTGTAGCAGATGAATAAGGTTGGGAGAAAGACAAAGGTAGAGTGTCGGAGGGTTGGTGGTGGAGTTGCTTCTCACAAATGGTTGGAGAGGCCTGCTAGACAAACAGAGGGTACGAGTGCAATATCAATAAGAGAGGGACGGGGATGTCTGCCTGTCTATGCACGTGCATGTGAGAGACGGATCGGGAGGTATGCAAGGATGATAAGGGGGACGATATGGTTATGGTAAGCATACGTAGCTACATAGGAAGATCAACCGTCGTGTGTCCGAGAAAGGGAGAGACATAACTAGTGAGGTAAGTCTATCGGTGCATGGGAAAAAACGATTATAGTCGACCTAGCTATATGTAGGGAGATCGGCATGTATACATGCATGCATGTGTTAGAAGCAAATAAGGCCCGGAGAGACGGAGATGGGGAGAGGGGTGCGGCTAGGAGGTGGTGCGAGAGGCCTACTATGTCGAGGGGAGAGGAGTGTGCGAGTATGAGATCGATGAAAAGAGTGGAAGGAGTGTGCACCTGCGTGGAACCGTATTGGACATAGGGGGGCATGGACGATGAGAAGAGAAGAGGGGAAGTGTGTGTTTGTGGTAGGCACACTTGGCTAGAGAGGTATATCGTCCGGTGTTTGCCGGAAAGAAGGAGCCGGGGGGCCTACACACAGTGGGTGAACGACCTAAATAGAAATAATGAATGTGCACGATGGAGGGGACACCGAGGAGGGTGAGAGGGGGGCGGGCGTGTGCATGCATGATAGAAAGTTAGCGCTAGCTAGCTAGCTACAAAGAGAAGAGGATTGTGAAGGTGTAAAAGACGAACAGAGATCGAAATTCATTATTAAAAAGTGGATACATATACTTGAAGAAGATATCATAATGTAGAACATTGATTATAATTTGGGATAATGCGTGGCTTTTGCAGCTCAGGGCTAAATACTTGTCATAATGTAGGGGGCGGAGCACTATACTTTGTGTGATAAACGCGGTGTACGTATGGAACATGGTTTAGATTATGAATATCTAGTTAGTACGTCAAATGTACTATTATTTGGAATCAACATCAAGTGTATTCCAAAAATTGAATTCGAGTTCATATAGTACACATAGTTCATATCTATCTCTATAGTAATCATGTGGTGTGTTGTTAAGGTAAGACACGAATGATGGTTGAAGTTGGCAACAATCATGATTCTAGATTCTTATTCAAATAGATAAATGAATTCAAATTTAGTTTGAATTGCCGCGGTAGTATAGACATTTGGAATGCACTAAAATGTTGGTACGAGTAGGTTACATGCATTATACAACCAGCAAAAAAAATTTAATTGGACATAACATGTAGTCATAGCTTCGAATAGCATTTGTATAGTAAAACGGGACAAGACTCTCTTTGTGTGGTGTTAATAGTTTTATTTTTTTTTCATTTTTTTCGTTAAGGGAAGTGTGAATTGATTTGGTACGTACAAGTACAATATTACACATTAGGCTTGTCCCTAAAATTCAACCCGCGCCTTGTTATATCCCGAAAATTCAGGTATCGTGCTCCCAAAACTCGCGCCTTCACAACCCGCGCCTTGCTATCCCGAAATGACAACACCGTGAAAACTCCCTGCACCTGCCAAATCCTGACACACGAAATCCCCCTTCTAACCCTGAGCCGAAAGGGCTACTAGTTCAAATCGGTGGGGTACTTTTGTAACAAACCCTACATTTTGGACAAGCGCGTCCCTAAGTCGTGGTTCCCCCCTCCCATCGCCTCCTTTTTGCCATTCGAAATCTTACGCCGCCATAACCACTCTGCTCCAGCCACGAAACCCCACCCTCTTCCGTCCGCCACATCACCGCTGCCCAGACGGAGCCTCTTCCCCGATGACGTCGTCCACCACAACAGCTCGATGTCCCTCATCCACCTCCTTGGATGAGGATCTGTCGTCCATCTTGTCATCCCGCCGGTTCAGCCGCCCCATCCTCCACTTCCAAGGAGCTGCTCTGACGATCACCTCGTCTATCGCGGCTGCTCCATCCCCATAGCGCCACCTTAACCTGCTTCACCGGAACCGCAACACCCTCACCGACTCCTCGGACAAAGCCGAGGCCTACTCGGTGCCACCAAAGAGGTTGTGCACTCATTGCATCACACCTTCTCCTTTACTCGATCTCCCGGCACCGACGGTGCTCCATCACGCACCCTCATGGCACGGCTACCTCGAAGCCGGTGCCGCGAGCGACATCTCCATGGCGGCTCTCCCCCAGTGCGAGGCCCCTTCAGCGGCGATGGCCATACCAGCCGGATCCGCTGCTGCTCCGGCTCTCTTTGCATCGCGCTGCTGCTGCTCCGGCTCTCGCTCGCTCGGTCGCGCTGCTGCTACTGCTCTAGCTCTCGCTCGCTCGCTCGGGCTACTGCTGCTGCTGTCCCCCTCGCTCGTGCTGCTGCTCTACTCTGATTTAGCTACTCTTCAGTCGACTGAATCAACTTTTGGGTCAGTCGATTTTCAAGGGGTGGGAGGGCTCGCCGGAATTAAGGAAGAACCACCCGCAGCGCGGAGGGGGGCTCGCTGGTGAGGTACCCTACTATCTATCTTATGGTTCAGGGTGGGGCGGTGGGGGGCACGATGGTGGGCAGTGGCGTGGGGATCACCAGAGAAAAAGCTCAGCG
>NC_041384.1:229690604-229716137 GCF_002162155.2 Triticum dicoccoides | reverse complement strand
CGTGGGGGGGGGGGGCTAGAGGGCTGGTCGGGGTGGTGGCAGACTGGCAGTGGAGAGTGGTTTCGGAGCAGCGAGGTGGCGCGGGAGCGCCGCCGACAGCGGGCGGCGGGGGCCGGTGGTTCGGCCGGTGGTGGCTGGCAGCTCAGGGGGTGTAGGTTGAAGATGAACTATCGGCCCTCCCTAAACTACATGTGAAGTGCCTCTCTTCTACCATTGCGTTCAGTTTCGACAGTAACATTCAGACTCCACAGTAAATTTCAGTTTCAATAGTTAAGTTCAGAGTCAGCAGTTTTTACCTCATCTGTTGTAGTCACGTGGTTTCTAGTGATGTAAATTTTACATCTATCATGTTTTGGTAATGTATTTTACATCATATATTGGAGATGCTATTATAATCCCACTTGAGATTAACGATGTCTGTCTTGTGCTGCTTCAGCCTAGACTTCTTACGGCTCGCTAGAGCTACTCCAACGATGGAACTATCCATCACAACAGAGCAGTGCCCTAGACGCCGTCTATAGATTCCTCAGATCTTCCTCCACACCTCCAACAACCATCTATGCCTCAACTTCTTCAACGACCAACCCAATGATGATGAGGTCGACATGGCTACGACAAAGAGGTTGTACACTTGTCGCATCACTTATTACTCTACATTCATGTCGATCCATTAGGGCTATTTTGGTTCAACAGAAAAACATATCAATAGGAAATTTTCCTATGGCACTCTAGTATTGAATTATTCATGCATTTTGTTGAAAGGAATGGAGCAAAACATCCACTTGGACCTACTTATAAAAATCCTATGCATGAAAACAAGACCAAGTGCATTAGTGGCAGAATAACATTCTAACTGTACACACTTTCATACGGTTTCACTTTATTTTGTCCATGTTTCTTTGCATTCCTCTGCTCTTCCATTTCCTATGAACTAAACACCCAAGTTGACAGAAATCATGTTTTTACAAATGCTCTATTTCCCATGTGCATTCCTATCCTATTCCGGTGTTTTTCCTATCCCTGCGTTTTTAGAATCATGCAAGCCAAACGAGCCCTTATGGAATTAGTTCAGTTACACGTAGGTGTCGAAGAAAACTTTGTGCAGTTTGTCCTGCTCCTGCCGTGACGTCGTCCACCTCACCTGAGCTGCTCCATTGACAGAAGCATCCACCAAACCAGACATCACGACTCCTGACCATCTTTCGCCGGCTCAGCTCTCCTTCCCTGCCGCCGGCACCCACCGCAATAGCATCACCATCATGAACTTAGCAGATCAACCCGAGGAGTACACGGTCCACAAGAGAGGTCACACTCTTTAGTTTTTCTTATGATATGCATTGCTTAATATTACTTGCTACTTTATCATCATGTTCACCTCTTAGACTCCAAGTCAGGTCCAAATTAATGTTCAAACTTGAGTTCTAAATTAGTTGTGGGGCACATATCGAGGCAGCAATGAATAGTATCTCTGTCTAATATCTGGTTCACCTAGGGTATGCCTATGTTGTTCATCTTGGGTGGGAAACAAATAGTAAAGCAGTCATCATCTATCCTTTTATTAAATTAAAGCAATCATCAGCCTACTATCATTATTTTTGGATCCATCCACTGGTTGTTACCATCACTCTAGATTTCTGCATGCTCTCCTTGGATAATCTCACCATATTTTTTTCATATGCATGTTAGGTATTGTACATAGTCATGATGAACATGTAGAGAAAAAGAGAAGAGTTTTGCGCGGCAATACAATGTCATGCAGACATCGCTCCATGGTGGGTTCAATGGCAACCCCCTCCCAGATTGTAATCCAGAGGAAGATATCTGTTCCGAGGCAGATTCGGACGTAGCTGACCACTCCTATTTACTCCCCTAGGTGTTTGCTCTAACTTGGCATGATGATGTTAGTCATATCATGCAGATATTGCCTTGCAGTGCCTACTTTCGACATCATATATGTCATCTACTTAGTTTAGACATGTTCTGTAATGCCACATGTTTAGTTTCTATATCATATACGGGAATTATGCAGTCTCATGTCTTTTAGCCAGCCATAATATATGTGAAATGTGCAATGCCATCCTATTTAACTAGGCATCATATATTCGAATGATATCTTGCCCACCCTTTTCTTCATTACATTTCCATTTGTCGACAATGTTTGTACATTAAACTACTGTTCCAGTGAATCAGCCATTTGACTGGGTGATGGAAAAATCTGGAGTGAAAACAAGATCTTCGGAGCAGACAACGCTACCTGTCGAAGCAGATCTCTTGCTGGGTCCTGATAGCTCCTCAGAGATGGATTCAGATATAGATGACAAGTCCTATTCCCCCACCGAGGTGTATGCTCTAACTTGGCATGATTATACTGCTCATATCATGCATATGGTCTCTTGCATTGCATAGTTTAGACATCATATACACAATATTCAACACCATATTGTTAGTTCAGACAACATATATGTGAATGCCCTTTGCTTAGCATATAAATCAAATATGTGAATTAAATCATGAGATCCTAATTACTTAGATAACATGTATGTGAATTATGTCATGCGATCCTGTTTAGTTATTCATCATATATTTGAATTATGTTATGCTACGCTATCCAGTTCAGATAGACATCATATATGTGTATGTGAAATTATGTCATGCTATCCGTTTTAGTTAAACAGTATACATGTCAACTATTTCATGCCCTCGTTTTTCCACACTATCTATTACATCTGTCTCTCATACAATGTCTGTACATTCAACTATGTTTCCTGTTTATCAGCCATTAGAATTGGAGTGGGTGATGCCAGTATCTAGTGGACTAAAAACACGGTCTTCAAATAAAACAGTGCTACCTCTTGGTGGAGATAGCTATCCGGTTGTACATGCACGAGAACCGGCCCTACCACACATAACCTAGACTCCCGCAGATTGTACCCCTACTGCGATGGACAGAGAACCAGCTTCACCCAATCTAACCCCAACCCCAGCAGATAGTAACCCAGTTCCTATTGGCACATCACCATCTCCACCACAGAGCTCCCAAACAAGAGCAGATAGTAAGGTAGATCGAGTGCCCACAGCGCCAGTACAACCACGATGAACCCCAACTGCACCAGTTAGTACATGTATTCCTGTGGACGAAGCACAACCAACCAGTCGTAGTTTAGCATATATCGCATTTGATGTTGTTAAATCCTATGTGCATATCTTCCCATCATGGAAATATTATACTAAAGATGAAGGAAAATGCTAGTTGCAGGTGTTTGTCTAGGAGTTATGTGTAAGTAATGTTATTCATGGCAATTACTTTGATTTGTCCCATACATTCTACCTCCATGATGGTTATAATATAGCAAATTTTCCCATTTTTCTCCATAGAAAAGGACCAATTTGGAAACTCAGGATGAGGTAACCTGTGCTAATACCGTTGCTATCTTCAAGAATGCTTGGTGGCAGTATCGTAATTACCTGAAGAAAATGTACTTCATTGGCAAAGAAACTCATAAAATTCCCTTACGTTCTCCTAAGACACATTTACTGGACGATGATTGGGAATGCCTTATTCTGTACTAGTCCCGAATCAAGAATGTGGTAAGGTCTATGAGCTCATTTTCTATTTTTAAGTACTATATTCTTGCGTCTTACTATACTCTATTCATGTAGAACAAGTGCTTAAACCTGAAGAACAACTATTCTCATTTAAGATTCCATTGCTATGATGCATACTGCTTTGCTCTTGTATCACTGTATTTACTCGTACAAACTTATTTTCAAACTGAAGGATCCAATCGAAAATCCAATGGCACATTAGGTATGTTTATGCATGTTTCTTTAACAGGTTTGCTCTTAGAAATAGTTCTATTGATTTCAATTTCAATTGTGTATACAGTTGACTTCTCATATCATGCACATTACTAGCATCACAGCAGAGCCAATAGTGTGGTTGTACATGTAGACCCGTGGTACCCATCTGAAATCTTGTTGTGCCGTGTAGTTTCCCACGCTTTGTATTCTTTGAGTGCTGCTTTGTCTTAAAGTGATATGATTTGAATATGTCTCTATTTTGATTTGGCAAGACAATGAAGTGACCATAGGACATAGATATATGTTTGTTTGATGCTTTTATTATGTACTACTTGGCAATAGAAGACTTGGTAGTTTAATCATGTCCACCTTACTGATGAACTGGTTCACCGAAATGAGTTTCATATACTAGTAGATGCTAAACCTGTTATGTGTCTACTTGTTTCTTCTTTTAGAATGCTGACAGAATATTGGGGAAGAGTGCCTTATTAAGCAATGGTAAAGGAAGTAACACATATAAGGTTCAAGATAGTGAGACATCCTTGTTGGTCTCCAACAAAGCTGATAAAACAGCTACGGAAAACTATCTTGAAGACAGTGAGACAACCCCAAAGTGCTGTCTTGGTTTAGTGTTCGAGTTACTGGCCACTACCGCTTGCACAAGCTATTCAAACTCACTGTCTGAATCAGTTCGGTTTCTTGAGTCTCAACTATAAGCTGAAAGACATCGATCAGCTGTGCTGCGACAAGAAGCGGAAGGACTGCGGAAGTCCCTGGAGCATTCAGATTCATACTTTCTGGTGCAACAACAAGTGTTGGAGGATTTTAGCGCCATACAGGAAAAGGCTAATGAGATTGCTAAGCTTATTGCCAGCATGGTGGATACCCATGATAACATTTCTTGAGCTATTCTGAAGTTGTTTTAGTTATGGACTTGTTTTGCTGCCACATTTATTTGCACTGGTGGCCAATTTAGAAGACCAGTGTATGTAATATGCTGCTTTGTTCCCTATATTTTCACTGGTGGTGAACTTTGATGCCTAGTAGATGTAATATGTGCAATAGCCGTAATAGCCTAGCGCTAGTTGCTTGCTTATTTATTTCCTTATTGTCATGTTTAGTTGTTTGCTTGTAGTCACTGTAGTTCTTTTTCCGCGTTTTTCTAGTGGGCACAATGAACTAGGCCACAATAATCATGGCAACACATGGGCTGTTGTGACCATGGTCCTGCTACCTGCTGTAGTGACCATGGCCCTCCACGGGTTGTATGAGCCATGTGCCGTAGGATCTATGTGCCTTCTACGGCCCGTCGGATCCATGGGCCTTCTACGGGCCGTATAATCGTTTCACCAAACATGGGCCATACTATTCATGGACCAATGACGGACCGCAAAATGGGTCGTAAACGGGCTAGAGTGGAAATCGTCTGTTTTATGGCCTGACCATAATGGGCCGTTAATAGGCCATAATTGATGATGCTATGAAAACACCCCAACGTGTTAACGGGCACAAATAGGCCGACTGTAACCATGGGCTAAATTTGACCCACAAGCGGAACAGGCCGGTAACGGATTAAGTAATCGAATTTTGGAAATGAGCCCAAGAATAAATGGGCCCGTAGAAGGCCTAAAGTTAACACGGGCTGGAAATGGCCGATGGACTAATGGGCCGTTAATGGGTATAAAGCGATACACTGTTCATTATGGGCCAGTTTCACCACGGGTCGTTAATGGGCCAAGAGTTACAAAGGGCCTCATATGGGCAGAAAGACGTCATGGGCCATACATGGGCCAAAAGTTACAACAGGGTGGAATCATACTGGATGGCCCAGATGATGCTACTGGGCCTAATTTAGATAAGTCGTAACGGGTCATGACCTGGCGGGATGTAAATGGGCTATATGTGAATAGGTCGTTAACATGCTTTTCGTGGGCCGGCCCACTACCTTTTGACCAAGTCAAACGGGCCGGCCTTTTCACCGGAATGGGCCTCTGGTGGGCCGTGCCATGTGTCGATGTATCATAGGCTCCTTTGGTCCAATGAGTGCATGACATCTGTCCCAACGCCAAGGCGACACATGGTTCCTCTGGCCATTGAGAGTTTTACACATGGAAAATCTCGACTGGTCCGGGCTGTTAACGGGTTATCGGATCCAAACCAAAACCTCATAGATTAACAGCAACCCATTACGGTGGATGCCACGTGTTACTTACCCTTGATGAAATCTATTCAATGATGCACAATTTATCGTCATGGAAGTGGACACTTCCGTGATGATAATTTTGGTAATGTCATGGAACACTTCTACGACAGCACAGGTATGACTATCTTGATTATGTCATAAAATTGTCATGGATGTACATGCATGACAATAAATGTGACCCACTATGACAAACACGTATCATCACAAAAGTGTATTTTTTGTAGTTTCACACACAATTTTCCCCGTTAAATCGTTTGTGATAGCATTTCCATTCCACATGGTATAAACAATTTTATCGTTTGCGTTGTTGAATCAATCACACATGGTTCGTAGAAGAAACTATGTGGCAATGGCTATCCATCACACACTGTTTTTATGTGGTAAATGTTTGTGCCAGGTGGCCTAACGCAAACAGTTTTCAAGAGGATGTCATGTGTGATTGTTCATTCGGTTTATTCCTAGAAACTATGTGAGTTGCCTGAGATCATCGCCCATGGTGTTTTTTCAATAATCATCGCCCATGGTGTTTTCTTAATAATCCATTTATTAATCTAATTGACATTTCATATTAAGCACACAATATATTTCATTTTCATAATTGAAATACATCAGAGTACAACATCATATAGCTTCAGCACTCAGCTACCCCATTACACAACTGCACCATCACCAAGTTTCACATGCAACATCTATAACCTTTCGAAATTAGCATCGTAGATAGTACATAGAAAAATGTATCTCATCTAGAGAAGTGCTAAGGCAGAAGGCGAATATTGAGCCTTCATTGATGTTGAAGGTCTTTACAACTTTAGGACGGTGCCTGTGGATGATTGACCGTCCATCCTTCGTCCTCTTCGGGAACACTTCAATATTGAACCGTGGGTGTTGTATGAATACCTTCCTTGCCTCCTGACCATACATGTGGTTTGAGAGGTAATCATCAGTGAATTGCTTTGGAAAGACCTGAAAACAAGGATGTGCATAAATATCTTCTCTATATTGGAAATGGGGCAAAGGAATAAAAAAGGCAAGGTATAATAGTTAGTACCATCATGTAGTGAATTGCTGTCTTTTTCATTGTGCACATAAAGATCTTGTTGTTTTTTTCACTAATTTCTTTATCCTAACAATCTTTATGATTTTCTTTACTTGACTGATATTCATGGACAACTCATTTCCCCATATGCAAATAGGGTCGAACAGTGGGTCAAAACCTCTAACAGCGGGACCTACATGTGCCAGACCAAATTGTTAAAAACCTAAATATTAGAATGGTTCCTACAATTGCACAATAATGTGCTATTAGACAAAGGACCATGCATGTGCAAGCATCGATTGTAAACCTCAGTGCTTCCCATTGTTTCCCTGCAACACATATAAGGTAGTTAGTCATCAGGTTAAGTAAGGGTTCGCATGCTATCAGTAAAATATGTTGATGAAAAATAAGCACATTGCAGATTCATTAGATTAATTCAAGCCACATGGAAAACCCATTTATCCAAACTGTTGGGGATATGACTATTGGGTATGAACCGCCTAGGAGGGGCCAGGTTATACCACTGGCGGCTTACCAATGAAGATGGCGGATCATGCCAGCCTGTTGATGGCCCAAGACCCAGAGGTGACTTAAGGCCTAGGAGGATGAACTGCCATGTATGTATGACTTGTATTGTAAGGCAAGTGTAGCTAGTCACCGAGTCGGACACGTTGTGTATGAGCCGCCGGGCGTCAACTTGTGTATATAAAGGGACGACCCGGCGACGGTTTAGGGCAAGAAAGAAGAGATCAAGAACTAGGTCAAGCATATTCGCTCCCTGGTAATCGAAACCCTAGCAATACAATCCCAAACTGGAGTAGGCCTTTACCTTCACTACAAGGGGCTGAATCAGTATAAACTCTTTGTGTCCTTTGTCCCGTTTAACCCCTTTAAGCTAACCTAGCTGCGATGGCTCCACGACTAAGTCCTTCCGGTAGGACGTCTACCATGAAAATTCCACGACAGTTGGCGCCCACCATGGGGCCAGCACACGGTGGTTTCGAGTTCTTGAAGGGCAGCTTCGAAGGGATCAAGGGATACACCATGGGCCGGATGACCAAAAGTCATCGCGACAAACTCTACATTGACGACGCAGGCTGGGGCCCCGAGGCTGGCTCAATCGAGTACGGGTACCGGGTCCCCTTCGGCGGAATCCACGTCTTCATCGGCAAGATCAGAAAACCAGGCCCTGAGCCGGACATCAGCACCGACATCATCAAGATGGCTCAGCATGCACGACCCGCCCAGGTTCAACCTGCCGTGAAGCGTGCCTTTGTTGGTTTCATCCATGGGGTGGAAATTGAAGATGGATCTATGTCTGGCAGTGAGAAGGCCATCTATTCTGATGATGAGTCGTCCACGGGCGAGACTAATTCATTGTATCAACTGCAAGATGACCTGCTTGGGGCCTATTCCGACGGTGAAAGTATTCCGGACCCCTATGAGCCACCGAATAGGGTTGCGATCTTCATGGCCGCACACAACCGGCGCTTGGTTCAATAACCGCCGTAGTTATGACCTCCAATTCAATGGCTGCAGCAGTGGCTGGTGCTAGCGGCTCTGTGCGCCCGCTGGCTCAAGTTCTTGTAGAATTGTTAGAGGCTCTGGCGACTCTGATGGGGGTAAAAGTAACCCCGGACAACCTGGAACAACACAAGGTGGATGTGGCTAAGATGCGAGATGAGATAGCTCAAGCCAAGGAAGAGCTAGTGGCTGCGAACACTAGGATGGCTGTAGAATGGGCTATCTTGGATGCTCAAGCACAGTGGATCCAAGCGGATTCCTTCCAGGTCACGCTGGATCAGAACACTTCAAATGAGGTGATGAGAAGGAGACACCGTAGTCATCTACCCCTGATTTACGAGCCGAGGAACCTCTTCAACACGCCTGGAGCAGGGACCAGTGACCCGCCGGTGGTAAACCGGACGGTTGAAGCACCTGGGGCTGGAGCGCCGGTTCAGCCATGCACGACGGGCTCTCCTGTGAATAATACCCCGCCTTAGCATGTTCTGATGCCACCGGCTCATTTTTCTAACCATTTGGACAATATGATTGCTGCGGCAACACGATTGGAGGCTCTACCAGTTGAAGGTGAGTCTCCAACGGCGATAGAGATGCGGCGGGCCAGGGAACTTCTTTAGACAGCCGTGGCTCAGCGGGCGGCTTATTCTTATAGTCGTGAGCGGATTCACTCAACCCCTCGTCCAAGCCGGAGCTACAACAGGGACATGGATTCACCGGCAGTTTCAAGTAGTGAATGGTGCCACAACCAGCCTCGCGGACATGACCCGGTGCACGGTGGTGCCAATGCTCAAACCCTGGTGGATCAGGGTAGAGCGAGTCGGGAGGCCGAGCTGGCGGCTCAGCTAGCAGCTCATCAATACTCTTCGGCTTCACCGTCAGCTTCAGTGGAGGCAGGCATGATTTCTAAAACCTTGGGGGTGCCATGCCTAGTGCCAGCTCTACATAACGAGCGTTTACTCAAGGATTTGAAGGGTCCTCACAAGGTGCATGATTACACAGCAGATCAACCCCTGGAAGCATGGATTGAAAGTTATGAGATGGCCATGGAAATGCTGGATGTTAGCGATGCCGCATGTGCTAAGTATTTCACCATGATGTTGGATGGGCCGGCTCGTACTTGGTTGAAAGTGCTGCCCGCCAACTCCATCGGGTCATGGGCAGAGTTGAAGGCTCATTTTATCCAAAATTTCAAAGACACATGCAAGCAACCTATGTCCTGGATTTAGATTCTTGTCTCCAAGGTGAGGGCGAGTCAACAACCCACTCGGTGCGCCGGATCTCGACTATTATACACTCGTCAGACAGCATCAACGTCAGTTTAGCAGTTTTGATGTTGGAGAAAAACTGTCGTTTCCTCCCCCTCAAGCAAAAGCTCGGACAACTTAAATGCCACTGTAGTGACATGGGGGGGGGGGCTCATGGCGGCTCTTGTCAAGTATGCCGACTCCGATAGTACCAAGGACCCCGGGTCTGATGATGAAAAGCCGGGAAAGTGAAAGAAGAGCAGCAACATGAAAGGGAAGCAGTATAACCCGACAAGCCAAGGTGGAAATGGAAAGCGTAAGTCTGACGGTAATTTAGACTTTGCGGCTAACACCAGTGCGTAGAATAATAATCAGCGTCGCAAGGGAAGGCCGGCCCGACCTGGAGGATCGAGACTCAACCTCGAACAGTACAAAAAAAGACACTTCCGCGATGATACATGTTTGTCATAGTATGTCACATTTTCTGTCATGCATGTACATCCATGACAATTTTATGAAAGAATCAAGATAGCCATACCTATGCTGTTGTAGAAGTGTTCCATGACACTACCAAAATTATCATCACGGAAGTGTCCAGTTCCGTGACGATAAATCGCACGTCATAGAAGTGTTTTCGTCAAGGGTGACCAACACATGGCATCCACCATAACAGGTCGCCGTTAAGCTATCGGGTCCGGTTTTGGATTCGATAACCCATTAACAGCCTGGACCAATGGGGATTTTCCATGTGTAAAATTCTCATTGGCCATAGGAAACACGTGTTGGCTCACCGTTGGGGCAGATGTCATCCACTCATTGGACAGGAGGCGCCTATGATACGTCGACATGTGGCAAGACCCAACAGAGGCCCATTCCGGTGAAAAGGCCGACCCTTTTGAGTTGGTCAAAAGGTAACGGGCCGGCCCAGGGAAATCCTGTTAATGGCCCGTTCGTATATCGCCCATTTACGGCCTACTAACTCCTAGCCCGTTACGGCCTATAGGAATTAAGCCCAATAGCTTCATCTGGGCCGTGCAACATGATTATAGCCCGTTGTTACTTCCGACCCATGCATGGCCCATGATGTCTTTCGGCCCATATGAGGCCCTTTGTAACTCTGGGCCCAATAAAGGCCCGAGATGAAACTGGCCCATAATGAACAATGTATCACTTTATAACCATTAATGGCCCATTATTCCGTCGGCCGTTTCCATCCCGTGTTAACTTTCGGCCTTCTAAGGGCCCATTTATTCTTGGGCTCATTTCTAGAATTCGGTTAGTTACGGTCCGTTACTGGCCTATTCCGGTTGTGGTCCAAATTCAGCCCGTGGTTACATTGGGCCCGTTTGTGACCCGTTAACCCGTTGGGCTGTTTTCACAGTGTTATCAAATACGGCCTATTAACGGTCCATTATGGTCCACTAATAGTATGGCCCATGTTTGGCGAAATGATTATACGCCCCATAGAAGGCTCATGGATCCTACGGCCCGTAGAAGACCAGTGGACCCTACGGCCCGTAGAAGGCCCATGGATCATAAGGCCCGTAGAAAGTCCATGGATCCTATGGCCCGTAGAAGGTGGATCCTACGACCCACAGGAGGCCCATGGATCCTACGGCCCGCAGGAGGCCCATGGTTACAACAGTCTGTGTGTTGCCATGATTATTGTGGCCTAGTTACCAAAAATAGGTTTTGTTGCCACTAGAAAAACGCGGAAAAAGAACTGCAGTGACTACAAACAAACAACTAAACAAGACAATAAGGAAATAAATAAGCAAGCAACTAACGCTAGCTTATTACAGCTATTACACATATTACATCCACTTGGCATCAAAGTTCGCCACCAGTGCAAATATAGGGAACAAAGCAGCATATTACATACACTGGCCATCAAAATTGGCCACAAGTGCAAATAAATGCGGCAACAAAACAAGAGCGTAACTGAAACAACTTTTGAAGAGCTCAAGAAACGTTATGCTGGGTATCCACCATGTTGGCAATAAGCTTAGCAAGCTTATTAGCTTTGTCATGTTTGGCGCTCAAATCCTCCAATGCTTGCCGTTGCACCAGAAAGTATGCATTTGAATGCTCCAGGGACTTTCGCAGTCCTTCGACTTCTTGTCGCAGCACAGCTGATCTATCGACGTTCTGGGAACAGGGGTCCCTAGACTTGCCTGCCTGCGGCCTGCGGCATGGCTCAAGTGGGGGCCCAGCGCAGCCCATCTTCATCAGCTCAAGACCCTCGCGAGCGGCCAAGCCTCGCAGGGCGGATGACAGGAAGCTTCCTCAAAGGCAGCCTCATCAGGAAGGCTCGTGAGGAGGCGGAGAGATCAAGGCAGGGGTACCTCACGAGGAGCCCCTGACGCAAGCCATGACGATCGAGACCAGGAGGGCGCCAGGTGGGTGTTGGCCTGCACAGTGTCCTTGTTTCCCCTTTGGTGCAAAGTAGGCAAGCACAGGCCAAGGCATCGAGCAAAGGGTACCATTCCGGTGCAACGAGACCAAGACCAACAGAGCCGCAGGACGGAGGTCACCGTGGAGCCCAAGACGGCGTCATCACCAGTGCTTTTGGCAGCCGATGACCACCTTTGGTCAGGATAACTTGTACTAGATGTTCCCCTTCAAAACGGCCAATTGTTGGCGCCCTTCCTGCTCATTATTTGGGGAGAGGCCCAGGGCATCTATAAATAGAGCTAGCAACCGCAGAGTGGAAGGGGAATAGAGAGGAATGGAGAGGAGTGGAGAGAAAAGGAGAGAGAGAGAGAAAAAAAGAGGGAAGCAGAGACATTGAGACATAGAGGCATAGAGAGATCAACACACCTAGACATCTAGAGATCTGATAGAGCCCTAGCAGAGAGAGGGAGCGGTGACTGAACTCACCCAAGCATCTCATCGCACCAGCTCAAGAACACCTCTCGCGAGGCTATTCTTCCCTTGTACTATTCATCATCAGCCCCTGAGGCAATCCACCACACCACACACTGGAGTAGGGTATTACACCACAACGGTGGCCTGAACCAGTATAAACCTCATGTCCCTTGTATTGTTCGTTGTTTCTAGCTTAGATGACGCGAGGAGATCGGACGTAGATCGGTAGGGGAGAGATCTCCGCGAGCACATTAGTGTTCGAACCTCAAAGGTCTGCCGGAACCCGGAATCCGCCATTTGCCGCACCAGGTAGGGGTGCGCCAGAATCCCTCTTCCTCTGCATCATGTTCCGTCGCCTCACCGTTCAGATGTCAAGCGACCCGGCTGCCAACGCCGACCGCTAGGCAGCGTGGCCCGCCCACGCCGTGTCACCGAACCAGGGCGACCTCAACCTTGCGCCTCAGGCAGCCCGCGCTCCGCAGGGCGCTGCGGGGCACAGGCAACGCGGCCAGATGCCACCTGCCCTCACACCACGGCAGGTGCGGGCCGCAGCAAGGGCCTCAAACTACGCCACGGCCATGGTGTCGTACACCCGACGGGAGCAAGCGAACTCCAGGGCCGCGCTCACGGTGGCCCGAGAGCTGCTACGGTGCCGGCTACTGGAGGCGGCTGCGATGTGTTGCTGGAGCGAGTAGCCGAGCTCCTGGATGCCGCCGCCTTGGGAACACCTCCTTTCTGCGTCCAGCTGCCACCCCAGACCCCCGGCGGGCCGTATGGCGGTGTCGTGCGTGCGCACGCAACTTCCAGCAGACTCCAGGGCCCTTTCAGCGTCAACACCTCCGCCAGCACCGGGCGACAAGTCACGCCGGTCTCTTCTCAGGCCAGCGAAGGGGTGCACGCCGCGGCCTTCGGCTTCGGCGGACCCCCGCGCCATCACCCCCAAGATGGAGCTCCAAGCCAGGCTGCATGGCATGCGGGGCGCTAGGGCGAGGTGCACGGGGCGGTGGCCCCAGAAGCTTATGTGCCTTGCATGGTGGATTAGTGGTGCGCACTGGAAGAAGATCATGGCTCATTCCTCGGGCCAGGCTGGGGCGAGGAGACGCCAGGGGCTGAGCTCTTTCAGGAACCCCAGGAGAGCCTCGACAATCGCACCAGCGGCGGCAACTATCGGGTACCACTCATCCCTCAGGAGCAAGCTTATGCTAACCATGGGTCGCAAGAGATACAGGTCGCTGCAGCAGGTGGCTGCCCAATTCTGCAGCATCATACCCCTCAGGAGGAGGGCGCAGGGGGCTGCAGGAGAGGGGCCAAGATTCGGGTTCGTCCCCGCGGCGGTCGGAGCAAGGCGTTCTCAGGAGGTAGGCCCCCTACCGGGGAGGTGCCCCAGGGCCTGCCCCCGGCAGGGGACCCGTGGTCGTCGGGGGAACCGCTGGCGACCGCTCTGCCCCATTGGCGTCGTCCTTGGTTTCCAGTCGATGGCGGCAGAGTGAGGCGCAAGGCGGGGCCCTCGTCTAGCGATATGAAGCAAGGTCGGTACCTGTGAAGAAGGCCCAGTGCCTATGAAGCTCGCCTCCCGTGACACTCTCACGTAATAATGAGTGGGGCTGTACACGCCTCGGAGTCTCCGGAGAGCCACCCTCGGGCCTCGGGGGCTCCCTCCCACGCCCAGTGGCAGCACTTAGCTCCGCGCTGGTGAGAAGACGTCGAAGACTAGACTAGGTGCGGGACGCGGCCTTTTGCTTTTGCCTTTCCTTGTTGACAAAGTTCTTCGATTTGGATTTAAGTTGGATTTGACCTTGATGCTTGCGTGTGTTTGGGGGAAGGGGTTTTAGTCTCGTTCGAGCAATCTCTCGCGTTTTGGTTTCGGCTTTGCGTCCAAAGTTAGCATCGGCTGCCCCCCCCCCTCGTGTGCCCCTCGCGAGCCGGGCCGGGCCAGGCACGTTTACAACCAGGACCGCTATTACCGCACCCTTTCCGGAGGTTTTCATCGTGGAATCTACAAGTTAATCAGAAGACACCCGAGGTGCGGCGGCCCCCGAAGGCCCACTCGGGACTCGTTGGGGTCTGAAGGTACACAAGTCAGCTGACCCATCACCGGGCCAGCGGCTAAGTTCACACGCAACATTATGCTTACCAGGGTACTAATTGCAAACCTTTACATGAGGGGCTTCCCCTCCCAAAATGCTCTTACATTCTTCAGGGCCAAGCCCGAACCTTCTTCGTGCAGGATAAACAGCAGTGACATGCGGTCAGTCGGACATATCACTCACCGCATCCGCCGCCAAGGAGGAACGAAGGCCAGCATCAAGACGAGGAGGCTAGGGGCTTCCAGGAGCCGCGCGCAATCACTTGCATCTTGGGTGGAGCGCAGGCCCCAGCCTCACAGCGCATCTTCAAGCAGTTTGCTCGCGAGGTGAATGTAGTCCTCCCCAAGCTTGAGGCCACGCGCCCGCTCAGGTGGTCTGCATGCGCTATCACGTTCAGCTCAGCAGATCAGCTCAAGTGCGCGGCAACGGCCGGAGTCCTCCCGATGCTTTGCTCCCTAGTCATCATCAACATGCAGGTCACCAGGACCCTCATTGACGGCGGAGCAGGACTCAACGTCCTGTCCGTCGAGACGTTCGACAATCTCCAAGTGTCGTACGATCAGCTTCAGCTGACCAAGCCCTTCTCAGGAGTCACTGATGGTTCCACTGTTCCAATAGGGAAGGTTCGCCTTCCAGTCACCTTCGGGCAGCGCAACAACTACCGCACCGAGCTCATCGACTTCGATGTCGCCCACATCCGTCTGCCATACAACGCCATCCTCGGGTACCCAGCCCTGGCCAAGTTCATGGCGGTGACTCACCATGGGTACAATGTCCTCAAGATGCCAGGAAGCGGTGGAGTCAGCACCGTACCCTGTGAATAAAGAGACGCGGTGTGTTCACTTGAGCGCGTGTTCCAAGCCGCAGCAATCGAAGACCCGGACCACAGGAACGGAAGGCTTCCCGAGGCGACCCTTTAGAAGGAGAAGGTTTCGCCTGGCCCAAGCCATAAGAAGGCAGGCACCTCCGGAGGTGTTGCGTCAGGATCTGCGCCCAATTAGGGAGCGCCACCCTCTCTCGCATAGGAAGGCGCGCCCGGTGCCCTCCTTAGGCAGGGCTCGGGGGCTCTTTCTTGGAGAGCCACCGACTTTGCCAAGGTCGCGAGGGAGGCGCTCGGGCACCACTTGGAGGGGCGCTTCCAGGCACGTTTACCTCAGGAAGGTACAAGGCAAGGAAGACCAAACCCTCAGGAGTTCATCGCAAGAAACACCCTGGAGCTACAGGAGTCAAGAGTCATGCACGGCAGCCGCCGTTTGCCCACCGTAGCGCCACATCCAGGCGAGGATGGTGAGCTGCGCGTCTGCATCGACGTGCCAGGGCTCAACCGAGCCGCGTCTCAGGAGCGTCTCCGGCCTTCGCGCGTGGGGCGTTGCGAGGGTCCACCTCACAGCAACATTCGCATGCCTTTCGGCCTGCCGAGCACGGTCGCCGCTCATCAGCGCCTGCTGAGGAGTATTCTAGAAGCCCAGGAGGTCAGGCATTGTGTGGTCCTGGCAGAGATGGAGATGGCCCTCGTAGACCCACCTGCGCCCCCGAAGCCTCTCGAGGCTCCTGGGCCTGGGGGATCGTGAGGGTCGGCTTCTTCATCGCGCGTCGCCCGCTTCTTCAACATCACTCCATCTTCAAAGGCTCCAGGTGACACCTTTCTAAGCTCCGTTTTTAGCTGGGAGCGCCCACAGGGCCGCATCATTCCCAGGTCGCGTGGGTCCGTCCCTGCGGCATGTATCCATTTTGCTTATGCTCTTTACTTACCTTGTTGGGGGCGCCCTTCGGGCTGCATCATCCCCGAGCTGCTCGGCCCTGGCCCAGCAGCATTTGCTTTTCCCTCGTCTATTTAAAATGAATTTCCTCCTGCGTGCCTAACATACCCGACCTAATCGCTTGCTCGATTGACGCCTACCTATGGAGCCGCTCGCTCTGGCACGACATTTGCGCACGGTGTCAGAGTAAATGACCACGGGTAGCCTAGCCGGCTCCCCCTGGTCCTTCTTAAAAATTACGAGCCGATCCGTCCCTCAAGAATCCAAGACATGGGGCCGCCTTCCCCCTGCCGGCTGTCTCCCAGGCCGACTATAGGAAGGCGGACTGGCTTTAGCCCTCATGAAGAAAGCCGCGGGAGGGCCGGCTCCAAGAAGCCGGCCGCAAGAAGCCGACTCCCACAAAGCGGTCAAGATCGTATCCTCGAAGTCTGCATCCACATAACGGTGATGTGACGGGGCGTGGCTACAGTAAAGCCTGTCACCCCCGAATCCCGGAGCACGCCTGGCACAGTGCGCCGTACGGGGTGGCCACAACCCGTCCGGCGCGGCACTGTTGCCATGTTGACCCTGATGCCACCCACGACGGGCTGTCAGTGCAGCCCACAGGCAGTGGGCCCCTTCAGGCAGAGAGACACCCGAAGGCGGCCAGGCCTCCCCCAGTAGGCCCAAGACGGGGCCGGCTCCCCACAGCCGGCTTGCTTCCTCCCTCGAAGGAGACGCCCCATTAAGGGGACAAGACGAGGCGTGGCTACAGCGATCGCCCGCCGGGCGGCGGCACTGTAGCCACGCTTACCTCGGCGAAGCCCTCGTCACCAGGTTTCAGGCAACAGTGACCAGCCACCGACAAGGACCTTGATAATGGGGCCTGCCTGTCGACCAAGGAGCCAGCAGCCGGCGGGCCCCAGCAGCCGGCGCAGAAGCCGGCGAGCGTAGACACAGACGGCTAGGGCCCACGCCCAGCCGGATTACCATTGTACCCCCGGGGGGTGGGCCTATATAAACCCCCTGGGGCACCCATGCATAGGGTGGATCTGAGCTAGTTTTAGACACCACACAGAGAGGAGAGGAGAGCGAGCCGTGCCCTTCTTCTTCCTCTCGCCAAACAGCTCAAGGAGCATCTTGTAGCCACTCGTTCATCTAGTGATCATGCGGAGACCCCGCAGAGCAGCAGTAGGTGTGTTATCTCCTCGGAGAGCCCTGAAGCTGGGTAAGATTCGCCGGCGTGCATGTCTTCGCCTCATCCCGCTTCCAGGCACCGGCGACGTCTTACTGGCTCCCACAATGCTAAGCCACCCGTTGGCATATGTCGCACCTACCACCCGACACACGGGTCCATCCCTGCAACGCTGATAAACCTCATTGGTCGAACTCTGGCCGCGGAAGCCCCGCAAGGCGCCACCTCACCAGGCCCTCAGTGCCCCAATCACTTCCCCGGAGTGACCAAAGGTTGGCTGGCAACCGTGACAATAGGTCTTGTTTCTCTTCATGATTAATGTGCAGGACCTACTCCAGGAGCAACGCTAGGGACGTCGCGAGCTGCCTCACCCTCTCTCCGGCACGGACCGCTTGCACATTAAAAGGGGGGCGCCTGAGCATCGCGACTCATGGGCTCTTACTGGCTCTCCAGCCCTCACCCCTGGCCTTGACCCACGGCATCGCGACCTGTCATACCAGCGGCGGCTGAGTTCACTCGAGGGCCGGGACTTGAGGACGTAGAGCACTAAGGAAAGTGCGGGGGAGGGGGAAGGAGCTCGCGAGGACCTGACCCAGCAGCGCCTCAGCTGCAACCACTCGGGCCGGGCGCTTCATCGGGGAACTACACCAAACTCAAGAGATAAGTCACGCCCTTACAGGAGTTGGACCAACGCAGCGCCAAACCCTCGCCCAGTGCGGCTCTGTCGTGGCGACGTTGCCTTCCTTTCTCGCCCAGCGAGGGCTGCTTGAGCGCTAAAGGGGACCTCCCAAGAATCGAGACTCGGGGGCTCTTACCGGACCTCGGGCCGCTCACCTCCTGGCCTTGACCACGGCATCGCGACCTGGCATACCAGCGACGGCTGAAGCCTGCCTAGGGACTGGGACCTATCGGCGTAGAGTGCCAAGTCCTCCTGAGGATAGAAAGGAGGAGCCGAGCCGGGACAGGACAAGCACCTCGCATTGATTCATATTAAGATATAATGTTCACAAAAGACCTGGCAGGCGCCTTACATACCCCCCGCGGGGTGTTGCTTCGATTCCTCGCAGGGAACAAAAGTACTAATCCTAAGGAACGCTAATCGCCCGCACCTTTGCAAGGGACGCCATCAACAATGGTGGGCTGCCCAACGCCGGCGCCAACCCCATCCAGATCAGTGGCGTCGACGGCTGGACGCAGCTGCCCCGCTCCGAGCACAGCGCGAGCTCGGGGGCTCGTAGCTGTCGTCGCTCGTCTCCGGAGTTGCGAGGAGCTCGGGGGAGCCGCTGGATTCCCTAGCTCCTCCGCTGTTGCCTGAGGAGCTGCTGGAGGGACGATGGGCGGGCCAGGTCCTCGCCGGTTCGTTGCCCCTGCCGCTCTCCCTGGGGCAGCACTCCAGCCGGTGTCCTTCAGCATCGAAGACCTTGAAGAACATCAGGGAGGCGTCGTCGTATTCAAGATGAATTACGAGGGCACCTACCATCCGGCAGACACGGGCGATTTCGCCCGAGCCCCGGGTCATGAAGACCTTGCCCGGAGCAACGACCGCGACCTCCGCTCCGGTCGCAAGGGTACTGCAGTCAGCGTGCTGCAGCTAGAGCTCCAGAGCCCCGCTTGGTGGCATCTCGAAGGCGAAGGAAGGAGGAAGGTGAATCCAAGAGCTTGGAGGCATGGCGGCGTGGAGCACGAGCTCGCGAGAGGAGCGCTCGGTGTGGACTCCATGAGGAACGACACGCACCACCGTGACTCGCCAGCACCGACGGCGGCACCGTCGATGTCGCTCGACGGCTTCTCCTCCAGGACCCACGACGCGGGCGTACAAGGGTAGCGGAAACCCAGGCGGCGGCCGCTCATACCAGGGCCTCGGTGCCTCCTGCTGAGCACCCTCATCTCGGCGGCAGAGGACCAGCCGCTTCTTCGACGGAAGTGGGTCAGGACCCTCTCGGGGGGCCTTTCCCTTCTCTGCTGCAGAGAACTGGTGGATTGGTGCCATTGGCTTAAGGAGAAGCAAGAGCAGGGAAGGAGAAGGAAAGGAGCAGCAGGAAGGGATGAACTGAAGGGGCTCACGCGGCCCCGTACTTATAGCCGGAGGAGGCCAACCGCGGAGCACCACGATCGCAGGTAATCATGACCGGTTTCTCTACATGCAGGGACTTGTCAAGTCGTGCGGTCGCCGAGGCATCGTGGCGAAGCGTAGACGCCCTCATCCAATCAATCTCCACATGCCGCCCAAGGCTGCAGGCTATTTGGGCCCATGGCACTTCGCGCTCTCCCCTTCGCTTCCCTGCTAGGCCAAGCCCGGGCGCGCCTTGGGCCCGATGGCTACTGTGGGTGTTCTGGGAACGGGGGTCCCCAGACTTGCCTGCCTGCAGCCTACGGCGTGGCTCAAGTGGGGGCCCAGCGCGGCCCATCGTCATCAGCTCAAGACCCTCGCGAGGGGCCAAGCCTCGCGGGGCGGACGACAGGAAGCTTCCTCAGAGGCAGCCTCATCAGGCAGGCTCGCGAGGAGGCGGAGAGATCAAGGAAGGGGTACCTCGCGAAGAGCCCGTGACACAAGCCATGACGATCGAGACCAGGCGGGCGCCAGGCAGGCGTCGGCCTGCGTAGTGTCCTTGTTTCCCCTTTGGTGCAAAGGGGGCAAGCACATGCCAAAGCATCGGGCAAAGGTTACCATTCCGGTGCAACGAGACCAAGACCAATAGAGCGGCAGGCCGGAGGTCACCGTGGAGCCCAAGACGGCGTCATCACCAGTGTTATTGGCAGCCTAAGACCACCTTTGGTCAGGATAACTTGTACTAGATGTTCCCCTTCAAAATGGCCAATTGTTGGCGCCCTTCCCGCTCATTATTTGGGGAGAGGCCTAGGGCCTCTATAAATAGAGCTAGCCACCGCACAGTGGAAGGGGAATAGAGAGGAATGGAGAGGAGTGGAGAGAAAAGGAGAGAGAGAGAGAAAAAAGAGGGAAGCAGAGACATCGAGACATAGAGGCATAGAGAGATCGACACACCTAGACATCTAGAGATCTGATAGAGCCCTAGCAGAGAGAGGGAGCGGCGACTGAACTCACCCAATCAGTTCATCGCACCAGATCAAGAACACCTCTCGCGAGGATGTTCTTCCCTTATACTATTCATCATCAGCCCCTGAGGCCACACCACACACTGGAGTAGGGTATTACACCACAACGGTGGCCCAAACCAGTATAAACCTCGTGTCCCTTGTGTTGTTCGTTGTTTCCAGCTTAGATTACGCGAGGAGATCGGACGTAGATCGGTATTGGAGAGATCTCCGCGCACACCCCAATGTTCGAACCTCAAGGGTCTGCCGAAACCCAGAATCCGACATGATCAATGTTTTTCAAATCTAGTTGAGACTCAAGAAACCGAACTGATTCATACAATGAGTTTGAATAGCTTGTGCAAGCGGTAGTGGCCAGTAACTCGAACACTAAACCAAGACAGGACTTTGGGATTGTCTCACTATCTTCAAGATAGTCTTCCTTAGCTGTTTTATCAGCTTTGTTGGAGACCAACAAGGATATCTCACTATCCTGAACCTTATCTGCATTACTTCCTTTACCATTGCTTAATAAGGCACTCTTCCCCAATATTCTATCAACATTCTGAAAGAAGAAACAAGCGGACACATAATAGGTTTAGCATGTACTAGTATATGAAACTCATTTCGGTGAACCAATTCATTAGTAAGGTGGACATGATTAAACTACCAAGCCTTCTATTGCCAAGTACTAGTACATAATAAAAGCATCAAACAAACATATATCTATGTCCTATGGTCACTTCATTGTCTTTCCAAATCAAAATAGAGACACGGTTCAAATCATATCATTTCAAGACAACGTGGCAGTGAAAGAATACAAAGCGTGGGAAACTACACGACACAACAAGATTTCAGATGGGTATGACGGGTCTACATGTACAACAAAACTATTGGCTCTGTTGTGATGCTAGTAATATGTGTGATATGATAAGTCAACTGTATACACAATTGAAATTCAAATCAACAGAGCTATTGATAAGAGCAAACCTGTTAAAGAACATGCGTGAACATACCTGCTGCCCCATTAGAGTTTCAATTGGATCCTTCAATTTAAAAATAAGTTTGTATGAGTGAATACAGTGATACAAGAGCAAAGTAGTATCTACGATAGCAATGGAGTCTTAAATTAGAACAATTGTTCTTCAGGTTTAAGCACTTGTTCTACATGAACAGAGTATAGTAAGACACAAGAATTCAATACTTAAAGAAATGAGCTCATAGACCTTACCACATTGTTGGTTCAGGACCAGTATAGAACAAGGTGTACCCAATCATCATCCAGTAAATGTGTCCTAGGAGAACGTAAGGGAATTTGATGAGTTTCTTTGCCAGTGAAGTACGTTTTCTCCAGGTTATTCCGATACTGCCACCAAGCATTCTTGAAGATAGCATAGGTATTAGCACATGTTACCTTATCCCGAGTTTCCAAATTGCTCCTTCTCTATAGAGAAAAATGGGAAAATTTGTTGTATTATAACCATCATGGAGGTAGAATGTATGGGACAAAGCAAAGTAATTGCCATGAATAACATTACTTACACACAACTCCTGGACAAACACCTGCAACTGGCATTTTCCTTCATCTTCAGTATAAAATTTACAAGATGGGAAGATACACACATAGGATTTAACAACATCAAATGCGATAGATGCCAAACTACAACTGGCTGGTTGTGCTTCCTCCACAGGAATGGGCATACTAACTGGTGGAGTTGGGGTTCGCCGTTGTAGTACTGGCCCTTTGTGCACTGGACCAGCCTTACTAACTGCTCTTGTTTGGGAGCTCCGTGGTGGAGATGGTGCTGTGTCAATAGGAACTGGGATACTATCTGCTGGGGTTGGGGTTAGATTGGGTGAAGCTGGTTCTCTGACCATCACAGTAGGGTACATTCTGCGAGAGTCTGGGTTATGTGTGGTAGGGATGGTTCTCGCACATGTACAACCGGGGTGCTATCTCCACCAAGAGGTACCACTGTTTTATTTGAAGACTGTGTTTTTACTCCGCTAGATACTGGCATCACCCGCTCTGATTCAAATGGCTGATAATTAGGAAACATAGTTGAATGTACATACATTATATGAGAGACATATGCAATAGATAGTGTGGAAAAAGAGGGCATGAAATAGTTGACATGTATATTGTTTAACTAAAATGGATAGCTTGACATAATTTCACATATATGATGTCTATCTAAACTGGATAGCATAGCATAACTTAATTCAAAGATATGATGGATAACTAAACAGGATCGCATGACATAATTCACATACATGTTATCTAAGTAATCAGGATCGCATGATTTAATTCACATATGTGATTTATATGCTAAACAGCGGGCATTCAATATGATGTCTGAACTAAGAACATGGTGTTGAATATTGTGTATATGATGTCTAAACTATGCAACGCAAGACACTATATGCATGATATGAGCAGTATAACCGTGCCAAGTTAGAGCATACACCTCAGTGGGGGAATAGGACTGGTCATCTATTTCTGTATCCATATCTGAGGAGCTATCGAGACCCAACAAGAGATCTGCTTCGACAGGTTGCACTGTCTGCTCTGAAGGCCTTGTTTTCATTCCAGATTTTTCCATCTCCCACCCAAATGGCTGATTCACTGGAAGAGTAGTTTAATGTACAAACATTTTTGACAAATGGAAATGTAATGAAGAAAAGGATGGGCAAGATATCATTCAAATATATGATGCCTGGTTAAATAGGATGGCATTGCACATTTCACATATATTATGGCTGGCTAAAAGACATGAGACTACATAATTCCCATATATGATATAAAAACTAAATAGGTGGCATTACAGAACATGTCTAAACTAAGCAGATGCCATATATGATGTCGAAAGTAGGCCCTGCAAGGCAACATATGCATGATATGACTAACATCATCATGCCAAGGTAGAGCAAACACCTTGGGGGTCAATAGGAGTGGTCATCTGCATCTGAATCCACCTCAGAACAAATATCTTCCTCTGGATTACAATCTGGAGAGGGGGGAGGGTTTGCCATTGAACCCACCATGGAGCGATGTCTGCATGACATTGTATTCCCGCGCAAAACTTTTCTCTTTTTCTCTACATGTTCAGCATGAATGTGTACAATATCTGACATGCATACGAAAAAATATGGTGAGATTATGTAAGGAGAGCATGCAGAAATCTAGAGTGATGGTAACAACAAGTGGATGGATCCAAAAATAATGATAAAAGGCTGATGCTTGCTTTAATTTAATAAAAAGACAGATGATGATTGCTTTACTATTTGTTTCCCACCCAAGATGAACAACATAGGCATACCCTAGGTGAACTAGATATTAGACAGAGATACTATTCATTGCTGCCTCGATATGTGCTCCACAACTAATTTAGAACTCAAGTTTGAACATTAATTTGGACCTGACTTGGAGTCTAAGAGGTGAACAAGACGATAAAGTAGCAGGTAATTTTAAGCAATGCATAACATAAGCATAAAAAAAAGAGTGCAACCTCTCTTATGGACCCGTGTACTCCTCAGGTTCATCTACTAAGGTGATGATGGTGATGCCGTTGCGGTGGGTGCCCGCGGCAGGGAAGGAGATCTGAGGCGGCGAAATATGGTCAGGAGTCGTGATGTCTGGTTTGGTGGATACTTCTATCGATGTACAAGCTCAGGTGAGGTGGACGACGTCACGGCAGGAGCAGGACAAACCCCACAAAGTTTCCTTCGAGACCTACCTGTAACTGAAGTAATTCTGTAAGGGCTCATTGGCTTGCATGATTCTAAAAACGCAGGGATAGGAAAAACACCGGAATATGATAGGAATACACATGGTAAACAGAGAATTTCTAAACATAGGATTTCTATCAACTTGGGTGCTTGGTTCATAGAAATTGGAAGAGCAGAGGAATGCAAAGAAACATGGCCAAAATAAAGTGAAACCATATGAAAGCGTGTATAGTTAGAATGTTATTCTGCCACTAATGCAGTTGGTCTTGTTTTCAAGCATAGGATTTTGAAAAGTAGGTCCGGGTGGATGTTTTGCTTAACAAAATGCATGAAGAATTGAATAGTAGAGTGCCATAGGAAAATTTCCTATTGCTATGTGTTTTCCGTTGAACCAAAATAGCCCTAATGGATCGACATGAATGTAGAGTAATATGTAATGCAACAAGGGTACAACCTCTTTGCCGTAGCCGTGTCGACCTCAGCATCATTGGGTTGGCCGCTGAAGAAGTTGAGGCAGAGGTGGCTGTCGGAGGTGTGGAGGAAGATCTGAGGAATCTGTAGACGGCGTCCAGGGCACTGCTCTCTTGTGATGGATCATTTTGTCGTTGGAGCAGCCCCGGTGAGCTGTAAGACGTCAAGGCTGAAGCAGCACAAGTCAGACATCGTTAATCTCAAGTGGGATTCTAATAGCATCTCCAATAGATGATGTAAAATAGATGTAAAATTTACATCACCAAAAACCACCTAACTACAACAAATTAGGTAAAAACTGTTGACTCTGAACTTAACTGTGGAAACAGAAATTTACTGTAGAATCTGAATGTTACTATCGAAACTGAACGCAATGGTAGCAGAGAGGCACTCGACATGTAGTGTAGGGAGGGCCTGCAAATCATCTTCAAATTGCACCCCCTTGAGCCTCCAGCCACCACCAGCCGAACCGCCGACCCCTGCGCCACCTTGCCGCCCCGAAACAACTCCCCACCGCCGGTCCGTCGCTGCCCTGAAACAACTCCCCACCACCGGTACGCCGCTGCCCCGGCCAGCCCTCTA